>NC_140978.1:41240520-41408020 GCF_056783735.1 Eptatretus burgeri | reverse complement strand
CCAGGTCCTCCAATCCTCTATCCCTCCCTCCCAGGCCCTCCAATCCTCTATCCCTCCCCCCAGGCCCTCCAATCCTCTATCCCTCCCCCAGGCCCTCCAATCCTCTATCCCTCCCCCAGACCCTCCAATCCTCTATCCCTCACCCCCAGACCCTCCAATCCTCTATCCCTCCCTCCCAGGCCCTCCAATCCTCGATCCCTCCCTCCAGGCCCTCCAATCCTCTACCCCTCCCCCAGGCCCTCCAATCCTTTTAAACTTCCCCCTTAGCTCTCCAACTCCACTATCCCCTGGCCCTCAGACTCTCCTACCCCCACGGCCCTCTAACTCTCCTTCACCCCCAGCCCTCCAATTCTCCTTCGTCCCCATCCTTCCAACTCTCCAACACCCCCTCTCCCGGCCCTCCGACCCTCTTACCCCCTGCCCGGCACTCCAATTCTCTTACCCCACTCCCCCCCCCAGCCTTCAAACTCTCCTACCCCTCCCACCCCAGTAATTCTTCTACCTCCCCCTCGTGGCCCCCCAACTCTCCTACCCCACCTTCTCAAGTTTTTTTTTCCCCTCTGAGCAATGCCGAGTCACCCTGTTAATAGCTTTTAAACACATGGGCTACCACCTGTTGCAGGGAAGGGGTAGGAGTTCAGGGGGTGGTGTGGTGGAAGGAGGCAGAGGAAGGTGCGGGTGGAGGGAAAGGAAGGGGTGGAGTGGGAGTCTGGAGGGAGGGGGTGGTATGGGATGGGATGAGGGAGGAAAAGGGGTGGGAGGAGGGACCCCACCCCCCTCCTCACACCACACCCTTCTCCTCGCACCCTTCCCTCCTCCCTCCTCGCACTCCTCCCTCCTCCCTCCTCTCTCTCCCCCCTCCCTCTTAATATTCCCTTCAATGAAGTGTTGGGTTGTATTTGCTAGTATTATATAATTATACAATATTAATAATACTTTTAAATGAAGTAAATAATAATTCAATTAACAGAGTGTACCGATACTGCTTGAGATCGAAGCAAATTTATATTGAGTGTGGTCAGTCATTCCAGGTCAAATATTAATTTTTTATTATTCCCAGAAACGTTGTACTTGTTTTTCTTTCAAGTGACATACCATCGATTTTTATATTGGGATATTGTATATTATTTAGCCGTCTGTAATTCTTAAAATGAATAACATTTGTCTTATTTAGTTTCCGAGACGAGTTGTTACATCTAAACCAGAGAGAAAGTTTTGGTAATTCAGTATTTTGGATTCTGATAAGAGTGGAAAAATTTGAGTGGGAACAAAAGACTTTGGTATCATCTGCAAAAAGAGTATATTGTAATAGAGTGGATGTATTTGAGATATTATTTACATAAATTAAAATCAGAAGCGGTCTGAATATTGAGCCTTGTTGGAACTCCACATTTCATAAGGAACGTTTCAGAATCAGTGTAAACATACCATGTGTATTGCTTTCTATTTAACAGATAATTTAAAGCCAATTAAGAGTAATCCCTCTGACTCCATAAGATTGTAATTTCCATAAAAGGATAGTGTGATCAAGAGTATCAAAATCCTTGCGAAGATCCATAAAAACACCAATGACGCGTCTATTATCTGCGAAGGCACTCATAACTCTGTCATTTAATTGTGCCAGTCAGAAATCTGTGGATTTCACTTTCTCAACCCATATTGATCTAAATTTAGTAAATAATTTTGAGCAAGAATACAATATAACCCATTTTAAACAATTTTTTAAATAATATTTGGAATACACGAGGTAAAATTGACATTTGTCGCCAGTTAAGGCCCGGTCACACCTTGACGTTTTAGCCAGCGATGGCAACGTATTAAAATGTATGTAAAACGCTGGCTGACGTTGAACTTTTGATGTTTTTTTTTTTAAGATTCGGACGTATTCATAACGAGTTGGTCGTATGCATAACATATTAGTAATGGACACAGAACGTTTCGTTGTGTTATAGATAACTTATACCAACGAATGCTGAACCTGTTGTCAGCCTTCACAACCGATGCCCAACGATAGTCGAACTTATGCATAGCGCGCTGCACGCATCGCCGACGATGACGTGGCGTAGGTTATGAAAAGGCTGCCGCACAACGATTCGAATCATAACTGCCGTAGAAATGGAAGTGACAACATCGCGGTCACACCTTGGCGATCTTGCCAGCGTATGCCGACCTAAGAAAAATGTGTCTAAAACGTTGGGGCACGTCAAATACGGTATGAGTAAGTTTGGTATACGTGAGTACAACGCTAAAGTACGCTATCATACGTCGTAGTAAGTAGAGTATGTCAAGAAATTTTAAACATGTTCAAAATTTTACGACGTACTCGGCGTATGACACACGTTCCGTGTGCGATGGGGATAAGTTTTACACACGATATGTGGACGCTTACACACGTCCACAAAGGCTACTTATAAGCTACTCATAAGTCAAAACACGTCGCGGTAATGTCTTTTTTACGCGAAACTTATTTCTAACTTATGTTTGACGTGCTTTGAACCAATTCTTTACGTAGTCCCAACACACATCGACCTATGTTGACGTATTCCAATGACGTCTTCCGGTCGACAAAAAAAAAAAATTAACGTGTTTCTAGCTTACAACTGCCATATAAAGACGTGTTCCCAGCGGTTTTGGGAATTGGTATATAAAAATGCTGCTCATAAAAGGGGAACCCAACAGTGTTTTCGAGTCCTTTTTGAGTCGATGTCCATGTCAGCAGTAACAGTATCAGTATCAGTATTAGTATTAGTATTAGTATTAGTAGTAGTTTGTTCATGTTGGAAGTAGTAGGTGAGTGTGAGGGGGAGGGTGTGGGTTATGATGGATCGTCCTTGCGTTTCACGATTTAACGATTTAAATGATAAACTCAACGATTTAAATGGCTGCATCTCCACTATTGAAAGTAGACGCTTGCGCTCAACAATTGGATTTTTTTACACTCAACGACTTTTAAACGGTACCACTCAGCTATTTTCATTGTTTACAATGAACGATTTAAATTGCTGTCACTCGCCTTTGTTTTTTGACGCTGGGGTTTGGAAATTTGAAGCGTTTCTTCTGAACGTGTTAAAACGCTCAAACTAGACTATTTTAAATAGACGCTGCCGATGGACAATTGGAATCATAGCCAAGCTAGACATCGAAGTGTGAACATCCTCGTCATGCCGAAGAAAAGTTTGAAGAATGCTGCAAATAAGTGTCCTGGCCGTGGCCGTGGATGCTGACGCAAGGACGATCCATTATACCGACGTCTTTCAGCCTATGAGTAACTTAAAAGTAACGTCTGTCGATGTGTGGCAACGATCGCGTAACGTGCCAACAACACGTTAATCATAGGTTAGAAATAAGTTTCGGGTACGCTAAACATTACCTCGGCGTGTCTCAACTTATGATTAACTTACAAGTAGCATGTGTTGACGTCTGTCAACGATCACAGACCGTGCATACAACTTGTGGCCAGCGTAGCGGAACGTGTGAGTCATACGCCGGCATACGTCGTGAAATGTCATGCATGAAAAAATTTGAGGACAACCAAAAAGTACAACGTTTAAAGCCAACGTACAACGACGTATGGCAGTGTTTTTCAGCGTGCTCTCAATGTTATCAAAACTTACCCATAACGTGTTCAACGTGTGCCAGCGTTTTAGAAAAAAAATTCAAAAATCGGCATACGTTGGCTAAAACGTCAAGGTGTGACCGGGCCTTTACAAATGGAAGAGGAGTCGTCTTTTTATTGGGATAACTTTTGCGATTTTTATTTTGCGATCAGTTGGTGATTATGACTGAATTAATGCTTGTTGGTTTATCAGTTGTGGCATGGAAAGTATTTTAATGCAACAAGTTATGGGAATGAGTTGAGTGATTACTTTCGAATAAGAGATCAATACGGTATTGTAATCTCTCATCAAATTGGTTCACGAAAAAATATTTTCACGAAAAAAATAAGTGACCACTATATTCGTTATTGTTGTCTGTCTGTCAGGAGCATAGCTCCGTGGGTTTTGATCCGATCCTGACAAAATTTTGGTGGTAGGTTTATATCATGATCTCGTTGTGTTTTCCTGAAAATGGGCATGGTGCGCCCATTATGGGCGGAGCCACACCAAAAAACGTGTTTTTAGGGGGTAGCCGATTTCAATTTGCATCTTCTCCTGGGGGGGGGGGGGTTGTCGAATCTGACGGGTTTCGGTATTTGGTTAGCCCAATGGCACCTGCATAGCCCCACGGAGGTCGATTTTTTTTTCCCCATTTTCATCCCAAGGTCAAGGTCACAAGGTCACGAACTTATAAAATTGCGAATTTTGACATAAAAAATTTCTTCTCTGAGGGGTTTGTCGAATCTGGCAGGGGTTTCGGTATTTGGTTAGCCCAATGGCACCTGCATAGCCACACAGAGCTCGATTTTTTTTTTCATTTTCGTCACAAGGTCACGAACTTAGAAAATTGCGAATTCTGTTTTTAGGGGGTAGCCGATTTCAATTTGCATCTTCTCCTCGGGGGTTTGTCGAATCTGGCAGGGGTTTCGGTATTTGGTTAGCGCAATGGCACCTGCATAGCCCCATGGAGCTCAATTTTTCATTTTCGTCCCAAGGTCACGAACTTAGAAAATTGCGATTTTGACATAAAAATCCATCTTCTCCGAGGGGTTTGTCAAATCTGGCAGGGTTTTCAGTATTTGGTTAGCCCAGTGGCACCTTCATAGCCCCACGGAGCTCGATTTTTCATTTTCGTCACAAGGTCACGAACTTAGAAAATTTCCAATTTTGACATAAAAATCATATGACCGCCCAAACTTTGAGAGCGAGGATGACAATATTTTTTTATGCATAATTTTGAGGTCATTCCCCACCGAAAGTCTTGAAACCATTTTGCTCCATCTCGAACACCTTACCCGTGGCGCCCCCTTCAAGTTTGTTTTTACGCTGATTTCATCAAAATATGGATAATCCGAGGAGTGCGAAATGCCATAGAGCCTATATGACGTTATATTGTTCCTGGAATGTTCCAGAGGAAGTTTTGCACCAAAGGTCATAATCCCTTTACCTTTGACCTTTAAAGGCCACAAAGGTCAAATTTTCAAAGTTGTGGGAATCGAACCGGGTTTTTGACCTTCTTCGACGAACTAACTCCAATAAGCTATAGCATGTATCCTGTTTCCTTATTTTAATGTCCACAACATTGTTTTGTGACCTTTAAAGGTTATGCAAAGGTCAAATTTTTTAAGTTGTTGACCGAAACTGGGTTTTCGACATTTTGCAGATAATAACCTGTCACTCGTACCACATCATGTTGATCATTTTTATAACTTGGTCAAACATTATCACATTGTCTCATCCTTGACTTCTGAAACAATCTTCATCATCAAATACCGCTCGTGAACCATCGCCGTCTTCAGACGCGTGTGTGTGTGTGTGTGTGTGTGTGTGTGTGTGTGTGTGTGTGTGTGTGTGTGTGTGTGTGTGTGTGTGTGTGTGTGTGTGTGTGTGTGTGTGTGTGTGTGTGTGTGTGTGTGTGTGTGTGTGTGTGTGTGTGTGTGTGTCCCTTAGGTTACAACAGAATGAGTCAGAACTTACCGTTACAGCAATTAATATAACCTTGTAAAGTAAAATGGACAAAACTTCAGATGACCCTTGCGACTTGGTGAGAGTCAACAGTTTATTCCAGGTGTACTTGTTTTTTTTTTAATCGAAGGTTTGAAGACGTTCCAGGTGTCAACGTCGTCTCATTCCAAAATCGGATGTGCATCACAAACTCACAGTCAGTCATACATATCCACTTGCACCAGTGGAACATTGAGAATGGTACAAGTTCAACGGGTTCTCTTCCTTTTGAACCATGTGGAAGCTAATATTTGGAGCACAACAGGGTAGATCAGTTCAGCCTATATTCCTGAAGCTTCGTGCCCATGCCAGGATTCTCTCCAAATGTGCATGCCCACCTCCTAGTATCTCAGTCAATTCACGCTATTGTCCTTCTGAATGTCAAATGTACATTCTTAAATGTAGAAAATGATAATGATTCTGCCAGTCCTAACAATAGAAATGAGTAGTTTTAGTTTCCAGATAATTATTTTGACTCCTCACCGAAATTGCCTTTTTGTTTTTTACTACATGATGTAACCCTCCAGGAAATGAGCAACAAAGGCATTATTCCATGTCATCACCTCTTCCTCCTACAGCAATTGTTTTTCCTGATTTTCTGTAATTAGCGCGGGTCTGCTTCTGTGATTGCCTTTTCGTTGTCTGCATTGTTCATCATTGTTGTTATGAGCGTGGCAGCTTTGACGTCTTTATTTATCATTGCCACAGGAAGGGGTCAAAGGATTAACTTCAGATAGGTCTGTTGTCATGGGCTATAGAGGATTGTTTTAATGGACCGCATGATAATTGCCCCTGTGATAAAAAAAACGTTCTATTTGACAGTCTGATCACGTGGTTCAGAGCTAACTACCCGAACTAGCCAGAATCATCCCCAAGATGGCACTTTGAGCATCCACAGCTTATCTGGGCTTGGAGCTGTTTCGCTTCAGAGCGAATCCATTGACTCGGTAATGAAAAGCAGGTGAGAAATGGATCCCAATACAGTTTTGATAGTTGAACTCGAGAGCATTGCCCTTGAAATTGATCCCTTTCCTTCATGTGCCGAGGAGGTCTCTTTCCTAAATTGATGTCGTGACCACTGAGAGGGTTCTTCATTTAGTTGGACAACTGGAATTAGATTGAGTTTGCGAACAGCCTGGCTATTAAAGCAAAACATCAGGCCAGATTAAAGGTTTTCCTGATGGTAGGCCAGACTTTGGGGGATAATCGTCTTTCACCAACAGCCGTAACGGACACCGTATGATTTACCGAAGACGCTTAAGAGCAAATGATGAAACCTTTCAAGCAATTGCATATGGGTCCCTGTTGAAGAAATTTCGTTTGAATGCAATGCCTGTCATTCCCCTCACATCGACTACTTGGTCGCCTGTACCT
Source organism: Eptatretus burgeri (assembly GCF_056783735.1). Lineage (NCBI taxonomy): Eukaryota > Metazoa > Chordata > Myxini > Myxiniformes > Myxinidae > Eptatretus > Eptatretus burgeri. The sequence continues at coordinate 41,401,046 of NC_140978.1, read as the reverse complement.
TCAGGACAGTCAGGAGTGAGCTGTGAATTTTACCATATCAGGAACGAAGGCCTCTTGCAGGAGCGTCATCAGAAATTTACGAGAACGCCAGCAGAGAAAATAAACCGAGGTGGGGAAAAAAACATGTTTCGGTGTTTGATGCCATTTCACTTGCTGCTGGCTATATCCGTACAAGCCACAGGTTTTCAGCTGTGTCACATATAGATCATGTTTAGAGTACCATGAGAATTCCTGGCATGGAGATTGTGATCATCCATGAGCAGCTGCAGGGTACACACAAATCCCAGAGTGAGATGTTTGATTTCCTGTCCATTTTCACTCGAACCATGCATTCAGCTCAGCCCTGGGATTGTACAACGGACCGGTGAAATCGGGGGCAATTCTCATTGCTTTTCCATCATCAATTTCCTATCGTCTTCTTACTCTTCCTTTTTCAATCAGATCACACTAGCTATGCAATTGATCAATGACTGTGACAATATAATCGTGTCGGGAATGTATTTATTTATTTTTTTTGTTATTATCCGGTGAACACAGTCCATGCGCACAGGTCATCTCCACAACATACCTGCAAGTCAGTACCTTGAGATACCATGACGTGCAACTCTTATCAATGATGCCTCTATTTTTTTTTTTTGTGATGAAAACACGGAAAATTGCTTTTAATTGTTCGATCAAAAGGCATCGATCCATGTTTTGTTTTGTTTTCATCTCATTATGTGTATTAATCATCTGGAACGTTTAAAAAGAAGTAGCATTGGCCCGTCTTGGACTATCGTGCGTATCTCATTCCTCAAACCTTTCCGAAAGCCATGCGTAAATTTATTTTGGCAAGCATCGATGAAAAAAAAAAAAACTCCTTTTCATGTTGGATAATAAACCTATCGATGTATTTCAAGTCGTGTTCCTCGGCACAGATTGCTCGTCCTCGGCTTTTTCACCGTGACGGCCACACAATAGGAAGTTCCTTTGTCGAAAGTGTTGATGAAGCAACATAGTCTGTTCGGCAAAAAAAAAAAAAAAACGGCGAGGACTGTTTCTGAAATAATTCCAAAAAACGAACACAATGTATTAAGTAAACCTCGGCAATGGTCCTTGTCAGAAATTAAGCAGCATGGGTGCTATTCCAGCGGCCTCCATTGCACAAGCACCCATTCCCAGAACACATTGTCCCAGAAAGGACAAGCAGTCACGGCCTCGTGTTCTGCCGTCAAAGCTCTTTGCAATTCCAAACAACAGGTCATTAAACTCCCCCCTGCTTCGCTTTACAGATGAATAGCAGGCTTTGGGTCGTGCTTAATGTCATCTCTCTGTTCGAATCTTGAGAATCATTAATCAAAAACATTGTGAGTCTTTCAGAGAGAAGCATTCCCACTGCTAATGGATGTTCACTGCACAGTAATAACATTTATGAATAGGTTTCAATTGGAATCGTGAAGGCTGAGAAAGGTGAAAGTGGGGAGGGTGTGATCGCTGCAAGACTTCTGTTGAAGTTAATAACTAGGGCATGTTGAAAAGTAATGCCTCCTATTCTTTTTCTCAAAAACGGGTTAAGATATTTGAATGAAAGAAAGCCTTGTCTTGCTCAATGAGAAAAAAAAAGTTCACACATTAGTTCTTCCTGCCACTGGGTGCGTAGTTTCATGATTCTGACACGACACGTCTGTGCTATTTAGTCAAGATGACAGAAGGCAGCAGGACATTGTCAGTGAGATTAAAGCAGCATGCAATTATTGAGTATCCAACAGCATAGAACGTGCCTCCAATCAATGTTCATCGGCGAATGAAAGTTGTGCGTGGTGATAATTTTATTGATGCGAGTACTGTCCGTCATTGGGTTGGGCATTACTGAAGGCAGTGACACTGGGAAAAATAATGGCCTGCAAGACAAACAGCATTGTGGAAGACCAAAAATGGAGCCAATAACCTTTTTGGGGGATGTGAAAGGGATAGTCTAATTGAAATTCGTGCCAAAGGGTACCACCATTAAATCTGAGTGCAACATTGAAACTCCAAAGAAACTGAAGGAATGGACTTGGAGGGTTCTTCCCGACAGGTAGATGGTTCTCCTCAAGCATGATCATGCACAGCCTCATATGAGCGCACGACAACTGAAGCGATTGGTCGCCTCGGTTTCACGGCCTTACGGCACCCGCCGTACGGCCCTGGCTTGACTCCATCAGATATCCATCTCTTACCTAAACTTAACGAACACCTTAGTGGAGAACGTATTTCTTCCGACGATGATGTCAAGGCCACTGGGAATCACCAGTTAAGTCAGCAGGATGCACACTTCTATCGTGATGGCATCACAAAACTACTTCGACATTGGCAGAAATGTGTGCCCCGCGTTGCTGATTATGTTGAGAAATGAATATGCACCATGGTTGAATAACAATTTTATTAATATGTGTCATTGTTTCATTCAAATATCTTTGCATGGTTTGGAGGAAAAAAAAAAAAAGGAGGAGGCATTACTTTTCAACATTCCCTCGTTTTTTAAGGATAGTTATTTGATCACCAATTGAAACCGTGGGTTGCATCGTCATCACGAGGAGTGGCTGTGCTGCCAATTGTGCAGGGATATAGAATTTAGGCAACCCCGAGTTATAACTGCTTCCGCACATACTGATCATCCACAACCGAGAAATATCACGAAAGGTCAGTTTGCAGAGCATGGCAAAGACATCAAACGTCTTACTTGGGCACCACTATCCGAGCAGATCTCATGCCGATGAAAATCTCCCTAAACCGAGGCATACTCAACCGTGTCGCTCTTAACTAGGCTGATTCGGAGAGAACAGATGTGGAAGAGGACGATGGGCACAAGGGTGGAAATTTGTCTCTACCATTTGATGGACTTTGATAATGATTTTTGAACTATCAGTATGTTTACATAGTCTGACCGACAATTGATTTCCTCAAACACAACCAGAGGACAAATTTAGCAACCCCTTCTCCAGCTAGTCTCCAAAAACGTTTTTTTCAAGTTGTGCAACGTTTGCATGCAATGTTCAAATGGACGTTCAGCTGTCGGCAACATAGGCCGTGGTTCTAATGGAACTGCAAATAAAAATGTCTTGGTCTTTCAACCTTTCTCATCAAAATTCCTGTGCGCCTACTTTATGAAACCACTCACGTAACGTTTGACGCGTCGATGGTGTTCTATTTCACAATCCCATTGTGGAAAGGTTACCATAAAGCATTTATTTTGAGTATCCTATTTGCTGCAAAAGCCACGGGAACTTGTAGAATTTACAGCAGCTATCGCAGACGTTTGGGTCATGCAACACTCACTGAATGCAAAGCCAACCATCGGGGTCTTCAAGCGACTGCCTGCAAGTGAATCTACACCTGACCATCGGTGTATGGGATTTGTAATTTTCATCTGAAATCGCTCGTGTGACGAGAATTTCGAATTTACCATAACGATGGACATGCCCATGGTTATTCCTAATATGATGGGTCCACGTGGGAAGGTCTTAATAAGCGCCAAAGGTCAGAGTTCCCTGAGATGGTGAAATGCAAACGTGCAGGTTCCCTGAAGGAAAAACCACAGGTGTAGGAGGTCGAGCACTCCAACATGAGCGGTTATGCTCTGTGCAATGATGGGGCACTGTGCAAAAAAGTGTGTGTGCGTGTGTGTGTGTGTGTGTGTGTGTGTGTGTGTGTGTGTGTGTGTGTGTGTGTGTGTGTGTGTGTGTGTGTGTGTGTGTGTGTTTTTAAACATTCTAATGTCCAAAACAATTCAAATCCAGTGTGGCTTGCCTTTGCTTCGAGTCATTCCCAAACCCTCAATAGCTCCTTATTTTGAACAAGGCAGTTGTAAACAGTACAGTTGGAGTATGACTTCCCACTCTGGGCTGCAAGTAGAACTGAAAGCCTATGATGACAATGGTATGATACACAATCATGGGCAGTAGGTTGCCCCCGTATTCTTTCATCATCATTAATTTACCATGCTCTATTCTGCCAAAACAGTCTCTGGCAAGGGTCACAACCCTGGACGGGTCACCACTCTGATGCAGGAACAGGATACTCGACTCAAGGTGCAGGAATTTGGAATTTATCCATATCGCCGGCGATAACTCCCCTTATTCACGAAAGGCTTTCTGAGATATTTATCGTCCAAAAACTCATAAGGCAGATGGAACACAGTTTAACATCCACCGGACGGACGGCGTACACATTGGTGAATCGCCCTGCCTGTGACACACCAGGATAACAGTTTAAACCTGGGTGGGATTCAAACCCAGGCTGGACAGCTCAGACACGAGTGGGCATACCTCTAGGTCGAGGCTATCCTTGCAGATGCTCCCTATCCTACCGTTGAACCCCGACACCCTGATGTCAGTACATTACTCTTTGTTCATATATTGCCATGCACTTCCAGAACACTAGATTTGTGAATTCAAAAAGTGAGAAAGTTCCCAGAGATTGGGTTTGATGATGTCAGCAAATCAATGACAAATACAAGACGCTTACCGTGTTAATCGTGTTAATCCGTGGTATCTATTCTGGAAGACACTTCCACAGATCTTCGGAAGACCAGAATTATCACCTTAGCAGGAATTGCCTTGAGGTTTCTATTCCAGGCGTGGCACAGTTTGGGCTAATCTCACTGTGGCTTAATTAACACAGGATATGCTCAGTTACATCCCACAACTAACAAAGATACCAACTTGTCTATTTATAAAGTTACAAGGAACTGCAATGCAAGAGGCCATTAGGCACACAAGCCTGCACAAATTAGTTTACAAATTCCCCCGGATCATGACGTGGCTCGATCTGAGTGCAATGGAAAAAATTGCCATTTTGGGGGACCTGAGTCAGAACAAATTCTGTTTCAACATTCCGGCTCTCCAAACGTTTATATGTCTTCAATAATTGTGTCTGCTTGCAAATAATAATAAAAAAACAATTGGAATTGTTTGAGGTTCTCAGAGAATGTTGACACTTAAATATATTGAAAATAAGGTAACGGTATCATAATATCATCTTCACCCAAAATCCATAAAGCTGGGCAGAATGGAGTCCAATTAGTACTTGGATGGGAAATTTCCTTGGAATGTCGTGTGTTGTAGACCAGGGAATGGCAGCAGAGCTCGATCAATCGGGAGCACACTTTCCTCTGATAGGTCTGGCCCTGAATTTGCTCCTTAGCTGGGTTCAACTTAATTTTAAAACGAACCTTTTGTCAAGGATAATTTCGTTTCCTGAGATATGTATGTCGAATAATGAGGATATTTCTAATAATGTCTTGATTTGAAATCGAGAGAAACAAGATTAACTAGAAGGGCACTCGGTAGAGCGCATACCTCCGCCACATAATGCCTGATCCACGAGAACATATCGGACCCCATACATTTTTGAAATATCCTGCTATACAGTAACTATGTCGTTTTTGACCCGATCTCTCAATGGTGAAGAATCACTTTGAAATTAAATAATTCTCTTATCCATATCCAGATCCGGATCTTCACCAAAATTGATTTGATTCGTCCTTGTCACGCACCCAACCTGTCCACGAAGTTTTATGTGAATCCATCCATAACCTTTTGAGCTATTGTGCTATGTATCATTTTTGGCCCGATGTCTCAATGGTGAAGAATCACCTGAAAATTCTCAGATACGGATCTGGATTCAGATCTTCACAAAAATTGAGCATTGCTGTCCTTCGCCGGTCAACTACACGCACAAAAAATTTCAGAACGATTGTTTGAAAACTGTGGCCAAGCATCATGTGACAAACAGACAGACAGACAGACAAACGTGACAGACCAACATTCTTGGCGAAAAAATTTTTCGCCAAATAAAAAACAAACAAGAAGCGAATACCTCTATCGTGCGGCTGGGGGCAGTAAAAGTCTAGGTTAAGAATGATGAAACAATTTTGCAGTTATAACATTTAAATGTAGACACGGTGAATTAGCATGCATGATGGGAAGAGTTGTGACGTTGGACAAATTTTTATTTGTAGCCCTCAGATCAAAGGGACGTACGCGGCCATAAATGTGACAGACACAGGACAGAATAGCCAATTATATAACATCGCGATGTCGCCACGCTATAACGAGAAGACGTCGTGCAGAGCACGATACTTGCAAAATCCATAAAACGAATTTCACCTCAAAAATAATTGGTGGTTGAATTAATTGACCAAATGTGCAACTCCTCTTCAAACTTCAAGTCAATCGGATGAAAACTGACAATTTTAGAAATACGGCCGATGTTGTCCTTTTGGCCGATGTTGACCTCAAAAATATTTGGTGGTTGAATTCAGTAACCTGATAATGAAAATCCTCTTCAAATTTCAAGTCAATGAGATGAAAATTGAGGATTTCAGAAATACCGCCTTAGTTATTGACTTCTGACCTATGTTGACCTTTTGTTCGATGTTGACCTCAAAAATAATTGGTTGGTTGAATTCAGTGACCGGGAATATAAATCCTCTTCAAATTTTAAGTCAATTGGATGAAAATTGAGGATTTTACAAATCCCATCGAAGTTGTTGACCTTTTGACCTCAAAAACAATAGGCTACTTCCTTATGACAAACTCTACCATGTGGTGAAGTTTCGTGAAGATCGGTTTAAAATTGTGACCTGTCGGCGACTAATATACGAGAAAAATATTTGATTTTGCAAGTAACAAATGGACTGAAATGCCAAACCCTCTCCTTCAGCGAGGGTGACGAGAACGGCACTCGGTATCATCCATGCACAAACCTTCGCCAGGTTGAAGAGTTGTATGTTTTGTATCCCACTGATCGGCCGGATATTCACCGAAATTGAATCGGCTTGTTCTTGTCACCTACCAAACCTTCAGTGGTGGAGGTAGTGAAGTGCAAGTGAATTTCCGGTAATCAAGTGATATGGATACGACAAAGATGTGATGGCCCGAACAGCCTTTTCAGCAGTAGGTCCAGGATTGTATTCTTTCAGAAATACCATATCCAAATGATTAAAAACAACATTGACTTACTCCACGAGCCAAATGGTCAATATGAAGGAACTCGATCCACAAGTTACTACATGCTCTACATCGAAACGTTTCCATAAATGCATCTCCACAAAATACATCTCATTGTCGGGTTGTACATAAGCGTCCGGATGATGTTATCACGGAGATGGAATCACGCGGGTTGTTTCGGAGTCCGTTATCATTCTCTGTCTCTCTGTCTCTCTGTTTCCAAGCCCTCAATATTCCATGAGCTTTCGCTAACCACGGAGATGGTTAGGTCATGCTGTTAGCTGACCATTATCATTATCAGTCATTGAGGTTGTCGCCAGTGATGTCACAGAACAATAAAAAAAACAACAAGAAAGGTGTTGTGCATAGAGCACAATACCTGCGAAATCCATAAAATAAATTTCACCTTAAAAATAATTGATGATTGAATTCAATGACCAAATATGCAAATCCTCTTCAAATTTCATGTCAATCACATAAAAATTGACAATTTCTGAAATTTGGCCGAATGTTGATTTTTTGGCCAACATTGACCTCAAAAATACTTGTTCATTGAATTCAATGACCTGGTCCTGATGTGCAAATCCTCTTAAAATTTCAATTCAATGGGATGAAAAGTGGAGATTTTAGAAACACCACCTTCGTTGTTGACCTTTTAAAAAAAAATTATTTTATATGTAATGTCAAGGCTCATATAAGAACTAACAAGGGGAGCAGGAGACAAGAGGGATGGGGCAGCTTACACGGGGTAAACAGGAGGATGGACACGACAGGGACCTTCAGGAAGGGAAGCAGGGAATTTGAAGGAGGTGGGTTTGGGGTGGATTAACGGGAGTAGAAAAGATCGAGGATTTGGTTGCTGCGGAAGGATCATCAAACTAAATCGCATGTCTATCTCCATGGTCAGCCAATGGGAGAGGTTCAGTATCTTGAATTTCAAAAAACTCACAATCAGCCATGACCTTTCCGGGGCCAACCACATCGCAAAACTGGCCTCCAAAACCAGCCACAGGGTGTTATCCAAGATCCTCCATTGATACAAGTCGTTCCTTGGACATCAGAGCTATTCACAGTCGTCAAGGCCTTTATCCATAGCTCAACAATGTACTATTCTCACCTATGGGCTGGCACCCAATTCTCACATCTGTGTCTCCTGGTTTCTGTGGAATCTAAAGCTCTCAACAATAATGGAATCTCCCATGACCAGGCCAAAACCACAAGGTCTGTTGCTTTGATATCACAGGCAGGTCGGTGGTCTCTGTTTTTTTTTTCTGGTCGATTCTCCAACATTGCTTCCTCCACTCTCTCTGACCTTTGACCCTCCCCTGCAACTCCAGGATGCATGCATTTTTCCAGTAACCCCCCTCTGATTCCCATCGTGTGCTGCCTTTTTGGCTGCTGGTTGCATCATTGGTTAGGGGCGCGGCTATGCCGCTGATGCGGTGCCCCTATTACTAGTATACTGGTGCTCATTTAGCAGATCTCGGAAGGATGACAGGCTGAGTCAACCCCCTGGTGTTAATTCAGTGGCCAACAGGGCTCGAACTCAGGATCCTAGGGCTCGAACTCAGGATCCTAGGACGCAAAGCCACCACCCTAACCGCTAAGCCAACACCAGGATTACCCCCTCCGGTAGAAAACAGACCACCAGTGAAACTTCCAAAATCCTGGCTGACTGCACATCTCAACTCTTTTAATCCTCGCTTCTCCTGTTTGTGTGACTGTGCTTCCAGAGGCTGTTCTGTCTCACTCTTCCCTCGAGGACTTCCAACAGACAATGCCTAGCAACCTCGTGTCATCCCCAATCCCAATCCTGAGCCATGATCTTTATTACCCCCATTAACCCTTTAAGGACCAAGCAAACGCATACAGTATGTCCCTAAACTTTAAGGTGGTGTATCTGATATTTTCTCTGCAATTTTAGATTACTTATATTTGTAACATTGGCAAACATTGCAGTTAACATTGGGTAAGAGTTTGCGTCATTTCCATTATTTGTTTTTTAAATGAGAAAAAGTTGGTTTTTTTTCATCATCTATACTCTTGAATTTCAATTTAAAAGATTGAAAGCTTGCCAAACTAATAATAAAATTTGACTTCGATCTGAAAATTACCTTCAAGATGCTTGTGGTCCTCAGAACGGTTAACCCTTCGTAACCCAACCGTCTTGTTGATGTCAGTGTTTCCTCCCCTTCCCTCTCTTCCTTTCCTTTTTTGTTATCCCCTTGCCAGTTGTGCCAAAGTGTTTCCTTGCTACCCCGCTGTTAACTTAACCTTGCTTTTCCATGAATCTTGCTCTTGTAGAGAGAGGGACACAGAGACACAGAGACACAGAGACACAGATACACACAGAGATAGATAAGAAACCTACTTTATTAGACCACTCACTTGCATCACATGGTAGAAATACATAACAATAGTAGTACAAACCCTCACATCAACATCTTAGCATACGATTGCACATGGTAACAATCACACGACCGTACTATTTAACATGATATAGCGAAATCTAAAACATTTACCGACCACTATTAATTTCTGAGATGAGGTGTGGAATTTCATCAGCATGGCTGCCTGCCTGCCTTCCTTCCTTCCTTCCTTCTTTCCTGAATACACCATTTAGTGATGAGAGTATTTCACTGAATAACTTCAAGAACCACTGACGCCTAAACGTTCTAAAGTTCTAAACGTTCTAAAGTAAGCACACCGTGTAATGAAGCGTTTCTCTGCAGTCGTAGTGCCGGTGTTCTGCCTAAAACTACCCTTGCTTGTCTTACAGATGGCCTTTCATCTTGCTTTCGTTTAAAATACATCAATGGGAAAAATGTTATCGGCTAACCTATCATGGAGGATTGTCGAGTGTACAATGTGTTCCAAACTTCAAGTACACAATGTGGCAAGTACACGTATATCGAGTTGAATTTGTTTCCCACTTTTCCAGGTTTATCTTGCGATTTGGGTTTTGAGTGCAGTTATTGCAATATTCAAACTGTACATCTGACAAACTCGAGAGACAAAAATGGCAACCGAGATGTTCAAACCTGAATTGTCCGCAATACGTTTGAACACGTTGGATGATCTATTTATTGTGTAACCAGATCTATTTATTCTTTACCCCCCTCTGCTGCACCTTCCTCTCCCTTGACTCCCAATTTTGCATCATGGCGTACTTTGGAACTTTAACCAAATGGTTTTGTGTTTGACTGATTTATTTGATTCATGTTCATAGTTCAGAAGTGCGCCGGCTTCTCTTCATTTGGTGGCCACGTCTCGGGAGGTAACGGACCGCGCCTGCCTTTCGAGGACGGAGGAATGTGCATTGCTTGATGTGTCAGTGGTACTAAGGCTGTGACTTGTCGTAATATATTTTACGGGGAAAGCAGTGAGCAAGTATACTGAGGATCTGGAGAACTGGGAAGCCCGCGTACACTCGTGGCGACAAATGAGCTCGTGGAAGGCTGCACGGAAACGCGTCGAGAAGGCGTTGTAGATGATCGGATTAACCGCTGAGCTCAAATAGAAGAAGACACCTGTGAAGAAAGAAGATAGGTTGTGTGGCATTGAAATGAACTGTCCTCTGAAAAGGTGTTGGAGATGAAAAATGATTGTGTGGCGCACCGATAAGGCTATATTGCATCACATGGGACAACATCTCCACTTGACTACCAAGACGTGCACAGTCCAGTAGCATTTATGTCCTTAAGGTAACCCCAATCAAAGGGGTTTTTCCTCTGTCACTTTTTTCCAAACGTTTTATCGATAAATGCACCTCGCTATGAGACACTGGTGCAGGGGTGCAACACTCACTCACCGGAGACCACATGAAGAATATTGTAGTTGAGTGCCAGAGACTCTGTCCACGTGTTGACGAAGCTGTAGAAAAGTCTGTCGATGTGGAACGGAGCCCAGCAAAGGCCAAAGACGAGCACGAGGACAGCTGTGGGAATCGAAAAGGTCTGTCAAGGCATTGTTGATCATTTTAGAAGATCGGTTAAATCCTTCCTGCGAGTTACATATAAGGGTGCAAGAATCAGATCCTCTTAACTACAGGCACATTAGCTGCATTTACAATTCAAAGCAAAGACATGGCATCCATCATCACAGTTGACATCAAATCCTTCCTTTTGTCCAACAACCTGATCTAAGACCATTCATTGATTTAGTTTCCGACCGGTTACTTCACCCTGGACTCTCCACATTGCTGCTGCCATCCCAACAATGGGTGGACACCCTGAATCTCAGATTCGAGATCAGGATCATATCTCGAGTATTTGATGCAGTCCAGCACTCTACATAATTGCAATTAATTTTAATGTTCTCTGATCTTTTGTACAGCGCTCCTTCCCAATTCCATATCCAGGTGATACATGACGTCATCACCGGGCGTCGAAGGAAGGGAGTACTCGGTTTTCACTCTGTTTGTTTTCTTGATTTCTAGATCCTCGTGGAGGATCTCTAATTCTTACTCGCGTTGTTGCTCTTCATCTTCTTCTTGTGGACTTTTTTGTTTCACAGCCTACAGTTTTCATCGAAACTTCCTGAAACTTGGCGTATATATGTAAAAATTCCCTGCGCAGACACTAACCATCTCCGATTTTGAAAATTCCTCCTAGAAAAAAAAAAGTTATGACGTCAAAATATCTCCGCTAATGGAAATCAGCTAAAAAATTATCTCCGAAACTTGGCAAGCTTTTCGAATTCTGTTTGCAGGAATCGAACAGGGCATTAGCAGAGATGAATCTCTCCATCTTGTTGATGTCAGTGTTGCACATATGATACATCACTATGACATCATTTCAATTTTTATGACGTCATTCCTATTCTTTGACACTTTTTGTTTCACAACCCAGAGTTTTCATCGGATCTTCGTGAAACTTGCCATGTATATGCAAAAAGCCCACGCGCAGGCAGTAACCATCTCCGATTTTGGAAATTCTTCCTAGAAAAAAGTTGACGTCATAATATCGCCGCGAATGGAAATCGCCTGTACCATTATCTCCAAAACTAGGCAAGCTGTTTGAATTTTGTTTGCGGGAATTAAGCCGGGCATTAGCACAGATAATTATTTATCGCAAACCTGATACATCACAATGACGTCATATTCGTTTTTATGACGTCATCATTAAGAGGACGAGGATCTTAGCTCATTTAAGCTTGTTTGTTTGTCTCGGCGATATCTCAGACATCCTTTGAGCTAGGAAGCTGAAATTTGGGGGTAAAAGTCAAGATGTGCCTTGGCAAAAACAATGTTGTTGTTTTTTTTTTCACATGAATCAATGAATTGATTAATTACTGAATTATTATCGATTTATTAATTACTTATTTATTTTCTTTCTCATCTGGGGGGGATGGGGGGGGTGTTATCTTAATTCTCAAAATGCATCATTCAGGCACCGACCCACCACGAGGCACCTTTTGAGCTGGGAAGCTGATATTTGGACATAATAGTGAACAAGTAATTTGGCTGTAATTTATTTATTTATTGATTAATCATTGAATCGATTAGTTATTCATTTTTCAATGAATTACTTAATTTTCAACAAAAAATGCGATTAGTGCAACAAAATTTTAAAATATGCATTTCAATAAAATAGACATTATCAAAGCTTCTCGACTTGCACTCCTCAGGATAAATCCGCAAGCAGATGAAGAAGAAACACCAAACTCTCGTTTATAAAGTTACAATGTGATGTCCTCAACGTCGATTGGTTGAGAGAAAGAAATGATTGATCACCTGATTGGTGGAGCCATAGAGCATCATGAATAATGAGTTGGCGGAAATGAACCATCATGAATAATGATTAGGTGGAGATGTAATGCTAATTAGTTGAGGGCAAGTTTGGGGGAGGGGGGGTCGTGATTTTCATGATGGTTCAACCTTGACTGTGGTCGAGTTGTCACACAGTCAAGCCATCATGGTCAAAATAGATATACGAGTAAAGTTCGGACAAATTATTTCTGTAAACAAAGAATCGGATTGGTTGACCTGATGTTCTATTTTGACAATGATGGCTTGCCTGTGTGACAACTCAACCACAGTCAAGGTTGAGCCATCATGAAAACCACGACCCCCCCCCCCCCCGCAAATAGCCCTCAGCATATTAGCATTATGTTTCCACCTGTAGTTTGGTGATTAATTTCCGCCTACTCATTATTCAAGATGCTCCATGGTTCCACCAATCAGGTAATCCCGTCCTTTTTTTTTTCCTCTCAACCAATCAACGTTGTGGACATGACATTGTAACTTTATAAACGGGAGTCTGTTGGTTCCTCTTTATCTGCTTGCAGTTTTATCCTGAGGGATGCAAGTCAAAAAGCTTTGATAATGTCTATTTTATTGAAATGCAATTTTCAGAAAGTCACAGATTTGGAAGAAACGGTGGTGGTTTTGGGATGCTCTTAGCCAATTGATGAAGAAATTAATTTATATTTACGATTATTATTTATTGATGTTAATGATGCAATTTATAAATTAATCGATCAATTATTGTCCACCACTCCCTCCCAATTCCATCTCCATGGCTGTACGGCGGCATCCCCGGGCGCCAAAGCTGTGCCAACAATGTCGCCTGCTGGAGGATTTGTTATTTATTTAGCATGAGGGTAGTGCACTTTGAATGTACCTCTACTTTTTTATTTTAATCTGATGGGTATCGTGAATGAAGGCAGTCACAATAAATGGAATGCAATGGATAAACAAGCCTGATCGAACACACTGAATTGGCTACTTTTCTTGAAAAACAGCCTGAGTACCAGGAAAGTAAAAAAAAATCATCACAATGGGTATGCCATTTTGACCCTGCATTGGCACACCTTCTCCAAAACAGATTCAACTCTAAATACAGCAAACACTCAATAGCAACAGCATGAGACACCTTTGTACGAGCCTCCACCACCTGTATCTCTTGAATATGCTTAGCCTGCTGATTTAAAGCAGTCCCCACTTGCAGCTTCGTGTGATCCCCACATTACTCCTGTCCGGATGAGCTTTACTGCATTTTGCACATCACATGACTCCAAACTATAACATGACTTTTACACACCTATTAGTTTACTTCCAATCATCAACAAGGTCATGGAATCCATCATCTCAGTTGATATGAAATCTTTCCTTTTCTCCAACAACCTCATTGCAGATATAAATTTGGATTCAGACCAGGTCACTCCACCTTGGACATGCAGCTTCTACTCTCTCTCAACAATGGATGGAGGCACCTCAATGTTAGACATGAGATCAGGGCCGTCTCTCTAGACATATCTCGTGCTTTTGATAATGTAGTATTCCACATTGCCCTCCGTACTCTCTGATTATGGCATCCAAGGCCAACTCCACACATGGCTTCTGGGCTTTACCCTTGCAGCCAACATGTGGCTGTCAGTGGAATCTTTTCATCTCCTCTCCCTGTTAAGGTTGGATTGCCCCAAAACAGTGTTCTGGGCCCAGTCCTGTTTCTGATATTCATCAATGATCTCCATAACTCCCTGGAAATCCCCTTTTTAGTTGCTGATGACCTTTGCTCTTCCCTCTCTCCTCCCTTCAGACCTTGACAAAATCACAAACTGGTCAAACACTTGGAATATGTCTTTTAATCCTGACAAATCTCACTCTCATTATCTCTCTGCGAAATGACTGTCTGGCAACCACCTCCCCCACCCCCATCTACTTCCTTAACAATTCTCTTGAAGTTCAGTCTTTCAAACTCCTGGATCTCATGATTAGCCATGATCTTTCTTGGGAAAATCACATTTCAAGGTTGGCCTCCAAACCAGCTGCCAACTGGGCATACTCCTTCATACAAAGTCCTTCCTTGGCACACCTGAACTCTTATTCACCGAGAAGGCCTTCATCTACAGCTTGATGGAGTACTGCTCTCCCCTCTGGGCTGGCTTCCCCACCTCACATCTATCTCAGCTTGACGTCATGGATACTAAAGCCTTCAAGATTATTGGAATCTCCCGTGCTGAAGCTGAGTCTATGAGCTTATCACTTCACTCTTCGTAGACAGGTCGGTGGTCTCTCTGTCTTCTACCGCTCCTTTCTGGTCTTGCACCCTCTACTCTTTCCGTACTTTGTCCCTCTCCACCCACCCCAGGTTCCTGCAGGGCTCACACATCCACCATCAATCCCCTTCTGGGGAAACGATCTAAATCCATAATCGCTGCTCACCTCCACTCATTTGTTCCTCTTTTTTTCCTACCTGTGGAACCAACTTCCACATCCTCTTAAATCTCATTCTTCCATCCAGGTCTTCAAGGCAGCTGTTCACCACCATCTCAGATCTTCCCAAATTCAAAACCATGATCTCTTCTTCCAGTTTCCCTCCTTGGAGTTTTCTTCTGTATTCATATTGTCCACCCCATGCATCCTCTCCTACCCACATCCCCAATTCTTACCCACACCTTTTGTTTGTTCAAGTCTCCCTCTATCTTGGCCTTCAACTCTGCTGTTGGTGCTCCCCCACCCCCAACCCCACCCCCCCCTCTACTGTTCCTTTTGT
Source organism: Eptatretus burgeri (assembly GCF_056783735.1). Classification (NCBI taxonomy): domain Eukaryota; kingdom Metazoa; phylum Chordata; class Myxini; order Myxiniformes; family Myxinidae; genus Eptatretus; species Eptatretus burgeri. Next base: position 41,385,577 of record NC_140978.1, on the reverse strand, counting down.
ATCCTGCTGCGTCTTGATCAATTAAGTGTACGAGCTCTTCTACGAGCCTCGTCTATGTACTGTATACAAAACCAAATTTTTTTAAAAAAATATTCTCAGCCTTCCCATTTCATTTCAATCCTGACATCATTTAAAACTCGTCTATATCACTGTGCTCTCCAGAAGTACACCGGCTCCATTCTCCTACGACCATACATATATATATTTATGTACAACATGGGAATTTTCTGGACAGTTGCCCAAGGAACTCAGTGAATTCCTGCTTCAACCCCTCAATACCTTGCTGCACCTCCAAATTCCCAGTTCAGTTTTACTTTTAGGTCTTTTTCACATCACATCACATCGATTAGATGCCATGCATTTCTGAGCCCAGTACTGAAACTTTGATTCTTACTGGAACGACCTCACACTCTTGCCATCACTCGATCACAGACAGCTGCAACGGCTGATTGCGGGACTTTGTGCAGTCTTTTGCTCACGTACCACATCAAATACAATTGCAACGTGTATGTGTATATGCTCCATCCAATTCCAATATATGATGGCACATGATACTTGCCGGGATGTCAAACGTACTGCATGTCAGAATTCCATGACACAAAATCTCCGACCCCATGACACACGAGGCCTCACCCATTATAACAATGTGCTTTCCTTGCCACGACGACTTCTGTGTCTAATGAGATTAGCTTTAACCGAAAATCAAACGTCGACCTCCCCCTACCCTGATTCTTCAACAATGCAGTTTGCTTCACTTACCTGAGCTTTTCGTCTTGAAGCACGGGTTTGAGAGACACAAATCTGGGCCATGACCGACCATTTTAACATTTCTCCATATCGGTTGAAGCACATCCTGAGCACAGCTGTTGGTACCTATTGGTCACAGGTGTGTCATCTGGATTACCCAAACACATGACCTCACAACACAGAATAGATGTGCATGACGCAATCCTGAACACATATTCCCCATATGTGATACATTGGTACTCTTACAAACTCATCCTTTTTCCTGATTTTTTTTATTTAATTTTTGTTGTTGTTGACGTTGCTGGAGAGCTCTAACCTATTGCAGGTAGCCTACTGACCATCGAGTCATCTCATCTGGCGTTGATGTGCAATGAGGTCGGATTGAGTTATAACCGTATTTCGGACGCAGTGCCGGCAGATGGTGCTGCTTCTCAGAGCACGCGGTGGCTTGCATGGGGACGTAAAGAGAGCTATCCACACCCAGGTTATAGACTCTAAAGACGCAGCAAGTAGAGAATTTAGATACGCAACCGACACGCAACAGCTTAAGCTCTGTCGAAAATAATATGATATTTTGTGTTGGTACCCAAGCCAAATTCTCTGCTTGGGTTTATAGCTGAATCGTTAGTACCACCTGCAGTAAGTAAGAGTCCTGAGATTTAGATATGGCAAGGGCACGATAAACCTAATGACCATTACCATTGTCTTAATTACCTTGAGAATCCAGCGAAGATAATTTGATGATTGGCGCAACCAGAAGCTTTCTTTTAAAAGTCGAGCATTCCAAGGGCTGACATTAATCTTATTGTTGTCTTCTTCTCGTGGAGTCCAAAGCCATTACACGTCAATATGCAGGTGTACATGAGGATTTTCTAACCCTAACCCTAATCAAAAACAACATAACACGAAGAAACGTCAAAATCGATGACGTCACAAAGAATCATAAAAAATATTTCTTTGTCACTTCCAATGCGCTATTTCCATGCCATTTTGGTGCCGTGCCCTGAGAAGGCAAAAGGCAATTCTCCTCCTTAAAGTCGCTGTTGTAATGTTGCAGCTGCCCTTTCATGAAGGCAATTTGTTGAATCTGTGCATTTTTGGTGACAGAATGATCTGATTTATATATATATATATATATATATTTTTTTTTTTTTTACGAAAACAAATTGCTATTTTGGAAATCATTGTGAGTGATTGATGTCGTCAAAAGACGTAAAAGGTGAGAATGCTTGCATGCCAAAGGGTTAATGTCTCTTTTTTTCCAGAATTTATTTGTACAAGATCATATTATTGCTTTAAATGGGCCCTTTCACGAGATTGAAGTTGAAATGGCGAATCAAAACAAAAGTTTCGACCCCCAAGCAAAAATGAATTCCGGACATTCTTGAGTGAGTTTACGTGAAATTCATTTGTTTGGCTGAAGATGACGTTATTAAAGCGCTTTGTAGCCTGCGATTTAAATTGTACAAAAAATTATTTCAACATAATTTTTTGTACAATTTAAATCGCAGGCTACAAAGCGCTTTAATAACGTCATCTTCAGCCAAACAAATGAATTTTTTGTAATTCAGAGCGATTTGATTTTGTCTTGACAGTTGGCTTAAAGGCAGCACACTTGTCTCGGCTCTCTAAACTTGGTCTGATCCTCAAATTGACTACAAACATGAATTGGTACTTAACAGGCATCGCAAAGCAGGCCATCCCTTGGATGCACGTTAATGTGATAGTATTATCTCGTTAACCTTGATTATCCCACGGTGCCTTCACACGGTATTGGTAGTAGTTGCATTCGGGCTAGATAAACTGATATCCTGGACAAATGATCAAGGGTTCAAGCAGTCTTTAGGGGAGTAAAGATGTCTAAGATGTTGTAAGGGTCTGAAGGGTGTAAGGGGTCTAAAGGGTGTCAAGATCTAAGAGGTTTAAATGGAATTAAGGGACTTAAGGGGTGTAAAGGTCTTAAGGTCTAAAAAGAGATCCAAAAGGTCAAAGAGTGAAGGGGTCTAAAGTTGTCTGAAGTGTCAAAACAGTCTTTTTTTTGTTGTTGTTTACATAGTTGAGGCTCATGGAAGAGATAGTATTAGTACTGTACACTGAACGGATCACGATGCAACAGGACAAAACGAACAGGTAAGAAGGGGATGAAAAGGCCAAAATAGAGGCAGACTTGGCCAAACAATGTGTGTGGGGAGGAATGGGGGGCAGGAGAGGATGCATGGGATGGAGAACATGGATACAGAAGGAAACTCTCAGGAGGGAAAAGAGGAAGTTTGGAAGGAGGGAGGTTTGGGGTGGCGTGATGGGAGGGGGTTAACGAGGGTATAAAATATCATGTTTTTGCATTGTGAGTTATCTGAGATGGTGGTGAAAAGCTGTCTTAAAGACCTGGAGGGAAGAATGAGATTGAAGAGAAAGTAGAAGTTGGTTCTACAGGCAGGAAAAATAATAACAATCGGTAGGCGACATGGGTGGTCGCTAGACAAAGGCGAATTTGAAATATGTAGATGAGAACACATCAGATGGCATTTTTGCCGTTCGTTGTTCCATATAGGAACGTGATGAGCAACTGTCCATTCATCATTTGTGTTCGATTCCCGAACCCTACGTGAGGGAATCCCAACGCGAACGTTGGGGTGAAAGCATATAGTAATATAATTGCATACTAGTCAAACAGTTTTTGATGGATCGGGCTGAAATTTTTTGACAAAAAGGTTGATTATAGTGCATATAAAAGCGCTGAAGCTGATTTTTGATTTTCTAAAAAAAAAAATTTTCTGATTTTTTTCAAATATTTCAAAGTCCCGTTGCTTGGCAATGGTGGCGTCCATAGCAACGGTGCTCAAAAGAGCATACAACTTGATCCTGGTATGAACCTACCAGTCAAATTTCATCAAAATCGGTTGACTCCTCTGGCCTCCAGAGCTGTCCATTACATACAAACAGACAGACGGGAAACCTGAGAATAAGGGTAAGTCCTCGCGACCACCCAACAAATGAGTGGTGATTCTGGCTTTTGGGAGTATCACCAGAAATTGGTTGATGGTGGACCATGTGTGCCCTGTCGAAACATGGAGGGGACAAAGCATGGAAAGAGCAGAGGATGCAAGACCAGGAAGGAAGTGGTAGAAGACTATAAAGACCACTGTGCTGTCTTTGATGGTGAAGTGATGCACCCATAGACTTGGCATCATCACGGGAGTTTCCAATAATCTTGAAGGCCTTGTTTTACACAGCATCAAGCTGAGCAAGATGTAAGGCAGGGGAGCCAACCCAGAGGGGAGAGAGCAGTACTCAATCGAGCTGCGGATGAAACCCTTGTGGCTGGATAGTTCAGGTGTGCCAAGGAAAGAATTTTTTATGTCAGAGGATGCCCAGTCAGTGGCAGCTTTGGGGACCAACTTTGAATTGTGGTTTCCCCAAAGGAGATCATGGCTGATAGTGAGACCCAGGAGTTTGAATGACTCGCCTTCCTCAAGGGGATTGTTAAGAAAGTATATTGGGGGAGAGGGGTTGCCAGATGGTCCTTTCGGAGAGAGATGGAGAGAGTGTGAGATTTGTCGGGATTGAAAGACATTCCAAGTGTTTGACCAGCTTTTGATTTTGTCAAGGTCTGAGGAGAGGGAGGAGGCTGTAGCCTGCCTGTCTGAAGGATGTGGGATGTCATGTCAGACGGTGGAGTCATCAGCAGATAGATAAAGAGGATTTTCGAGAGTCAGAGAGATCATTTATGGAGATGAGGAATGGAACTGGGCCCAGAACACTGCTTTGGGACACTCCAGCCTTGACTGGATGGAGATGAAAGGAGTCCGTTGAGAGCCACGCGTTCGCTATGAGTGGACGAAGTCAGTGAGCCATGTGTGGAGTTGACCTTGGATGCCATAGGCAGAGTAAAACAAGTGACTCTTTTTCATTTCATTTCACCAATATTCGTGGCCTTTCTTTTAATCTTTCCTCTGTTGAACATCGTCGAGCAAGCTCGTCTCCGAATATATTGCTTCTCTCAGAGTACCAATTATCACGTGATATTCTTGTTAATTATTTTAACATTTTGAACAACAACCTTCACTCACGATTCCACTTCAGAGGAGGAGTCTGTGTTCACTCCAACATCAACATGCCTGCTGTATTCCTTGGTCTTTGTGGACCTCAAATCTCCAAACTTTGATGTCATCTGGCTTAAGATTTGACTCCCGATCATCACTATCTTTCTCTTTCACTTATTGCTCTCCCAATTCTACAAACTTCGTAACTTTCTTTGACTATCTTAACTCTTGCCATGAGGCCATGACGTCCGAACACCCTCAAGCAGAATTTCGCTATCTCGGAGACTTCAATGTCCACCACAGGGAGTGGCTGAAATCTTCCCACATGGACGTTAGGGGAGCTGAAGCTCTTACATTTTTCATTCTTAATGATTTGGAACAAATTATCACCCACCCTAACCACATCCCAGATCGTCATGACCACACTACCAATACTTTGGATTTATTCTTCACCTCCAATCCGTTGCATGACAACTACACAATTTCACCTCCAATTGTTTTTTGTGACCACAATCTTGTGAACATCACCTTAGTTACCACCACTTCTCATCCGACTGCTCCAATAATTCTCAGTATTGACATTTCAATAATAGTGACTGGACTGGTTTACGAAACTTCTTTTCTGACTTCCCCTGAAAAGACTACAGCCTCTCCTCTGTTGTTGCCTCTATCTCTGCTGAATGTATCGCTTAGGTTATTGTTGCAGGAATGGAGGTTTATATCCCCTTCTCTTTCAAGTCTATCTCTCTTACCAATTCTTGGTTCAATAATTCCTGCTCTGCAGCCATTTCTGCAAGGGATGCCGCATATTGGACATGGAAAAAGTCTACTTCCTTCGACTCACATTCAGCTTTCATATCCACCAGAAATCATTGCAAACATGTTATTCATGAGGCGAAGCATTCCTTTATTCAAAAGAAATGTGACAACCTCTCATCTTCTTCCATGAATAGATCTTTCTGGTCCTTCGCTAAAAGTATCTCCAACAACTTCTGTCGCTCTACATTTGCTTTCCTTTTCTGTTCCGATGATACCATCGCTGTCTCTCTGACTGATAAAGCAACTCTTTTTGGTTCTCTTTTCTCCTCTACCTCCCCACTGGATGACTAACATTCCACCTCCCTCTGATGCTCCCCTCACCAATCCCATGTCCCTCCCTATAATCTCTTTTCATGCAGTCAAAAAAATACTCCTCTCTCTGGACACAAGCAAGGCCTATGGGCAAGATGGCATTCCTCCCCGTATCTTGTAGGAATGTGCTTCAGAACTTGCACCCATGCTTGCTCGTTTATTTCGCTTTTGTTTAAAAACCCAAACTTTTCCTCTTACCTGGAAACATGCCTTAGTACAGCCTATTTTAAAAAAATCACCCCCGTGCGGGAGTGACGATCATCTCTGCGAGAAATAATACCACAAGTTCTCAATGTTCAGTTATGACCGAAGACGACTGCGCAGCTCGAACTGCGCAGTTTGGTTCAAGATGACTCGGCATTTTGGCGTGCGCGCACGAAATTATATTTTGAAACGAAATGCCGACGTTTACATTTAGGGTTTTGAAACTTTTGCACTTTCGGCGGAAAATGTATAAATATACAAGGTCAGCTACTAGGCAATGATACCATTCACTAACTTTTACCATGCCCAGTAGAGAATATATAGCCTCCTGAAGGTAGGGCAGTTTTTGCAAACACTGAAGTCACGTGACGCGAAAATGAAAGCGAAATTCGAAAATCCGTCCTGACCAAATTTGGATATTGTCCCATACATTCATATGCCACAATCAAATTCAAGATCGCTTGAGAAATGTAGGAGGAGATAGATTTTGAAAATCGTCATTTTCACATTTTTTGCCAACTTTGAAGTCACGTGACACGAAAGCGAATATTGAAAATACGGCCTGATCAAATTTAGATATTGTCCCATAGATTCATTTGCTACAATCAAATTCAAGATCGCTTGAGAAATGGCGGAGGAGATAGAATTTGAAAATCGTCATTTTTGCAACTTCAAAGGCCTTGTGACCTTGACCTTGACCTTCGGTGACCTTGAAAGTTATACCATCGTGTACGTCTCATCGACCTCTATCAGGATCACTAATGACCAGATCTCTCACTTCAACTTCATTGTGAACGGACGGACGGAAGGACATCGACACTCGTATTATTATGTCATGCTCGAAGAGATGACCTAATAAAGGAGGGTGATCGTTCAAACCCCTCTAACTACCGTCCTGTTGCTCTGATTTTTTTTTTTGTTTCCAAAGTCTTTGAATGTTTTCTCAATTCCCATTTTCTCAAGCATCTTGAATCTCACAGACTTCTATCTGACCACCAATATGGCTTTCACAAGGCAATATCTGCAGGTGATATCCTTTCTTACATGAATGTCTGGGCCTCTTCTTTGAGAGACTTTGGGGAATCCTTTGTTGTTGGCCTTGATATCTCAAAAGCCTTTGACAGAGTTTGGCATCGGGGTCTGATATCCAAGCTTCCCTCTTTCGGCTTTCCTCCTTCACTCTGCTCTCTCTCTCTCATATCGAGCTTTCTCTCCGACCACTCTATCTCTGTAATTGTTGATGGTTCAACATCTCTCTTCCCTATCAACAGCGGTGTACCTCAGGGTTCCGTTCTGTCCCCAACACTCTTCCTTCTTTTTATCAACGACCTTTCTTCCACAAATAACCAAATGCACTCGTATGCTGATGACTCAACATTACATTCCTCCATGTCTTTCCCATCTGCCCCATCTTCCCTCACTCGATCTACATCTGGTTTCATCACAGCCACCTCTTTAAATTCGGATTTGGGCAAGATCTCCCAGTGAAGCAAATGTAATCAAATAAAGTTGAATGCTTCAAAAACTCAATTTCTTCCTATCTTTATCTCTATCTCAATCTCGATCTCTCATCTCCTTTGAAAGCTCTACAATTACACGATGTGATACAATAAACCCACTAGGTATCACTCTAACATCAAATTCATCCTGGAACCCACACAATACTCAAATAGCTAAGTCTGCCTCGAAGAAATAAGGAGTCCTGTTCAGATGTTGATGAAATAAGGTTCAGAAATAAGGAGTCCTGAACAGTTGCTCCAACTATATAAAGGATTGATTCGTCCTTGTATCAAGTACTGCTCTCACATCTGGGGAGGTTCCAGCTCCACATACTTACTGGACAGAATTGAATTTAAAGTTATTCCACTTGTCAACTCTACCAATGTGACCTCAAAACTTGACCCGCTCAAATTACGCCGCATAATTGGCTGTCTTTCTCTTTTCTACAGATATTACTTTGGTTTCTGCTCGCAAGAACTTGCTGTTTGTGTCCCTCCACCATTAGCGAGACCAAGGAATACTCGACAAGCCACTACATCACGTGATTATTGTGTGGCCATTGGCAATTCAAGGGTGGACCGTTACGATGTTTGTTTCTTCCCTTCCACTGCCAAGCTCTGGAATGCTTTACCTTCTCACGTCTTCCTAAACACTTATGACCTTCCCCTTTTCAAAAAGCATATTTTTTTACTTCCTCAAAAACTCTTAGTCTATTCTCTCTTTCCTTACTTTTCTATCAAAGCAGTTCTTATATTTTAGGCCTGGCCTCGATGAGGACTATTCAGTCTATGACTGGAGCCTTCAACATAAAAAAAGAAGAAAAGAAAAACAGTTTGTTTTGATGCCAGACTATATCAAAGAGTAAGGCAGGATGCCGGACTGTATCAAAAGCACTGGGCATGTCCAGAGAGACGTTCCAGATCTCTTCTCTGACATTGAGGGCTTCCATCCATTGTTGGGTGAGTAGAAGCAGCATGTCCAAGGTGGAGTGACCTCCTCTGAAACCAACTTCGTGATCTGAGATGAGGTTGTTGGAGAAAAGGATGGATTTTATATCAACTGTGATGATGTGTTCCATGACCTTGCTGATGATTGCAAGTAATCTGATGGGTTGTGGTTATGGGGATCAGTTTTTGTACCTTTTTGATGTCATGCAGTGATGTTGGCTGATTTCCAAGCAAATGGAAAATGACCGAAGGCAAATGATAGGATGAAAAGGGCAGACAGAGGATGTGCAAGAGCAGCAGAGCAGGTTTTAAGGACACGTGAGCTGATGTCTTGCAGTCCAGTAGCAGAGTCCGAGTCGAGGGTTGAAAGAGTCTTCTCCACCTTCTCAGGTGCAAAAGACAGGGTCCAAGCACAGTTGGGTATGACAGGGATGAATCAGTACCAAGAGTGAGGGGTTAGAGACACAAGATTTGGAAGCAAACACAGAATTGAGGTATTCAGCCTTCTCACGAGCAATCGGTTGTGGTGCCATTTGAAGAGAGGGAAGCGATGGAAGGGGAGCATACACCAAAGACAGACTTAACAAGGTGCCACCAGGTTTTGGAGGAGGGAGACAAGTTTGAAAGTTCATTCTTGAGTTTGGACAGATGTTGTTTTCTGGCTCTCCTGAATGTGGACACACACTTGTGGCCTTTTGGGAATGCAATGAGATTGCCTTTAGTCACCTTATATATCCTAGGAAGAGAAGGCAAGGTTTTTGGAGCAGCTTCCTCACCACAAGTTTCAGTGTACTATGGGTAAAAGGGATATAATGGGATTTTAGGGTCTAACGGGGTCTGTAGGGTCTTAGGGATCTAATGGTTCTAACAGGGTCCAAAGGTGTATGGGTCTTTGGGGTCTTAGTGGTCAAAGGGGTCTAACAAAGTCTATAGGGTCTCAGTGTCTTGTCTATAGTTTGTTTTGGTTCTAAGGTTTGGGTCTATGTCTATAGTGTCTTTGGGTTCTAAGGGTTCTATATGGTCTAAAAGGGTATTAAGGGTCTTAGGGTTCTAAAGTGTCTAATGGGGTCTCTGTCAGGTCTTAAGGGTCTTAACAGTCTGTAGGATCTCAAGGTATGTAGGGATTTAAGGGGTCTAAATAATGTGAATGTCTAACAGCATCTAAAGGGTCTTAAAGTATCTTTAAATGTCAAAGGGGTCTCAGCAGTCAAAAGGGTCTAAATATTTAAAAGGTAAGTTCTAATAGTATGTCATTAATAGATGTAGTCAGGGTGCAACTGATGTTCAAACAGTATGTAATGACATATAGTCACATGGGTTCGTGGCTGAACATACAGTGGAGTGCAAAAGTAAGACTGGGATTTAAAATCCAGTCGCAAATTTATTTATTGAGATGTGATAACAAAACCAAAATCACCTTCAAGGAATTTCCATAAACTCTTAAGGAAAAACCACACTTATAGGAAAAATCAAATCTGTATTGATGTTTACTCAATAATAATCAGTGTGGCTCCCTTTTGCCTTCAAAACTGCTTCTACTCCATTTGGGATTTCTTTAATTTTTAGTTTATTGATTATGTTTGGGTCAATCTTTTCCCAACAGTGTTGTAATGCACTCCATATCATAGTCATACTGCTCACATACATTTTATCTTTCTCTCAAATGTATCGCCCTTCATTTATTCTGTTGACAAAATGTCAGTCAATAATAACTGTAATAATTTTAGGAATATATATTTATATCTTCAATATTATGACAAATATGTGTTTGAAATCGTGATTTGAGATTTATGGGGACTCATTCTTTCACACCCGACTGTGTATATATACTTACTTGCTCCATTATATATAGATGATCATTATCATCATCATTGGTATTATCACTATCAGGTCAGGTCAGGTATGGGAGCATGTGCCAGAACAGCGCGTCGCTGCGTCCACTTTCCGCCGGTACTCCAGGGGCCTCCGTCTGGCCATCCCCCAGGCAGATGCCAGGCCCATCCCCATCTCCTTGAGATGATGGTCAACCTGCTGCAACCATGAGGCACGTGGTCGGCCCACTGGCCTCCTCCACTCATGAGACTCCCTCGCTGAGAGAATCTGGTGAGCAGGATCAGCGTCAGGAAAACGAGCCACATGTCCATACAGCCGCAGCTGACGCTCACGGACTATGCAGGTAACAAATCTCATCCGAGTCTCTCTCAGCAACCGCTCGTTGGACACAAAATCCGACCAGCGATAGCTAAGGATTCTCCGAAGAGACCTGGTACCAAAGGAATTAAGTCTCAGATCCTTGGTCAAAGTCCAAGTCTCGCACCCATAGAGCAAGACTGGAAGTACCAAGGACCTGAAGACTCGGACTTTCGTCCTCCCGCACAGGTACCGGCAGCGCCACACCCCATGATCCAGTGAATCCATGACTCCCCAGGCCCGACCCAGACGTCTATTGACCTCCGGCTCACAACCTGCGGAGACATGAATATCACTGCCAAGGTAAGTGAATCTATCCACGACCTCAACATCCTCACCACAAACAGACACAGACAGGACAGCAGCATCCAAGATGTCACCGAAAGCCTGGATCTTTGTTTTGACCCAAGAAATCCGTAATCCCAACGGCTCCGACTCCTCATTCAGCACCTCGAGGGCCCCCAAGAGGATGTCTAAAGTCTCCGCAAAGATGACTGCATCATCTGCAAAATCAAGGTCCGAGATCTTGACATTGCCAAACGATGCACCGCAACTTGATCTCTCCGACATCCTCCCAAAAATCCAGTCCATACAAGTGCTGAAAAGTGTGGGGGCAAGTACACATCCCTGACGAACTCCAGTAACAACTGGAAATAAGTCAGAGGCGGTACCACCACACTTCACAGCACTCTCAGTACCAGAGTAGAGTTCAGACATCAGATCGATCAGTTTCGGTGGCACCCCACGAAGACCAAGAATCCTCCAGAGGACATCCCGATTCACTGAATCGAACGCTTTACAGAGATCAACATAGGCTGCAAGCAGCCCCTGCCGAAACTCTCGTCTGCGTTCAGTGAGGACACGAAGAGCAAGGATACGGTCAATCGTTGACCTCTTTGGTGTAAAGCCTGACTGCTCTGGACGCTGGTGCTCAAGCAGATGGTGGCGAACCCTATCAAGAATTATCCGAGCAAAGACCTTGCCCGGCACTGAGAGCAGCGTCACCCCTCGGTAGTTGTTGCAGTCTTGGCGATCACCCTTCCCTTTCCAGAGAGGGACAACAAGGCCCCTCTTCCAGTCAGTTGGGATGATGCCTGTGTTCCAGGCAGAGCACAAAACTGCATGCAACGACGCGAGTGCAGCATTTCCACCAGCCTTGAGAAGTTCAGCATGGATGCCACAGATCCCTGGAGCTTTGCCCCGTTTCAACTGGTTCACCGCAGCCCGTGTTTCCACAAGCGATGGTGGACCACAGTTGATTCGAGGGTCAGCAACAGGGATTGTAACACCCTTGACGTCCAACTCGACAGTTGGGGGATCAGCCTGGTACAACCGCTCAAAGTAACCGGCCCAGCGGGCCTTCACTTCAGACTCCTCTGTCAAGAGCCTACCACTCTCTGCTCGAACTGCAGTGCTCCGAGGGATGGGCTTGGATGAACGTAATGCGCGAATTCCCCTGTAAGCGGGACGAGAATCACCTGTCCACAGGTGATGCTCTACCCCTCACAGATTCCTCGCACATAGCCCTCCTTGTCCACCCTCAGTGCACGTACAGTTTTACGCCTCAGCTCCCTAAACAGCTCAGCTCTGCCATTCAGCCTGGCCCTGCGACTCTGGTCAATGGTATCCAGTGTCCCTTGAGAGACAAAATTCTTCTTTGCCCTGCGGTGAACTCCAAGGCATCCACCGGCAACATCAAGGACGGTGGTCTTGAAGGTGCTCCACAACTCTTCAGGACCCCAAAGCACCCAGACCCCCCAAGTGTCCACTCAGCCTGTTCGCAAACTCCTCAGCTACTCTCTCATCCCTGAGCTTGGCAACATCCAGCCGAGGCTGGGATGGTACCATTCTCCAGGATTTAAGGTGCAGCTTTAGAGTTGCTACAACAAGCCTGTGGTCAGTATTGAGGAACTGAGCACTCCGGTAGACCCTGCAGTTCTGGATCATCCTCCAACGACCGTCAATGAGGACATGGTCAATCTCCTTTGCCACACCGCCAGCGTTGGAATACCAAGTCCAGCGATGAGCTTGCGGGCGCTGAAACCATGAACCAGCCACCCTAAGTCCATGACTTCTTGCAAAGTCAAGGAACTTAGTGCTATTCTGGTTCATAGTTCCTGACCCATGGGGACCAACACACACCTCATAACCATCCCTATCAGTTCCAGTCGATGCATTGAAATCCCCCAAGACTAGAAGTGTATCTCGTCTGGGGCACTGATCAACCACAGACTCGAGTGTGGCGTAGAATGCATCCTTCACGGTAAGATCGCTCGCCTCAGTCGGAGCATAAATAGAGACCAGGGAAATGACACCTAAGGAGTGACGAATCCTTAATCTCATAATACGCTCGTTGACCGGTGTTACCTCAATTATCATTGGGGTCAGCTTATTGGACACAGCTACAGCAACTCCTTGGGTATGGTAACCATCAGAGCGACCAGACCAATAGTAGGTGTAACCACCCACCATTATCTCGCCGCAATCCGGTCTCCGAACCTCAGAGAGAGCTGCAATCCCGATGTCCAAACGCTTGAGCTCAGATGATAACAGAGACAGGTGATCATCCTCTCTTAGGGATAGGACATTCCAGGCACCCACCCGAAGGGACCGCCTCAGGTTAACCCAAGGAGACCGCCGTCTGGTGGACGACACCTCAGCACCACTCCGACACACTCTCCCGCAATCTGACCCAGGGATGTTACCCCGTGGTTTCCCTCCTATCAAAGATTGGGGGTCCCGAAGGCTTTGCCCCAATCCCATCATCCGGTGAGCTGCCCTGCGAAGGGAAGCTGCACAGGAGGTACTCCCACGGAGTGGGTTTTCAGATTTTTTTGCGTTTTTGCGTTTTGCGGAATGAAGCGTTTTACGGTGGCTGGAGTGCAAATCCTGCCACCAACCTCCTAATAAGAAGTAACCCAACTGCAGGAGGACGTCCGCAGACACAGTTGGGCACTAGATATGGATGGCCGTTGGCTCACAAGGAGCTCCTCCGCCCTTTGACAGGTTTTGTTTTTAATCCTGCTGGGTGTCCATATCCAAACACCCTCCTCACCAGAAAACCTGGTGGGGGAGACGGTTTAGTCGCCGACAACCCGACCATGGAACAGGTTAGTACAGGTTTACATGGTACCTGTAGCAGGTCACAGATCGAACCTGACCTGACAAAGGTCTATCATTATCACTATCATTTTCATTGATAACATTCATTGATAACATAACATATCAGTGATAACATTATCACTATCATTTTCAGTATATTCATTATTATTGTCATTATCATTATATATCATTATTATCATTTTCATTATGTATCAATATCGTTATCATTATTATTGTCATGATGTATCATTATGTACCATTATTGTTATCATTATTATTATCATTTTTAATATTGTCATTATTATGATCATTATGTGTCATTGTGATTTTTCTGTATTATTATTGTTATTACTACCATGTATTATTATTATTAATATTTTTACCATGTATCATTATTATTATCATTATGTTCCATTATTATTCTCGTAATGTATCATTATTGTTATCACTACCACATTATTATCATTTCATTTCAATAGTAATACAAATACTCACATTCTATGCAGACAAACAAATAGACAAACGGACCCAACTGCAAATACCCTCTCCTCTGATGAGGGTAATAATAATCTTAATAAAATCAAAAGGGTACGAGCCAGGATGGCTTGGCCCCCTAATAAAAGTGAAAAAGTGAGGGCTTCAAGTTGTGGATCCAACGTTCCACAACTTGATCAAGGATGGTTGTGGACGCTTATTACAAGAAGAGTATTGTTACAGACTCGGAGTTCGAGGTTCGTCACGAGGGGAAGCACTCGGTTTCCTTCCGAATGCCCAGCCCTGTAGGCCGATGTGCTATGGAAAACTCTGCAGCCTGGTGGGTTGCTAAGCAGTCATGACCGCCAATTAACTTCATCAAATCTAAGAGGGTTATCCATCTAACACCATTTACCTGGGAGCTGACAAGATTAACCAAGTTTCATGCCCTCAGCACACATTCGGATTACAACTGAGCGACACAGTGAGTGTTTGCTGGCAAACGAGAGCAAATCACATGGCGTAAAACTTCCCATCTAATAATACTGCAGACTGTGCTGGACCAATGGAGGAGAGGATGCCACGAGCAGGTTGTACCGAATTGACATTGGGTTAATTTATCAAGGAACGTGAGAAAAAGCATGTGGCACAGTGAAGACGGGTTTATTCACAAGGGTATTCATACAGCAGGGACATACAGTATTTGTGTGGTGCGGCAAAGATTTACAGTGACACATTCATGCAAGAAAGAAACAAAGAGCAGAATTAACATTGATTCTTTCGAGCTTAAACACTCTTACTTCAACTACCATAACAGGTGCCATCAGGATCGTTCTGTGAAAGGGTAGATAAGTGAGAGAGAGATGAGAGAAAAGCTGACCTCTGGCTTACCCAACATGTACATGTGGGCATGTGCTAGTCCAAAGTCCAGGGTAGGCAAAGGTGGGGGGTGTCTGGGTGCATGTTGAGGAGATGCAAGTGAGATGCCGTGTCGGTGCATAGAGTGAGAAAAACAGGATGCAAGTCAGTGGTCACTCTTAAAAGAGCGGTTTATTCAGGCTTTGCCCTCACTGATAGTTCTTGTGTGTCCACGGTAGACAAGTCGGAAAAAGGAGAAAGAACGTGTAAGAATGAGAACTACTTATCATTTGTTATTGGTGATTTTACCTCTCCCTCAATACTGTGCTTGTACTGCTTGGCACTCGGTCCATTTTCTCAGCGATCCATTCCGTTACATTATGTTCCAACCACTACCAGCTCGTGCTCCAGAGGACTCACTCACAGAGGCACTCTCAGAACTCGCACAGAACTTAACAGCAGAAGAACTCCACTGTCCCCACAACCAACGCTGATAATTAAGGACACGGGTGAAGGGGGTGGGGTTTTGGAGGATCAAAGGTGAATTCCCACCTTTTGTGGGAGTGGTCTCAGGGAGCATGGGTGATGCACTGCCCTCCTTCCTCAAAGCGCAGCATGTTCATTGGTCTGAATGCATTCTGAGGTGACGTCATCCTCCCCGCGAAGTTGCTATGCTGGATTCACCTCCAGTCATCCTGAATGCACCACACATGTCAGCTCCCGACTTAACATGGGGCTGACATGCATTGGGCTCCATTTGTCTCTTGAATGCCCGGAAAAGGTGCAGATGGCTTGCTGGAGAGCAGGGCGATCCCCGCTGTTGGAAGATCATGAAGAATCGTGAGCCAAAGGTGGCTGTGGACAAGGCGAGATGATGGTCCCGAGGTGCAGGAAGGCGCTGGATCATGGTGAGCGAATGTGGTTGATGTGGTTGTGGAGTCGAAGCATCGTTGTTGGTTGAGATGATGTGGATAATGGAAGAATGCTGGAAAGGCAAGCTTGAATGGTGCTGTTTGAATGGAAATAAAGTGTGGTGTGTAATTTGAAGCAGGCAGGGTGGTTATCACTGGCATTCTGGGAGAATTGTGCTGAAGAATGCTTTGGTGGTGAAGATGGCAGTTTGGTTGTGGCGTGAATATTCAAACAAGTTTTGGCACTCATGCAAATTAGGCTGCGAACAGTGTGTGCTCGGTCATTTGAGGCGTTCGTATGCAGAGAAGGAAATGGGGGAAAAACCTAACTAATCCCTCACAACGCATATTCCTTCTGTAAGCCATTAGATAGAAGGGAAGGGCTCGATCTGAAACAAGTAATAATGAAATAAATAACTCGGGAACTGCCATATGTTGTGGGGCTCGCTTCTCAGCACTGCCACAATATATACCACGAAGGTCGTGACCTATACACCATCAGTGATAGAATATATATGAGTACTATGAGGGTAGTGACATGTACACACACCATCAACTGGAGAGTTCATAGGGCACCTTACTCCATGCAGTATTGGGGGGGGGGGGGAGAGGACATGGGTGGGGTCTGCGAAAGGCAAATTTGAGTGGTCAAAATGATGTAGTACTGCTAAATGAGAGGTTTGAAAGTGCCAATAAGGCGATTTGTCGTCTACATTGTTCAGATATATAATTTAATTGAAATGAAATATAGATTTTTAAGGTTGTAGAAAAAAAATTCTGAAGTTTACTGCTATTGATGCGGAGTCTTTTACACCACCTTGTCCAACAAGTTACATTAGATATTTGTGCCTGCTGTTTGTGTCCTTAATGACGTCCTTAAAAACTAATTTTCCTGTTTCAAATGATTTTCAATTTTGTTTCACTGCCAGCCAGGCAGACAGAATAAAAATATTTTCTGATCACTCCTCTCTGCGCAGGCACAATCGGGACAAATTCAGAGCCAAAGTGCTACTAAACTACAGGTTTGTTTTCTGATTCATGTTCAAAATAAAACATTCAATTGAAATGAAGTAGTTCCTCAATCATTAACGAACATTTGTGGACAAACAAACAGACAGACAGATAGACAAAGTGAACCAGTTGCTTAATCCCACTTTTCACTTCACGAGCATGGGGTAATAATGGAGTATATACTATGAAGGTAGTGATCGCATATACACCATCAATAATATAATATGTAATATGAAGGGAGTGACATGTACACCATCAATAATATAATATGTAATATGAAGGGAGTGACATGTACACCATCAATAATATAGTATATACTATGAAGGTAGTGACATGTACACCATCAATAATATAGTATGTAATATGAAGGGAGTGACATGTACACCATCAATAATACAGTATATACTATGAAGGGAGTGACATATACACCATTAATAATACAGTATATACTATGAAGGGAGTGACATGTACACCATCAATAATACAGTATGTACTATGAAGGTAGTGACATGTCCACCATCAATAATATAGCATATACGATGAAGGGAGTGACTATATATATATATATATATATATATATATATATATATATATATATATATATATATATATATATATATATACAGCATCAATAATACAGTACAGTATGTACGATGGAGGGAGTGACATATGCACCATCAATAATATAGTATATACTGTGAGGGTAGTGACATGTACACCATCAATAATACAGTATATACTATGAAGGGAGTGACATATACACCATAAATAATACAATATATACTGCGAGGGTAGTGTAATATACACCATAAATAATACAATATATACTATGAGGGTAGTGACATATACAACATCAATAATATAGTATGTACTATGAGGGTAGTGACATATACCATCAATAATACAGTATGTACTATGAGGGTAGTGACACAGATATTATATCATCAATAATAGAGTATGTACTATGAGGGTAATGACACATATATCATCAATAATACAGTATGTACTATGAGGGTAGTGACATATGCACCATCAATAATACAGTTTGTACTGTGAGGGTAGTGACACATATATCATCAATAATACAGTATGTACTATGAGGGTAGTGACATATGCACCATCAATAATACAGTTTGTACTGTGAGGGTAGTGACATATATTATATCATCATTAATAGAGTATGTACTATGAGGGTAGTGACATATGCACCATCAATAATACAGTTTGTACTGTGAGGGTAGTGACATATATTATATCATCATTAATAGAGTATGTACTATGAGGGTAGTGACACATATATCATCAATAATACAGTATGTACTATGAGGGTAGTGACACATATATTATATCATCAATAATAGAGTATGTACTATGAGGGTAGTGATATATATCATCAATAATACAGTATGTACTATGAGGGTAGTGACATATGCACCATCAATAATACAGTATGTACTATGAGGGTAGTGACATATGCACCATCAATAATACAGTTTGTACTGTGAGG
The DNA here is from genome assembly GCF_056783735.1 of Eptatretus burgeri. Taxonomy (NCBI): domain Eukaryota; kingdom Metazoa; phylum Chordata; class Myxini; order Myxiniformes; family Myxinidae; genus Eptatretus; species Eptatretus burgeri. The sequence goes on along the minus strand of NC_140978.1, from coordinate 41,366,952 downwards.
GTAGTGACACATATATCATCAATAATACAGTATGTACTGTGAGGGTAGTGACAATATTCATCATCAGTAATGGAGTAGGCTCTATAGTCTATATTCTACAAGGGTATTTCTCGGGAAAGTTGTTTTTTTTTTTTTTTTCATTTTTACACATTTCTTCGAAACGCAAGTGTTGGTGCAAATTGCAGATCTATTTTCTTTCCAAGCTCCCAATACAAATTTAAAGTTCCAGCAATATCACTCACTCATTTCCCTGATGGTCGTCCATGACATGTGCATTCACTCCGAAACTGTTGGAAAGTGTGATCACCTGGTATCAAGATGTTCGCTCTCGTATAAACATAATGCAGTTTATAACTTCCACGAATGGAAACGAGCAATCTGTCGCATTCCCCATAGTTGGACACTCTAACCATTAGCCAATTTCTTCTTTTTTTCTCGTACATATTGGCACCACAAGAGGCATTTCTGCAGGAACATTACTCAGGTAAAGGATGTTATTGAATTCACAACTATGAGCAGGAATTTTACTTTCGCTATAACTCCCCTCATATCTATAGTTTGGTGATGAAAATGTTAGAAGCCTACCAATTCTAGAGCATATCGTCAGGCAATATGACCACGTACCGAGCATCTTGGACACAGAGTGGCGAGGAGAATGCTTTGAACGCACCGCACTGAAAGGTTCCTGTAACCCCTGCATTTGAGTCTTCAGCTGTAGCTTCTGTACATTCGCTCTTCTGAGCTGTCAAAAGGTACATCATATAGATTGGTACTTATTTTATTCCCAATCATGAATCTGAAAGCATTACATTGAGGATATGTTGAGAAAGACTAAAATGAAAGTCGTTTTTGAAAGATGTTCCGTGTACATAATTTCAACGACAAGATTGTGGATGGTGGAACATGATGTGATTGCATAGAACAGAGAATGAAAATTTAAATGTGCTCCAGAACAACAATATTGCTTAATCTCAAATAAAATTGTCGACACTGACAAAACGGAGAACTTTTCAGTTCTTGTGTTTTCTAAAGTTTTTATGTTTAAACCAAGAAAACCGTCATTCAAGAAAAAATGATGCAGGAAGAAGAGGTCTCATATCCACATTGCATTCTGTTTCTTTTAATTAATGTCTCCAGAACCATGTAATCTTCTTTAATAATTATAATCTATCTTCTTCTATTATGTCGATATATAATTGCAACTTATCTGATTGTGTCTGAGCGGGGTAAGCGTCGTAACCACAGCACGTACAATGCTGAATGATACCCATTTAAGAGCTTTTGGGTCCAGACAGTGCATGCAGAGGTTTACAAATATCGATATTCATGTAATTTAAGGTTGCATTCATGTTTATTGTGCATGTGGTGTAGATGCCCAGAGTCGTTGGTTTGCACATCTGCCAGAAGTAAAAAAAAAACAACATAACCACAAACTATTCAGGCAGTTCTGCTTATGTATAATTACCTTTCTGTCAATTTACTTCACTGAGAAACCTTATCAGTCTTAACAGTTAGTCATTATTCTGCTGTCAAAGGAAAATCATAACCAAAAAAACAATTTGAATTCCCTTACCAAGGTTTTTCCCGAGGAGTGGGGCGAGGGTGGGGTTGAGGACTTGAAGAATAAAATGGGAGTGGAGGACAGAGAGTTGTGGTGGGGTGGGGGGGGGACGGAGAAGGGACAGAGTTGGGAAAGGTGGGTTGAAGGTTTGGAGGGTAGATGGCAGGAGGGTTATTGAAACCTTTGGGTTGGGTGGGGGAGGTTGAGGACTTGGGATGAGGACTTGTTGTTGGGATGAGGGAGTGAGGACTTGAAGTCACATTTTACATTAAGTGGAATTTCTTGGGTCCCTGCCATTATGCTGCCAAAGGACATTCCTGGAAAACTCCCAAAATATTCCATTCTATTGGAAACTAATTTCCTTCCAACAGCGCCATGGAAATAGGGTCACTGCTAATCTATATAAGGAGTTAAAAACGTAAAGCACAGTGAGGCGGTGAAGTGGTGAGTGAATCAGTGAGGGGGTGAAGCCGTGAAGCCATGAAGCCGAAATGCAGATTAAACATGTCCCGTTTGAATGTTAATTCCCAAAGATCCCAAAGACCCCTTAAGACCGAAATGACCCCGAGGATCCAAAAGACACAGATAACCCAAAAATCCCTGAGGACCCAGAAGACCCAAAATATCCTGATGACTCGGATGACCCAAAAGTCCCTGAGGACCCAAAAGACCCCGAAGAACCAAAAGTCACTGTTGACCCTGAAGACCCAAAATCACGGAGGACCCAAAAGACCCTGAAGAAACAAAAGTCTTTGACAACACAAAAGACCCTCAAGACCCAAAAGTCACCAAGGACCCCAAAAACCCCAAAGAACCAAAAAGACCTGTCTCCCTTCCTGTCTCCCTCCTCCAAATTCTGGTGTTGTCTACGCAAGTCTGTTTCTGGTGTACGTTCCCTTCCATCCCCTCCCTTACCTCAAATGGCCACACAGATGACACTGCACGTGAAAAGGCTGAATGCCGAAACTCCGTGTTTGCTTCTAAATCTTGTGTCCCAAGCCAATCACTTTCTGTAGCCACCTTACCTAGTCGCACCAAACTGTTCCTGGACTCTGTGTCCTTTTCTCCTGACAAAGTAAAAAGTTTGCTGTCAAACTTCGACTCTGTTTCTGCAACCGGTCCAGACGGCATCAGCCCACGTGTCCTAAAAACCCGCTCTGCTGCTCTTGCTCACCTTCTCTCTGTTCTGTTCACCCTCTCATTTGCTCAAGGTCATCTGCCATCTGCTTGGAAATCAGCAGACATTACTGCCCTCCATAAAAAGGATCCCTGCAACTACAGACCAATCAGCCTTCTCTCAATCATCAGTAAGGTTATGGAATCCATCATCGCTTCAGACATTAAATCCTTCCTCTTCTCCAATGGCTTGATTTCCCATCATCAATTTGGATTAAGACCAGGTCACTCCACCCTGGATATGCTGCTTCTGCTCTCCCAACAATGGATGGAGATCTTCAATGCCAGACATGAAATCAGAGCCATCTCCCAAGACATATCACATGCTTTTGATATTGTCTGGCAACCTACCCCGCTCATCAAACTCTCTTCCTCTGGTATCCAAGAACATCTCCACTCAAAGCTCGCAGACTTCCTCTCCTATCACAGCCAACATGTGGCCCTTAATGGAGTTCTCTCATACCCTCTTCCTGTCCAGGCTGGAGTTCCTCAAGGCAGTGTTCTGGGCCCTGTTCTTTTTCTGGTTTTTATCAATGATCTATCTGACTCTGGAAAATTCTCTTTATCTCTTTGCTGATGACTCCACCCTCCGCTGTACCATCTGTCATCCCTCAGATCGGCACGCAGCAGCTTCTTCACTCTCTGCAGATCTGGATAAAATCACAAACTGGTCCAACACGTGGAACATGTCTTTCAATCCTGATAAATCTCACACTCTCACTTCACTATGTCTCTCCAAAAGGACCATCTGGAACCCCCCCCCACCCCCCTCAAAATCTTTCTTTCTCAACTATCCTCTTGAAGAAGTCCTTTCACTCAAGCTTTTGGGTCTCACTATCTGTCATGATCTTTTCTGGGAAAGTCATAGTTCCAAGTTGGCTTCCAAAGCTGGTTACTGACATCCTCCATTGCATAAAGGCCTTGTTTGGCACACCTGAGCTCCTGACCACATACAAAGCTTTTGTCTGCAGCTCGATGGAGTACTGCTCTCCCCTCTGGGCTGATGCTCCTACCTCTCACCTTTCTCGGCTTCACGCTGTGGAAACCAAGGCATGTCGGCTCATTGGTGTGACGCGTGATGAAACTGAGTCTTTGGGTCTTTCACTGTCTTACCACAGGCAGGTCGGTGGTCTTTCTGTCTTCTACCATCTCCTCTCCGGCCTCGCCCCCCCCCCAACCCCTTGCTTTTGTCTGCGATATTTTGTCCCCCCCCCATATTTCCGTAGGGCGATCAAGGACTGCCAGCAACCCCTTTCTGGTGAAACTACCAAAATCAAGAATCACTGCTCACCTTCACTCTTTTATTCCTCTTTTTCCCCACCTTTGGAACAAACTCCCACACACTCTTCAATCCCACTCCTCCCTCCAGGTCTTCAAAACAGCTGTTCACCACCAACTCTTATCTTCCCCCATCCAAATCCATGATCTTTTCTACCCCTGCAAATCCACCTCCTTCAAATACCCTGCTTTCCTTCCTGAAAGTCCCTGTCGTGTAAGGACCTGAAAGTCCCTGTCATGTCCATCTTGTTTATCCTGTGTACCCTCTCCCTTCCACAGATCTCCTCATGTCTCTGTTCCATACTGTTTTTTTCCTTCCCTCTCCCGCCCCTCTTGTCCCCTGCTCCCCTTGTATGTTATGCGTTGTTAGCTCTCATACGAGCTTCAACAGTGTATACAAAAAAGACCCCAAAAGTCACGAAAGACCCAAAAGACCATGAAGACCCAAATGTCCCCAAGGACCCAAAAGATGCCGGACCCAGAGGACCAAAAATACCCCTAGGATCCAAAAGACCCCAACACCATTTAGACCCCTTACAACCTACAGACAGATTAGACAGCTTAGACCCTTGATCATTTAGACCACTTTGACCTTTTTGTATCACAAATAAATTTCAAATAAATATAATACCACTAATATTACAAATATATTTGTCGAAAATGAATGTTTGTATTATGATTGGTGTAAATCATGATAACACAGCACATCTGTGACGTCAATTTCTGCAACAACATGCGGAGAGGTGAGTGTAGTGAGCCGATCCATGATAGTCTGCACTCATAAGTGTGTGTGTGTGTGTGTGTGTGTGTGTGTGTGTGTGTGTGTGTGTGTGTGTGTGTGTGTGTGTGTGTGTGTGTGTGTGTGTGTGTGTGTGTGTGTGTGTGTGTGTGTGTGTGTGTGTGTGTGTGTGTGTGTGTGTGAGTGTGTGTGTGTGTGTGTGTGTGTGTGTACAGTATGTGTTTGTGTTTGTATTAATTCGATTTTGGTGAAGATCTGAATCCGAATCTGGATACGAGAACTATTTGATTTTCTAAGTGATTCTTCACCATTGAGAGATCGGATCAAAAACGATGTATAGCATGCTATTTCACAAATGTATTGGGCCCGATTTGTTCTCATGGATCAGGCATTGCGGGGTGGAGGTATGCACTTTACCGAGTGCCCTTCTTTTTGTCTTTGTGTGTTTGTTTCTTTTTTCTGTGTGTGATAGAATTCTTAGGAACAGGTGTGTGTGTGTGTGTGTCCTTGATTAGTGTCTACAAATGCACATTTCATAATGTGGAATGGCGTCCTCCCAATGCAGGTTTAAAGTATCCACCTTTATTTCAGTAAGGGGGTCAGTGGGAAGGCGTCGCTCTCCGTACATCCCCCTCCCTTCTGAGCTTCCCTTCCCTCTGTCCTCTCCTCTCCCTTCCCTCTGTCCTCTCCTCTCCCTTCCCTCTGTCCCCTCCTCTCCCTTCCCTCTGTCCTCTCTTCTCCCTTCCCTTCTTCCTGTCCCCTCCCTTCCCTCCGGCCTCTCCCCTCCCTACCCTCCGTCCTCTCCCTTCCCTCCGTCCTCTCCCTTCCCTCCGTCCTCTCCCTTCCCTCCGTCCTCTCCTTTCCCTCCGTCCTCTCCCCTCCTTTCCCTCCGTCCTCTCCCCTCCTCTCCCCTCCCTCCATCCTTTCCCCTCCCTCCGTTCCCCTCCCCTCCATTCCCTCCATCCTTTCCCCTCCCTTCCATTCCAGCATCCTCTCCCCTCCCCTTCCTTCTCTCCGTCCTTTCCCTTCCCTCTGTCTTCTCCCCTCCTCTTCCTTCTCTCCGTCCTCTCCCCTCCACCCTTCCCTCTGTCCTCTCCCCTCCCCTCCCTTCCCTCTGTCCTCTCCCTTCCCTCCATTCCCTCTGTCCTCTCCCTCCTCCTCCGTTCCTTCTGTCCTCTCCGCTCCCCTCCATTCCCTTTGTCTTCTCACCTCCTTCCCTCCCCACTCTCTCTCTCCCTCCCCCCACACTCTCTCCCGCCTCCCTCTACATGCTCTCCCCCCATCCCTTCACGCTCTCTCCCCTCCCTCCCTCCACTCTCTCTCCCCTCCCTCCTTCCACTCTCTCTCTCCCTCCACTCTCTCTCCCTCTCCCTCCACTCTCTCTCTCTCTCCCTCCACTCTCTCTCTCTCTCTCTCCCTCCACTCTCTCTCTCCCTCCCTCCCTCCACTCTCTCTCTCCCTCCCTCCGTCTCTCTCTCTCTCTCTCTCTCTCTCTCTCTCTCTCTCTCTCTCTCTCTCTCTCTCTCTCTCTCTCTCTCTCTCTCTCTCTCTCTCTCTCTCTCTCTCTCTCTCTCTCTCTCTCTCTCTCTCTCTCTCTCTCTCTCTCTCTCTCTCTCTCTCTCTCTCTCTCCCTCTCCCTCCACTCTCTCTCACTCTCTCCCTCCACTCTCTCTCCCTCCCTCCCTCCACTCTCTCTCCCTCCCTCCACTCTCTCCCTCCCTCCCTCCACTCTCTCTCTCTCTCTCTCTCCCTCCACTCTCTCTCTCCCTCCACTCTCTCTCTCCCTCCACTCTCTCTCTCTCCCTCCACTCTCTCTCTCTCCACTCTCTCTCTCTCTCTCTCCCTCCATTCTCTCTCTCTCTCTCTCTCTCTCTCTCTCTCTCTCTCTCTCTCTCTCTCTCTCTCTCTCTCTCTCTCTCCCTCCACTCTCTCTCTCTCCCTCCACTCTCTCTCCCTCCACTCTCTCTCTCTCCCTCCACTCTCTCTCTCTCCCTCCACTCTCTCTCTCTCTCCCTCCACTCTCTCTCTCCCTCCACTCTCTCTCTCTCCCTCCACTCTCTCTCTCTCTCTCCCTCCACTCTCTCTCTCTCTCTCTCTCTCTCCACTCTCTCTCTCTCTCTCCCTCCACTCTCTCTCTCCCTCCACTCTCTCTCACTCTCTCCCTCCACTCTCTCTCACTCTCTCCCTCCACTCTCTCCCTCCCTCCCTCCCTCCACTCTCTCTCCCTCCCTCCGTCCTCTCTCTCTCTCTCTCTCTCTCTCTCTCTCTCTCTCTCTCTCTCTCTCTCTCTCTCTCTCTCTCTCTCTCTCTCTCTCTCTCTCTCTCTCTCTCTCTCTCTCTCTCTCTCTCTCTCTCTCTCTCTCTCTCTCTCTCTCTCTCTCTCTCTCTCTCTCTCTCTCTCTCTCTCTCTCTCTCTCTCTCTCTCTCTCTCTCTCTCTCTCTCTCTCTCTCTCTCTCTCTCTCCCTCTCCCTCCACTCTCTCTCACTCTCTCCCTCCACTCTCTCTCCCTCCCTCCCTCCACTCTCTCTCCCTCCCTCCACTCTCTCTCCCTCCCTCCCTCCACTCTCTCTCTCTCTCCCTCCACTCTCTCTCCCTCTCCCTCCACTCTCTCTCTCCCTCCACTCTCTCTCTCTCCCTCCACTCTCTCTCTCCCTCCACTCTCTCTCTCCCTCCATTCTCTCTCTCTCTCCCTCCACTCTCTCGCTCTCTCTCTCCCTCCACTCTCTCTCTCTCTCTCCCTCCACTCTCTCTCCCTCCACTCTCTCTCTCCCTCCACTCTCTCTCTCCCTCCACTCTCTCTCTCCCTCCACTCTCTCTCTCTCCCTCCACTCTCTCTCTCTCCCTCCACTCTCTCTCTCTCCCTCCTCTCTCTCTCTCCCTCCACTCTCTCTCTCTCCCTCCACTCTCTCTCTCCCTCCACTCTCTCTCTCCCTCCACTCTCTCTCTCCCTCCACTCTCTCTCTCTCTCCCTCCACTCTCTCTCTCTCTCCCTCCACTCTCTCTCTCTCCCTCCACTCTCTCTCTCCCTCCACTCTCTCTCTCTCCCTCCACTCTCTCTCTCTCCCTGCACTCTCTCTCCCCTCCCTCTACTCTCTCTCTCCCCTTCCTCCCTCCACTCTCTCCACTCTCTTTCTCCCTCCCTCCACTCTCTTTCTCCCTCCCTCCACTCTCTTTGTCCCTCCCTCCACTCTCTTTCTCCCTCCCTCCACTCTCTTTCTCCCTCCCTCCACTCTCTTTCTCCCCTCCCTCCACTCTCTCTCCCCTCCCTCCACTCTCTCTCCCCTCCCTCCACTCTCTCTCCCCTCCCTCCACTCTCTCTCTCTCCCCTCCCTCCACTCTCTCTCCCCTCCCTCCACTCTCTCCCTCTCCCTCTCCCTCCCTCTACTCTCCCTCTCGCTCCCACCACTCTCTTTTCCCTCCCTCCACTCTCTCTCCCACCATTCTCTCTCTCTCCCTCCCACCACTCTCTCTCCCACCACTCTCTCTCCCACCACTCTCTCTCCCACCACTCTCTCTCCCACCACTCTCTCTCTCTCCCTCCACTCTCTCTCCCCTCCCTCCCTCCACTCCCTCTCAACATTCCCGTCAGCAAACCGACGGGGTTGTATTTGCCAGTATCAAATGTTAAAGGGGAAAATTGTTTTAATATATTTTTGGAAAGAGGAGATAAATGCCATGTTACATGATGACATCCATCATTCTGTGACATCACATTGTGGACGGTTGAGCTCGAGCTGAAATGTCACAAAAATAAAGTTGTAAAGTTAACGCAGATATCAACTCCGGATTGTCAGAGGCATATTTGAAAGTCTTGTTTCAAAAGATAAATGAATAATTTAAAATACATTTTTAGGTTAATTTTTGTCGAGGAAACAGGTTGTGACCGTATTTTGACGTTTCGGTCGCTTTTTAATGAGTAAATCGTGTTTAAAATAATCGATTTTTTTCTCTTTATTTGTGCTCGAATAAAAATGTTACGAAGTTTAAACTGAAAATTGAAGGTCTAGTACTTTATTTTTTGGAATTGCCAGAATTATCGTGCATTTGCAATGATCGATCGTACAAGAGGTTAAAATATCAGACAAATACGATACTTATCGGACATCTGGCAACCCTATTATTTTGATATCGGTGTCATTTATTAAAGGTCTAAACCAGTGGTTCTCAACCTTTTTTCCCCCATGCACCCTTTTCACCATATGTCAGAATGTCATTCCCCCCTTTCCAAAATTCTCTGACTCCAAAGGTGCATTCCAAATAATATGCATATAATATTGAAAATCTCTTATTTTGTCTGCATTAGTACATATACATTCACTTGGATTATTTTCATAGTGGAGTTTTACATATTTAATAGCAATAGAAAATGTTGATTGATTTTAAAACTTAAATAAAAGCAGTTTTTTTTATATTCATAACTAATTACTTAACAGACTAAAGTTACTGAAGCATACTTAAATAAACAAAAAGTTCAATATAATGCCAGGGTATTGTAATTCATTTTATTTTGATGAAGATTACAGTCAATGAGAAACCTGTAATTGTTGTTTTCTTTGCCAATTCTTCGATACATGGAGGAGTACTTGAAAGGGCACAACACAGGTCATTTTCAACCTCCAATGTACTTCGTTGCTTCGTTTTCATTTGCAACAGAGTTGAAAAGCCTGACTCACAAAGATGTGTCACCACAAATGGAAGCAATGCATGGATAGCTCTTTCTGCCACTTTTGGGTAGGAATCGCACATCAAGGACCAAAATTCTGTGATTGATTTCTCAACGAACATGTCTCTTGCTCCCGAATCAGTCTTCAGCTCCAGAAATTCATCTTGACAATCATCAGGAACTTTTTCAATTGACAATTTAAGTGGATTTCGCACTAAATCCAACTCATCACTGAGTTCAGGAAAATATTGGCTGAATTCATTATCCAGTGGGGTCAAATGCTGCAAAATTTCATTTTTGCAAATTCCCCAGGTCAAAAAACCAGTAAAGACCAGTAGCTTACTGGTCAACTGGTACCAGTTGAAAACCAGTAGCCAACTGGTACCAGTAAAGCCAGTTGGTTTCTTACTGGTTTTAATATGGAAATTGGAATAGAGTGATATATTACCAGTTGAAATACAATTGTATTTAACTAACTGGTATCAACTGGGACCAGTACATTGTAACTGGTGTCAACTGGGAGACCAGTACATTGCAACTGGTATCAACTGGGACCAGTACATTGCAACTGGTATCAACTGGAACCAGTAAGACTTTAACTGGTACAAATATGAGCTACTGGTTTTTTCAACTGGGAAATTGGAATTCTGACTGAATTTAACTGGTACCAGTTGAAACCAATAGAGACCAGTTAAAGACCAATTAGAACCAATAGAGACCAGTTGAAAATGTGTACTGGTTTTAACTGGTTTTTCGACCTGGGTCTGGAATCACTTGGTCTTCACCACCAGCAACAAGAATTGATGACAGTTTCTCAAACATTGCAACATTTTTGATCTTGACCTTTCTCTTCCAATTTTCCAGCTTGCTCATGAAAGCTTTCAAGGAATCCATGAATTTTATGATGTATGTATTCTTTCCTTGCATCTGAAGATTCAGTTTATTCAGCTGCTCAAAAATGTCAACCAAATAGGCAAGGTGCATGATCCATTCCTCATCATCCAGCCAGGCAAAAAATTCCATCTTACCCTGATCTTCAAAAAATAATTTGAGCTCATCTCCAAGCTCAAATACTACTCGCTCAGTTACATTTCCTCTTGAAAGACATGGAACATTTGTGTGGAAAAGACGCAAATGATGGCCTGCATCCATGCCAATACATTACTGCTTGAAAAGTCATGAGTTGAGAGCTCCTCCTTTGACAAAATTCACAATTTTAATTGTTTGATCCAAAACCTTCCCTCGTGGAGCTGGAAGTGTTTTTGAGGCCAGTGCCTGACGATGGATCATACAATGAATGCCTTTCACTTTTGGAGCTCGCTTTTTCACACAAACTTGAAATCCAGATTTTGTCCCCAACATAGCTGGTGCTCCATTTGTACAGCACCCACACATTATCCCACAAAAGATTTTCTGCTTCAAAGAAAGTTGAAACCTTTTCCAAAATATCTGAGGCCTTGGTAGTTGTTTCAAGAGGAGAACAAAAGAGAAACTCTTCTTTAAATGAACCTGAGTGAACACATGTTGCAAACACCAGCAACTGGGAACACGATGCCACATCAGTCATTTCATCAAGTTGAATTGAAAATACGCCAAATGCTGCAGACTTGATCTCCTGCACAACTTGATCCTTGATGTCAATGGCCATGTCACTGATCCTCCTTTGAACAGTACTGTTTGATAGTGAAACTGCTGCAAGTTTTTTCTCCAAGCCATTTCCCAACACAATTTCCACCATTTTGAGAGTGCAAGGTTTGATCAAAGTTTCCCCAATTACTTGTGGGGTTTTTTTCTGCTTTGCTATCTCCAGTGCTATGACATAAGAAGCTTCAATAACCTTTTGGTTCATTTGTTGGAATACCCCTGTTGAATCCAGCTTCATCTTTTTGAGAGCATTCCCATGATGTTCAAAAAAGCTTTTATCCTTGTCCTTGTGTTGAGGATGAACATTCTGCAAATGTTCATTCAACTTTGTTGGTTTCATAGAATAATTTGACAAAGCTTTGCGACAGATAACACATTGAGGCCTTTCTTCTCCATTGATGATGATGGATGTGAATCCATATTGAATATATGAATCATCATACCCTCTTTTTTGACACTCATGATGGGCTCCAAATTCTGTGAATAAAAAAACAAGGATAATGCAAATGCAAAAAGATACTCTTCTAGTCTTGGGGGATTTCAATGCATCGATGTTTTTCAGGTTTTACAGCACTTGTATGGACGGGATTCTGGGGAGGATGTCGGAGAGCTCAAGCTGCGGTGAATCGTTTGGGAATGTCAAGATCTCTGACCTTGATTTCGCAGATGATGCCTATTCCTAAGAGATAATGATCACCTGTCTCTCATCATCTGATAGGGATGGTTATGAGACATGTGTTGGTCCCCATGGGTCTTGAACTGTGAACCAGAATAGCACTAAGTTCCTTGACTTTGCAAGAAGTCATGGACTTAGGGTGGCTGGTTCATGGTTTCAGCGCCCACAAGCTCATCGCTGGACTTGGTATTCCAACGTTGGCGGTGTGGCAAAGGAGATTGACCATGTGCTCATTGATGGTTGCTGAAGGATGATCCAGGACTACAGGGTCAACCAGAGTACTCAGTCCCTCAATACTGACTACCGGCTTGTTTTAGAAACTCTTAAGTTTCAGCTTCAATCGAGGAGAATGGTACCATCCCAGCCTAGGCTGGATGTTGGCAAGCTCAAGGATGAGAGGGTAGCTGAGGAGTTTGTGAACAGGCTGAGTGGAGATTTGGGGGGTCTGGGTGCTTTAGGGGATCCTGAAGAGTTGTGGAGTGCCTTCAAGACCACCATCCTTGATGTTGCCAGGAGATGTCTTGGAACTCACCGGAGGGCGAAGAAGAATTTTGATTCTCTCTCTGTGATTGATCTTTGATCAAGTGATTCTCATCCTGCTTACAGGGGAATTCACGCATTGCATTCATCCAAGACCGTCCATCGGTATACTGCAGTTAGAGCAGAGGGTGGTGGACTCTTGACAGAGGAGTATGAAGTGAAGGCCCGCTTGGCCGGTTACTTTGAGGGGCTGTACCAGGCTGATCCACCAGCTGTTGAGTTGGACATCAGGTGTTTTACAATCCCTGTTGCTGACCCTCCAATCAACTGTGTTCCACCTTCGTTTGTGGAAACACAGGCTGTGGTGAACCGGTTGAAATGGGGTGAAGCTCCTGGGATCTGTGGCATCCATGCTGAACTTATCAAGGCTGGTGGAAATGCTGCACTCATGTCATTGCATGCAGTTCTGTGCTCTACCTGGAATACAGGCATCATCCCAACTGACTGGACGAGGGGCCTTGTCCCTCTTTGGAAAGGGAAGGGTGACCGTCAAGACTGCAACAACTACTGAGGGGTGACACTGCTCTTAGTGCCGGACAAGGTCTTTGCTCGGATAATTCTTGATCGGGTTCACTGCCATCTGCTTGAGCACCAGTGACCAGAGCAGTCAGGCTTTACACCAAAGAGGTCAAAGATTGATCGTATCAATGCTCTTCGGGTCCTCACCGATCGCAGGCGAGAGTTTTTGCAGGGGCTGCCTGCAGCCGATGTTGATCTCTGTAAAGTGTTTGATTCAGTGAATCGGGATGCCCTCTGGTGGATTCTTGGTCTTAGTGGGGTGTGACCAAAACTGATCAATCTGAAGTCTGAATGATACTGTGGTACTGAGAGTGCTGTGAGATGTGGTGGTACCATCTCTGACTTATTTCCAGTTATTACTGGAGTTCATCAGGGGTGTGTACTGGCTCCCATACTTTTCAGCACTTGCTGGGATGGGATTCTGGGGAGGATGTCGGAGAGATCCAGTTGCGGTGAATCCTTTGGGAATGTCACGATCTCTGACCTTGATTTCAAAGATGATGCAGTCATCTTTGCGGAAACTCTGGATATCCTTTTGGGGGCCCTTGAGGTGCTGAATGAGGAGTCGGAGCCGCTGGGATTACTGGTTTCCTTGGTCAAAACTAAGATTCAGGCTTTCAATGACATCTTGGATCCTGCTGTCCTGTCTGTACCTGTTTGTGGTGAGGATGTTGAGGTCACAGAGCGATTCACTTACCTTGCCAGTGATATTCATGTTTCTGCTGGCTGTGAGCCAGAGGTCAACAGACGTCTGGGTCGGGCCTGGGGAGTCATGGATTCACTAGATAATGGGGTGTGGTGCTGCCGGTACCTGTGCGGGAGGACGTAAGTCTGAGTCTTCTGGTCCTTGGTGCTTTCAGTCTTGCTCTATGGATGTGAGACCTGGACTCTGACCAGGGATCTGAGACAGAGACTTAATTCCTTTGGTACCAGGTCTCTTCGGAGAATCCTTGGCTGTCGCTGGTCGGACTTTGTGTCCAACGAGCGGTTGCTGAGAGAGACTCAAATAACATTTGTTACCTGCATAGTCCATGAGCGTCGATCAAATAAAGATCACAATTGGGCCATAAGGGTGTCTGGCAATATCACACTTTAAACCATGGCAGGGAGAAATCACACATGAGGCCCAAAGATAGGTTAATCCGTTATAAACTATCAACATGCAGTCCACATATAATTTGATCATGGCTTGAACAGTTGAACAGGCATTGGGTTTCATTATTCATGCGTAAAGACTCATGTAAGCAGCTTTGTTAGTGAAAGATTATTGCCGCTTACCTTGAGGCCTAGCAAGTCGAGACAGTGATGAGATCCATTCATCTGATTGGAACGCGATAAGTCGAGAATGCCGTAATCATGTAGAGTTTCCTCCAAACTTCTTCCAGTTTAGTCGCGACTGTTTAAAAATGTAATTGTCCGTTAGACAGAATTAACTGAAACGTGTGTGATTATCATAATTTTCTATGCCTGGAAGGTGTGCCCCATGAAACGCCATGATAACCTATTTTACAGGATGCTTCAACAAAATGTGAACAATTCTGAGATTTTTTGTTTTCTTTCTTTGCAGTTGACTGAAATGGCAACACGATTGACTTCGGAGCAAAGAGGAAAGGTTGCTGCATGGACGGACGTCTTTCAGTCACCCACGGTGGTTCATACCAAATACAAGCCGGTAGGTGGACATGGGTAGTCGCCTACCCAATAGAACCTGACACGATGGGCCCGTTCAATGGGGAATGACCTGAGGATTAAGCATAATAAAATTCATGATTCTAGCTTCAAGGGTTAATGCTGCAGATTGTTTTTTTCGTTAAAATACGCCCACATTTAGAGGTTTTTTGGCCGTTGCTAGGCAACGGAGGGGCCCATAGCAACGGTTCTTTCTCACACATAACTAGGACATACCATGAACCTTCCATACCAGTTTCATGTATATCTGACTCAGTCTCTGAGATATAACGAACTTCGTTTTTTTATTGTTTTCGACCAGGGTTCATTCAAAGTCTATCTTCTCCGACAGTTTTCATAGAATCCGGCTGGAAATTTTTGACAATATGGCTGAATGTACTGCCCACAGTCGCTCGTGGCCCGATTTTTGATTTTCGAAAAACTAAATTTTTTTATGATTTTTCAAAAATGTCAAAGTCCCGTTGCTAGGCAACGGTGGTGTCCATAGCAACGGTTCTCATTTGCATGCAACTAGGTCATGGTATGAACCTGCCAACCAAGTTTCATCGAAATCGCCATTGAATTAACGGAGCACTGGATCGAACAGAGGGACAGACAGACAGACAGACAGACAAACATATCGACGGAAATACTGATAATAAGGGAAGAACAAATTTCAAACAAAATTTTTTTTTGAAAAAAATTTTTTTCGACGACATCGACTACCCAACAAAGAGCATTTCAACTGCGGTCCACTCTCGAGATTGACCATCGATCCCATATAAATGTAACGATAATCCCACATACATTAACATTTTTTGAAGCACCATGTACACCTCACACTGAGTTTCTGCAAAGCGCACCCCCCCTTGGGGATTGTGGGGGGGTGGAGTTAAATCGCTACATCCTCCATCGTGTGACCCTTAATCCTTCTGTTAAGTTTGGTTGAGATTGGATAAGTAATGACCGAATGTATCACAGTCAAAAAAGTCAGACAGACAGACAGACACACCAAATTACATATTTTAGTAAGATGTCTTACCTACATGTGTTGTATGGCATGCATGTGTGTCACATGGTGATAATCTACCCTTAATATAGGTTCCATGATCACTCCTTGCTTTGATTAATTTCTCTAAACAATGGGACACCCAATTGTACATTTTCCTAGAAAGTAACCATCCAAGTGATAATTACTTGTAAGAAGTAAGAACTTGTGGAACAGCGTCGTGTCTGGACAATCCAGGTACAAAAGTGTGTGTGTGTGTGTGTGTGTGTGTGTGTGTGTGTGTGTGTGTGTGTGTGTGTGTGTGTGTGTGTGTGTGTGTGTGTGTGTGTGTGTGTGTGTGTGTGTGTGTGTGTGTGTTTTGGCAGAAAGGGAATTAAGTTAAAGGATGTCTTTTATACGAAGTTGTTGGAGTTTGATAAAAAGGTGTTGAAGGAAGATAGACAGTTTGATGGGCGATCAGTTGTGATGCGGGCATACATTTAACACATGGAAGATATGGTGGAGGTGCACTGTGTGTATCTATATATATATTTATATATACCTTAAACCCCATCTGACAGTACAGAATAGTCAGCATGAACATGGGGAGCACATAGAACAGAAGAGCTGTGGCCTTCACAATGCTTTTGTAAATCCAGAGCGGAATCACCACGGTGCACACCGCCGATTCTTCGATTTTCGAGCCATTGGGGAAGTTGCTGACATGCAACCCATGTGTGGCCGTTACGGGCAGTGAAAGTAGGGCTGCCATCAGCCAGAGTGCCGCGATGACTCGTAGAGCGCGTCCCCGTGTGCCGTGTGAACGAGCCCGTAGTGGCTGCATCACAGCGATGTAACGTTCAAAGCTGAGCGCATTCACGTTCAGAATGGATGCCAGGCACACTGTTTCAAACAGTGAGGTACTGTAATAAAGATTGAAAAAGTTACCTTAACTTCTGGTTTTTTAACAAAAAAAATTGTATACAGAAATCTAGGCTCATGGGGTGATAAATGACAGGTGGCAACAGGGTCACAGGTTTGCAGATAAAAGATGAGGAGAGAGCCAAATACATCACACATGAGTGGATGGGTGAGTGAAAGAAAGAAAAAACCAAGCTGGAGTGGTTTGGGTGGGGGTGGGGGTGGGGTCAGCGAGGGTAGAAGAGATGTGGTGTGTATGGAAGAAAGCATTTAAGGTGGCAAGGAGCTGCACTTTTGATGGATTAGAGGGAGTGGAGTGAGACAAAGGGAGTCTGTTCCACAGAAAAGACAATACAGAGATATGGGAATAGAGGTGGGCAGGTTCTTGTGAATTTGTAATGTGTTTTCACAGCAGTTTCGACGAGATAGGTTGGGAATTGGTAGCAGTTCGTTCAATTTGTAGCATGTATCGTGCCAATCGCAGGAGCTATTAAGCCGGCTGTCCCTTTTGGTAGTGCTTGTACATGAGCATTGCATTGTGAAAATAGGAAACCTGTTTTTCAGTCCTCGGCCAAGTTATAATGTTCCCTCAGATGTGTTGCTGATACAGGCTTATATCAAACTCCACGGGTGAGATCAGTATTGTCAACACACCAGGCAACTGCGTTGGCAATACTGCCCCAAGATTAGGCGAATGGAGATTTCATTGAAACGATGCGAAGACTATACACTAACTAAGCGCAGGTCGATAATTATCAGTTTTCTACATTGCTTTTACGTCACATGTATTTAAAGCAAGTGTATAATGAAATGAAACTTTTTTTTTAAAAGTTGAGTGATGTGGGACAAGATGCTCCACAAATTGGATGTGACTCGTGGAAAGGTAATTAAGTAGTCGTTTTGAACATGACTATTTCAAACTTTCAGATGTACTGAACGCCATTTGTTTTTTTTTAGCCACGTCGCGTTGCGAACGCTGGCTCGAAGAGAGCTGCGCGTTGTTCTTCTCCTTCTGGTGAAGACAAAACCTTTATGACGCGGCTCTTGGACACATTTGTCCTTGTTTTAATCGGACCTTTAAATTCTTTATTCAATTTCAAAAAAATTATACATTTGAACACCGTAGAATAGAAATCACCTTTTTGTCACTTCCAAATCCCTTCCGTTAAGCACTACTCGGACATATCAAATAAAGTGGTGTATAAGACACTGCATCAATGGCGCTAAACTTCTGGAATATTTTTATGCGACCTTTAAAATCATCATGTTTATTTCAATTGAGTTATAAACTTAAACATCGGTGGAGTAAGGTGTTCTATGCACTCTCTAGTTTATCTGTTTATTAATTTTAGATTGTAAATGGGCACACTTTTTCTTTTATCTTCACTCCCTAAATGTTGAAGGTCAAGGTCATGTGGTGATTGGAACAAAATACTCTCCAGTCAGTCCTTTGGGACTGCCACTGGTAACATGTAACCCAGTGCGACCTGCCACGTGGTCGGGTTATCGGCGACTAAACCGACACCCCTCACTGGCTTTGCTAGTGGGGAGGGTGACTGTGATTCCCTGCCGGTACTACAAACAACACCTGACAAAGGGTTGATGAGCTTCCTTCAGGAACCAACGGCCATCCAGTACGGAGACGGGGTCTCCTAAAACACACCCAATATGGGAAGGAAAATTTATGTTTCCACCTGGTCTAGTTACCCACTCCTGCGCAGTGGTCCTGTGAAGAGGTTTCCTTATGTCAGGATTCAGTGAAGGTTTTTGACAGTTTTTCCTCTTCTTTTTATCAGTAGCCCTTCACATTTGGTGACTCTCAGCCTTGTTTTGGATGAATTTCAATGATGAATAAATAAAAATACAACGTCAAGGCACAAGGAAGAGCAAAGTGCCAGAAGGGCAAGTCCAATATACTGACAGTGGGAACACAGGGGATGTGGTTAGACACTTATTGTAATGTGAATCAAACGTTCTATATCGTTTTTAGCCGTTTCTCTCAATGGTTCCCATCGTGTGCTGCCTTTTTGGCTGCTGGTTGCATCATTGGTTAGGGGCACAGCTATGCCACTGACGCAGTGCCCCTATTAGAGTATACTGGTGCTCATTTCACCGACCTCAGAAGGATGAGAGGCTGAGTCAACCCCCTGGTATTAATTCAGTGGCAAACAGGGCTCGAACTCAGGATGCTAATTGCAAGCCACCACCCAAACCACGAAGCCAACACCAGGCTCTCTCTCAATGGTGAATAACCACTTTAAAAATCAAATAATTCTCGTATCCAGATTCAGGTTCAGATCTTCACCAGAATTGAATCAATTCTTCCTTGTTACATCCCCAACATGTCCGCCAAGTTTCGTATGAATCCGTGCGCAACTTTTTGAGAGATCGTGCTATATATCATTTTTGTCCCTATGAATGGTGAAGAATCACTTTAAGGATTAAATAATTCTCCTCCAGATCGGGATTCGGATCTTCACCAAAATCTAATCAGTTCGTCCTTGTCACACACCTAACCTGCCCACAAATTTTATCCAAATCCCTGTCCACAACTTTTTGAGATATCCTGCACACAGACAAACAAACAAGACGAAGACATCATGCAGAGCACGATACTTTCAGAATCCATAAAACAAATTTGACCTCAAAAATAATTGATGGTTGAATTCAATGACCAAATGTGCAACTCCTCTTCAAATTTCAAGTCAACCGGATGAAATTTGACAATTTTAGAAATTCGGCCTATGTTGACCTTTTGGTCGATGTTGAACTCAAAAATAATTGGCTGATTTAATTCAGTGACCTGAAATCGAAATCCTCTTCAAATTTCAAGTCAATCGGATGAAAAATGTGGGATTTATAAATCTCAGGAAAAGGAAAGCAGGGAATTTGAAGGGGATGGGTTTGGGGTGCATTAACGGGGGTAGAAAAGATCGAGGATTTGGATGGGGGAAGATAAGAGGTGGTGGTGACCGGCTGTTTTGAAGACCTGGAGGGAAGAGTGGGATTGAATAGAGTGAGGGAGTTTATTCCAAAGACGGGAAAAAAAGAGGAATGAAAGAGTGAAGGTGAGCAGTGATTCGTGATTTTGGTAGTTTTACCAGAAGGGGGTTGTTGGTAGACCTTGAGCGCCCTGCGGAAATATGGTGGGGACATATCGCAGATGGAGCGGGGAGGGTGGGGGGGGTGAGACCGGAGAGGAGATGGTAGAAGACAGAAAGACCACCGACAAGTCTGCAGTGAGAGAGTGAGAGACCCAAAGACTCAGCCTCATCTCGGAAGATACCAATAACCCTAAATGCTTTGGTTTCCATAGCGTGACACTGAGAAAGGTGAGAGGCAGGAGCACCAGTTTAGAGGGTAGAGCAGTACTCCCTAAGGCTGCAGATGAAAGCTTTGTTTGTCGTCAGGAGTTCAGGTGGGCCAAGGAAGGACTTTGCACGACGGAGGATTCCCAATCAGTGACTGGCTTTGGAGGCCCAGTTGGAAATGTGGCTTTCCGAGGAAAGATCGTGGCAGATCGTGAGATCCAAAAGCTGGAACGAAAGGACTTCTTCTACTAACAGAAGAAACAGCCAAGAAAGAAAGATGGAGACAATATTTTGAAGAAATCTTAAATAGACAAATATCTGACGATCCCACAACAGAAGTGTGATCCTGTTTTAGAAGAAATCAGCATAAGTTGTATATAAAAAATAGAAATTAGAACAGCAATAAAGAAGATGCAGAACAGTAAATCTGGAGGAAAAGATGAAATTACAGCGGACTTATTGAAAGCGGGCATACACACCACAGTGGAATGGCTTGACAACTTGGTCAGAGCAATTTGGGACAAAGACGAAGTACCTAAAGTGTGGAAGCATGAGTTAATTGTCAAAATACCAAAGAAAGGTGAAATTGGAGAGGAATCGGTGGTTTATGGTAAATACAGGAGTGAAGCAAGGAGATGTTTTGTCTGGTTTTATATTCTTGCTTGTAGTAATCGAGATAATGAGGAAGACAACAGATGGCAACAACACAGGGATTATGTGGAGGGTTACAACCAAACTTGAGGACTTGGACTTTGCTGACGACATTGTCCTTTTGTCATCCAGCTACCAAGATATGCAAACAAAGGTAGCAAAAATGATTCGATTTGCATCAAAAACCGAACTCAAAATTAACAAGAAGAATTAAACATAGGTTTTGAGGATAAATACTAAAGGCAAGAACAGAATTCAAATTGGAGATCCAGCATCTAAATGAAGTTGATATGATAAGTGCAGTTATTTCGGGGCCATCATCAACAAACAAGGAGGAGGGGAAGAAGATAGGAAGAGAGTTTGTAAAGCTCTGGTATCCTTCATGAAACTCAAGCATTTATACATTGAAAACCAAATTAAGTTAAGACTGTTTAACTCACTTCTCATATCAGTGCTATTATATGGATGTGAGGCTTGGAAAATATACCGAGGGGACAATCAGAAACTTGACATATTTATATTCGTATCATAGATGGCCATACATCGTATCAAATGAAGAAATACTCAAAAGAACTAAAGTAACGAAGTGAAGACCAGGAGATTGAAATGGATTGGACACGTGCTAAGAATGAAAGATGATATGGTAACCGCTGCTTGACAGCATTGCGATGGAAGCCCAAAGGAAGAAGGAAAGTGGGACGTCCAAGAGCAACCCGGAGAACAGTGGAAAAAGAAGGAAAATCGATAGGATGGAGATCATGGGAGGAAGCCAGGCCGATAGCCAGAAACAGGGCACACTGGAGAGTACGCACTGCAGCCTTGTGGGCCACTTGGCCCGAAGAGAATAGATGATGATATGAGCTGAGACCCAATCAGACCAACTGTGGAAGGAGAAGACAAGAATAGAAAGAGGAGAGAAAGGATGAGGTTTATCGACCTCTTTGATCACCGGGCGGGGCAGTCGTGCCTCCGCGACCCGAATGCAAAAGCGAGGGGTCAGAAGGAAGAATACTGATGGTGTCTAAAGGCGCTTGATCGTAGAGGTGCGGTGAGTGCTTGCAGTGCATGTGGTGCAAGAGGAAACTGTGGAAGTGTGTATCAGTGGTGGTGCCATTAAAAAGGCACTTGGTGGCAGCAAAGGCCTCTGCGAGCTCCTGCGTTCAAGTCGAATGATATGTCGTCAAAGAAAAGAATGGATGAGACAAATAGCCAACTGTGTGAGAATCTAAAGAGCGTGTATGTACGGTTTGGCTTTGGCCTGAATTACTGTGATTGCTCCATCTTCCCAACACTCCAGCTTCCCAGGTCAGACCCACCAGTGTGAGCACCACTGTTTGAGCCCCGATCGTTCTCCTGCGAAACCACACGGAGCAAGCACAGGACAAGCACCGGAGCCTACACCGACGCAGAACCAAAGTCGGGAACCAATGCATAACACCAAACAGCGGCTATTCTGCCCTTTTTATAATATAATTCTGCCTAAGCGAGGGCAGGGGCTAAAGGTGGATCAAAACGGCCTCTTGGAGTAATCTCGTCTGCCAATTGGTGCATCCACCCACACCAGACCTCCACGACGATATTTTTTTTTGTATACCATGTCGAGGCTCGTGTAAGAACTAGCACACAACATATAACAAGGCAGTTGACAAGAGACGTGGGAGAGCGAAGTAAACAAGGAAAGAAGAGAAGGAAAGAAAATAGGGAACTTGACGGAGGTTGGTTTGGGATGGATTAACGGGGGTAGAAAAGATCAAGGTTTTGGATGGGGGGAAGATATGAGATGGTGATAAACAGCTGTTTTGAAGACCTGGAGGGAGGAGCGGGACTTAAGAGAGTGTGGGAGTTTGTTCCAGAGGTGGGGAAAAAAGAGGAATGAAAGAGTGAAGGTGAGCAGTGATTATATTCATTTTGGCATTCCTGCCCAGTTGGTCACTCAACTGCGGCATGATGGACCCTCCTTGATTAACATGGGTGGGGGCTCAGGACAGGGCAAATTACAGGCACAGGGGTGAACGCTGGGAGCTAGTAATTGCTTGTAGGACCAAACTGAGTGAATATTTCGCCACAGGACGCGAATGGCCAATAATGACTGTTGTCCTGAAGTTTTGATAAAGTCCGGAGAATGGAGGCGCCTGCCATTGTGTCCTGTGAAACCTCTCCCAAGCTTCCAAGCCAGAGCAGCGTCTGTGTGGGAGAGTGCATGGTGTAGTTGAGGTGGTGATGATGGAGGAAAGTGAGTAGTTCATGTGTGGTGGAGGTGATGGTGAAGTTAGTGGGTTGTCGGGTTTTTGGGTCTTGGGGTGATGAACGGTGTGTATAATGTCTTAATGCAATATAAATTAACAATTTGATGCATCGACTGGAACTGGTAGGGATGGTTATGAGACATGTGTTGGTCCCCATGGGTCTGGAACTGTGAAACAAAATAGCACTAAGTTCCTTGACATTACAAGAAGTCATCGACTTGGGGTGGCTGGTTCATGGTTTCAGCAACCACAGGCTCATCGCTGGACTTGGTATTCCAAACCTGGCGGTGTGGCAAAGGAGATTGGCCATGTGCTTGTTGATGGTTGCTTTAGGATGATCCAGAACTGCAGAGTCTATCGGAGTGCTCAATTCCTCAACATGGACGACAGGCTTGTGGTAGCAACTCTGAAGTTGCAGACTAAATCCTGGAGAATGTTGCAATCCCAGCCTAAGCTGGATGTTGTCAAGCTCAAGGATGAGAGGGTAGCTGAGGAGTTTGCGAACAGGCTGAGTGGGGATTTTGGGACGTCTGCATGCTTTGCAGAATCCTGAAGAGTTGTGCAGTGCCTTGAAGACCATCATCCCTGATGTTGCTGCTGGATGTCTTGGAACTCATGGGAGTGTGAAGAAGGACTTTTTTGTGTCTGAAGGACGACTGGATACCATTGACCAGAGTTGCAGGGCCAGGCTGAATGGCAGAGCAGAGCTGTTTATGGAGTTAAGTCGTAAAACTGTATGTGCACTGACGGTGGACATGGAGGCCGTTGTACGAGGAATCTGTGAAGGGGTAGAGCATCACCTGCGGTCCAAGTGATTCTCGTCCAACTTACAGGTGGGAAACCATGGGGCAACATCCCTGGGTCAGATTGCGGGAGAGTGTGTCGGAGTGGTGCTGAGGTGTCGTCCACCAGACGGCGGTCTCCTTGGGTTAACCTGAGGCGATCCCTTCGGGTGGGTGTCTGGAATGTCCTATCCCTAAGAGAGGATGATCACCTGTCTCTGTTATCATCTGAGCTCAATCGTTTGGACATCGGGATTGCAGCTCTCTCTGAGGTTCGGAGACCGGATTGCGGCGAGATAATGGTGGGTGGTTACACCTACTATTGGTCTGGTCGCTCTGATGGTTACCATACCCAAGGAGTTGCTGTAGCTGTGTCCAATAAGCTGACCCCAATGATAATTGAGGTAACACCAGTCAACGAGCGTATTATGAGATTAAGGATTCGTCACTCCTTAGGTGTCATTTCCCTGGTCTCTGTTTATGCTCCGATTGAGGAGAGTGATCTCACCGTGAAGGATGCATTCTACGCCACACTCGAGTCTGTGGTTGATCAGTGCCCCAGACGAGATACACTTCTAGTCTTGGGGGATTTCAATGCATCGACTGGAACTGATAGGGATGGTTATGAGGTGTGTGTTGGTCCCCATGGGGCAGGAACTATGAACCAGAATGGCACTAAGTTCCTTGACTTTGCAAGAAGTCATGGACTTAGGGTGGCTGGTTCATGGTTTCAGCACCCACAAGCTCATCGCTGGACTTGGTATTCCAACGCTGGCGGTGTGGCAAAGGAGATTGACTATGTCCTCATTGACGGTCGTTGGAGGATGATCCAGAACTGCAGGGTCTACCGGAGTGCTCAGTTCCTCAATACTGACCACAGGCTTGTTGTAGCAACTCGAAAGCTGCACCTTAAATCCTGGAGAATGGTACCATCCCAGCCGAGGCTGGATGTTGCCAAGCTCAGGGATGAGAGAGTCGCTGAGGAGTTTGCGAACAGGCTGAGTGGACACTTGGGGGGTCTGGGTGCTTTGGGGGGTCCTGAAGAGTTGTGGAGCACCTTCAAGACCACCGTCCTTGATGTTGCCGGTGGATGCCTTGGAGCTCACCGCAGGGCAAAGAAGAATTTTGTCTCTCAAGGGACACTGGATACCATTGACCAGAGTCACAGAGCCAGGCTGAATGGCAGAGCTGAGCTGTTCAGGGAGCTGAGGCGTAAAACTGTACGTGCACTGAGGGTGGACAAGGAGGCCTATGTGCGAGGAATCTGTGAGGGGGTAGAGCATCACCTGTGGACAGGTGATTCTCGTCCCACTTACAGTGGAATTCGCGCATTACGTTCATCCAAGCCCATCCCTCGGAGCACTACAGTTCGAGCAGAGAGTGGTAGGCTCTTGACAGAGGAGTCTGAAGTGAAGGCCCGCTGGGCCGGTTACTTTGAGCGGTTGTACCAGGCTGATCCCCCAACTGTCGAGTTGGACGGCAAGGGTGTTACAATCCCTGTTGCTGACCCTGGAATCAACTGTGGTCCACCTTCGCTTGTGGAAACACGGGCTGCGGTGAACCAGTTGAAACGGGGCAAAGCTCCAGGGATCTGTGGCATCCATGCCGAACTTCTCAAGGCTGGTGGAAATGCTGCACTCGTGTAATTGCATGCAGTTTTGTGCTCTGCCTGGAACATGGGCATCATCCCAACTGACCGGAAGAGGGGCCTTGTTGTCCCTCTCTGGAAAGGGAAGGGTGATCGCCAAGACTGCAACAACTACCGAGGGGTGACGCTGCTCTCAGTGCCGGTCTTTGCTCGGTCTTTGCTCTTTGCTCTTCGGTCTTTGCAAGGTCTTTGCTCGGATAATACTTGATATGGTTCGCCACCATCTGCTTGAGCACCAGCGTCCAGAGCAGTCAGGCTTTACACCAAAGAGGTCAACGATTGACCGTATCCTTGCACTTCGTGTCCTCACCGAACGCAGACGAGAGTTTCGGCAGGGGCTGCTTGCAGCCTATGTTGATCTCTGTAAAGCGTTCGATTCAGTGAATCGGGATGTCCTCTGGAGGATTCTTGGTCTTCGTGGGGTGCCACCGAAACTGATCGATCTGATGTCTGAACTCTACTCTGGTACTGAGAGTGCTGTGAAGTGTGGTGGTACCATCTCTGACTTATTTCCAGTTGTTACTGGAGTTCGTCAGGGATGTGTACTTGCCCCCACACTTTTCAGCACTTGTATGGACTGGATTTTAGGGAGGATGTCGGAGAGATCAAGTTGCGGTGCATCATTTGGGAATGTCAAGATCTCGGACCTTGATTTTGCAGATGATGCAGTCATCTTTGCGGAGACTTAAGACATCCTCTTGGGGGCCCTCGAGGTGCTGAATGAGGAGTCAGAGCCGTTGGGATTACGGGTTTCTTGGGTCAAAACTAAGATCCAGGCTTTCAGTGACATCTTGGATGCCGCTGTCCTGTCTGTGTCTGTTTGTGGTGAGGATGTTGAGGTCGTGGAGAGATTCACTTACCTTTGCAGTGATATTCATGTCTCTGCTGGCTATGAGTCAGAGGTCAATAGACGTCTGGGTCGGGCCTGGGGAGTCATGGATTCACTGGATCATGGGGTGTGGCGCTGCCGGTACCTGTGCGGGAGGACGTAAGTCTGAGTCTTCCGGTCCTTGATACTTCCAGTCTTGCTCTATGGGTGCAAGACTTGGACTCTGACCAAGGATCTGAGACGGAGACTTAATTCCTTTGGTACCAGGTCTCTTCGCAGAATCCTTGGCTATCGCTGGTCGGATTTTGTGTCCAACGAGCAGTTGCTGAGAGAGACTCGGATGAGATTTGTTACCTGCATAGTCCGTGAGCGTCAGTTGCGGCTGTATGGACATGTGGCTCGTTTTCCTGACTCTGATCCTGCTCACCAGATTCTCTCAGCGAGGGAGTCTCATGAGTGGAGGAGGCCAGTGGGCCGACCACGTGCCTCATGGTTGCAACAAGTTGACCATCATTTCAAGGAGATGGGGATGGGCCTGGCATCTGCCTGGGGGATGGCCAGACGGAGGCCCCTGGAGTACCGGCGGAAAGTGGACGCAGCGACGCGCTGTTCTGGCACATGCTCCCATACCTGACCTGACCTTACAGGTGAATTCACACATTTCATTCCTCCAAGCCTGTCCCTCGGTGTACTGCAGTTAGAGCGGAGGGTGCTGGGCTCTTGACAGATGAGTCCGAAGTGAAGGACCACTGGGCCAGTTACTTTGAGAGGCTGTACCAGGCTGATCCACCAGCTGTTGAATTGGATGTCAGGGGTGTTACTTTCCCTATTTCTGACCATCCAAGCAACTGTGATCCACCTTCATTTGTGGAAACACAGGCTGCAGTGAACTGGTTGAAATGGGCTAAAGCTCCTGGGATCTGTGGCATCGATGCTGAACTTCTCAAGGCTGGTGGAAATGTTGTACTCATGTCGTTGCACATGGTTCTCTGCTCTGCCCGGAACACAGGCATCATCACAACTGACTGGAAGAGGGGCCTTGTTGTCCCTCTCTGGAAAGGGAAGGGTGATCAGCAGGACTGCAACAACTACTGAGGGGTGACGCAGCTCTCAGTGCTGGGCACGGTCTTTTTTTTTTTTCTTTTTTTTTTGTATACCTTGGTCGAGGCTCGTATGAGAGCTAACACACAACTCACAGCAAGGAGGCATGAGACAAGAGGGGCGGGAGTGGAAGGGACAAAACAGAGGGGAACAGACACATTAGGTGAACTGTGGAAGGGAGAGGGATGGGGATGGGACGGGGAACATGGCGAAGAGAAGATGGACATTTCAGGGACTTTCAGGAAGGAAAGCAGGAGAAATGAAGGAAGTGGGCTTGGGTGGATTATCGGGGGTAGAAAAGATCGAGGATTTGGATGGGGGAAGATAAGAGGTGGTGGTGAACAGCTGTTTTGAAAGCCTGGAGGGAAGAATGGGAAAGAATAGAGTGAGGAAGTTTATTCCAAAGGCGGGGAAAAAGAGGAATGAAAGAGTGAAGATGAGCAGTGATTCGTGATTTTGGTAGTTTTACCAGAAGGGGGTTGTTGGCGGACCTTGAGCGCCCTGTGGAAATGTGGTGGGGACAAATCGCAGAGAGAGCAGGGGGGCAAGGCTGGAGAGGAGTCGGTAGAAGACAGAAAGACCACCGACCAACCTGCGGTGATTGAGTGAGAGGCCCAAAGACTCAGCTTCATTGCGGGAGATGCCGATGATCTTAAATGCCCTGGTTTCGACAGCGTGAAGCCGAGAAAGGTGGGAGGCAGGAGCACCAGCCCAGAGGGGAGAGCAGTACTCCATCAGGCTACAGACAAAAGCTTTGTAAGTGGTCAGGAGCTCAAGAGGGCCGAGGAAGGACTTAGCACGACGGAGGATTCCCAGTCGGCGACTGGCTTTTGAGGCGAGGTTGGAAATGTGACTTTCCCAGGAAAGGTCATGGCAGATAGTGAGACCTAGAAGCTTGAAAGAAAAGACTTCTTCGAGAGGATTGTTGAGAAAGTGGATGGGGGGGTTTTGCAAACGGTCCTTTCGAAGAGACATAGTGAGAGTGTGAGATTTGTCTGGATTGAAAGACATGTTCCACGTGTTGGACCAGTTTGTGATTTTATCCAGATCTGCAGTGAGCGAAGAAGCTGCTGCTTGCCGGTCTGAGGGATGACAGATGGTACGGCAGAGGGTGGAGTCATCAGAAAAGAGAAATAGAGGATTTTCCAAAGAGTCCGAGAGATCATTGATGAAAACCAGAAAAAGAACAGGGCCCAGAACGCTACCTTGAGGAACTCCAGCCTGCACAGGAAGAGGGGATGAAAGAACTCCATTTAGGGCCACACGTTGACTGCGACAGGAGAGGAAGTCTGCGAGCCATGAGTGGAGATGGCCTTGAATACCATGGGAAGAGAGTTTCGTGAGTAGGGCAGGGTGCCAGACTGTGTCAAAAGCACGTGATATGTCCAGGGATACGGCTCGGATTTCCTGTCTGGCATTGAGGACCTCCATCCATTGATGGGAGAGCAGAAGCAGCATATCCAGGGTAGAGTGACCTGGTTCTAAACCAAATTGATGATTGGAAATCAAGCCATTGGAGAAGAGGAAGGATTTCATATCTGAGGCGATGATGGATTCCATCACCTTGCTGATGATTGGGAGAAGGCTGATTGGTCTGTAGTTATAGGGATCTGTTTTTGCACCTTTTTTATGCAGGGCAGTGATGTTAGCAGATTTCCAAGCAGATGGCAGATGACCTTGGGCAAATGAGAGGGTGAATAGAACAGAGAGAGGGTGAGCAAGAGCAGAAGAGCAGGCTTTGAGGACACGTGGGCTGATGCCATCTGGACCGGTTGCAGAATCTGACTCGAGGTTTGAAAGCAAGCTCTCCACCTTGTCAGGAGAAAAGGATACAGAGTCCAGGGACAGTTGGGTGCGACTGGGTAAAGTGGTTAGAGATAGTGATGGGTTTAGGACACAAGATTTAGCTGCAAACACCGAGTTTAGACATTCAGCTTTATCACGTGTGGAATCAGCAGTGCGGCCATTTGAGGTAAGGGAGGGGATGGAGGGGGAACATACACCAGAAACAGATTTGATTAAACGCCACCAGGATTTTGAGGAGGGAGAGAGGTTTGAGAGTTCAGACTTGAGATGAGAAAGATGTTGTTTTCTGGCTCCCCTGAGGGTAGATACACACTTGTTCCGAGCTTTGTGGAAAGAACTGAGATTGCCCTCAGTTGGGTTTGCTTTCCATGAGGCAAAGGCAAGTTGTTTCAGGACAACTGCCTCGCCACAAGCTTCAGTAAACCAAGGGCGGGAGGAAGGGTAAGACAACTGAACACGAGAGGGGATAAATCTGTGCATGAGGGAGAGCAAGATTCTTTGAAAGAATTCCCAGGATGAGTTGATGTTTGAGAAAGTAGTGATAGGAGACCAGTCTGTCAGTTTGATGGCTGCTCGGAGACCCTGCCAGTCGGTTTGAGTGAAATGCCAGACTCGACGGCGGTGAGGTGGTTCTCTGATAACAGCCAGAGAGATGTCCACTTTGACAAGGACGTGGTCAGAAGAACCAATTGGAGCGAAGGAAGAGCAGCAGATATTGTCAGGGAAATTTGTCAAAATCAGATCCAGAAGAGATGGAGTACCATTGGTTGAGATCCGGGTCGGGAAGTTGACCGATTGAGTCAGTCCCAATGAGTCGCAGAAAGCTTTTGCTGAGGTGCCATGGCAGGTGAGAGAGGTACCCACACCTAGCCAACTGGCGTGATGACAATTGAAGTCACCACATAAGAGGAAGAGAGAGTTTGGATGAGAAGATAGAAGATGGTCCATGTTTTCAGATAGATAGGTGTAGATGGAGTCATCACTGTTCGGTGGACGGTACAGTACACATATAAACATGAGGTGGGAGTGGAGGGGAAGCCGAAGCCAGAGGTATTCCTGGGGGTGTGGGGGAGTGAGAGCAGTGCATGGAGAGTGAGGAATAGAGTCTTTGATGAAGAGAGCAACACCTCCACCAGGACGAGGCTCAGGTCTGTCATACCGTAAGAGGGAGTAGCCAGGGAGAGATACTTGGGAGTCATACACGTCTTGGGAGAGGAAAGCTTCTGTTAGGCAGATAATGTCTGGATAATTCTTTGCTTGGATAATTCTTGATAGGTTTCGCCACCAACTGCTTGAGTACCAGCTCCCAGATCAGTCAGGCTTTACACCAATGAGGGCAACGATTGACCGTTTCCTTGCCCTTCGGGTCCTCACCGAACTGGATTCTGTGGAGGATGTCGGAGAAATCAAGCTGCGGTGCATTGTTTGGGAATTGCAATATCTCTGACCTTGAATTCGCAGATGATGCAGTCATCTTTGCCGATACTCTGGATATCCTTTAGAGGGGCCTCAAGGTGCTGACTGAGGAGTCCGACCAGCTGTGCTTACGGGTTTCCTTTATCAAAACTAAGGTCCAGGCTTTAAATGACATCTCGGATGCTGTTGTCCTGTCTGTACCTGCTTGTTGTGAGGATGTTGAGTTCATGGAGAGATTCACTTACCTTGGCAGTGATATTCATGTCTCTGCTGGCTGTGAGTCAGAGGGTCAACCGACGTCTGGGTCGGGCCTGGGAGTCAAGGATTCACGGCATCATGGGGTGTGGCGCTGCCGGTACCTATGCAGGAAGACGAAAGTCCGAGTTTTCAGGTCCTTGGTGCTTCCAGTCTTGCTTGACGGATGTGAGACTTGGACTCTGACCAGGGATCTGAGACGGAGACTTAATTCCTTTGGTACCAGGTCTCTTCAGAGAATCCTTGGCCATCGCTGGTCGGACTTTGTGTCTAATGAGCGTTTGCTGAGAGAGACTCAAATGAGATTTGTTACCTGTATAGTCTGTGAACATCAACTGCGCATGTGTGGACATGTGGCTCGTTTTCCTGATGCGGCTCCTGCTCACCAGATTCAAACGCTTGAGCTCAGATGATAATAAACAGGTGATCATCCTCTTCAGGATAGGACATTCCAGGCATCCACCCAAAGAGACTGCCTCAGGTTAACCCAAGGAGGCTGCCGTCTGGTGGACGACACCGATAGTCAAAAGGTCAAGGTCACAAAATCACGAATTTCCATCTGATGGAGTTGAAATTTGAGCAGGGTTTCCATATTGGGTCACTGAGACCTATTGCTTTTGAGGTCAAGGTCGCCTAAAATTGTCAATTTTTGGATGTTTTTTTTTCTTTGCTTTTTTGTCATGTTTAGTGTCCTGAAGAAGAATAAGAAGACGTCCGACTTCAAAGCGGACGGACTTTGCATTTTCCGATACTTTCTCATTATTACATTTGCTTTGATCTATTATTGTTATGGGCTGACAGGACAGCCGAGACTGAAGGCGCCACTCGCCTCTAAGCTGTTTCGCCTGGGTTTGAATCCTCAACCCGCTATAAACTGTCATCCTGGTGTTTCACCTGCAAGGTGATTCATCAATGTATGTGCCATCCCTCGGATGGACATTAAACAGGATTCCAATCTGCCGGACTTAATTTGTGGATGTTAAAGATCCCACGGTGTCCTTCACAAAAAGTGTGTGAGTCACAATGTTGATTGATGACACGATTGAAGACTGGTTTGCTGAAAGCTAACTATTGACTTGACTTGCAACAGGTGTGTGTCCGGTGTAACCTGATGTGGTACATAGCTGTACACGACATAGTGGATATCATCTTGATTCGTTCACTAAATTGTTTTTAATGCAAGATATGCCGTATTGTGGGATGAGATGTTTCGGCGAACAACCTGCCTGCATCTAGTAATTTGCTGGATAATGTTGGAATGTGATTGTTGTGATGTCCTTGAGTAAACTGCGTTGATGTTTTCGATGCTCACTTCCTGTGTATCATCTCCCATAAATGTCTTTCTCACATTGTAATGTTACACTCTGTGTCGGAGTGGCGACCCGTCCAGGATTGTACCCAATAACCAAGGAGACTGCTTTGGCAGCACCAACGCTCTGCACAGAGTATAGTCCCGATGGATGGAATGTTACACTAGCGTCATACTGCAGCATTATCAGATGGCTCATACATGCCATATTGCATGTTATCTTTACCAGTGAACATTATTAGTTAAGTTGCTATTGCCATAATTGTCTTAAATGTGTACTTTTATAACTGAATTGTACCCACCATGTCTAAATGTGTACTTTTTTCTGAGTCACCTTTTTTTATTCCGTATTAAATACAAACCTGTTTACTAGCTAACAGGTCATGTGTCATTTGATACCTTTTGCCATCTGTGACACATTCATGGAGAGTTGTTGGTTTAAAGCAGTTTCAGGAAATACCTTGAAAACAGTTGGTTGTGCAAGTTGAAGCGTTACGTTGATTGAAAGCTGTCATTGTAAACGAGAGAGTTCATAGAACACCTTACCCCACACAGTCTTGAGAAACGATGACATGGGCGGGGTCCGCGAGCGGCAAATTTGATTGGTCATGATGCCATCGAATGGCGTCGTATTTTGTCCAAGTACTGCCGAAATTGAGGTTTTGGGAAGTGCCGAATCGAACAGGTCACGTGAGTAATTTGTGCCTATTGCTTGTGTCCTTTATGACGTCCTTAAAACCAGTCGGTTTCCTGTCTGACATGATTTGCGATTTTTGTTTCACTCCCAGACAGAAAGACAGAGTCAACATATTATCTGATCACTCCTCTCTGCGCACGTGCGATCACGACGGATTCAGAGCCAAAGTAGTGCTAAACGACGGGATTGTTTTCTGAACCCCACTATATTTACTTTGTATGCACGGTGTAATAAGTGAGATCACTGACGAATTGTTGAATTTTTGTGTTTTACAGTATTTCAAGCATTTTGTTTGTTCGTCTGCCCTGAAATGCATGTGATTCCAACCCAGCACAAACACCAGATTAAAAAAAAAAAACTTTTTTCTTGACATTCTTCATTGCAAAATTCTCTTGGGAAGCGGGGCATGCCCCTTAACTCCTTAGCAGCTGGTGGACTTTCGATCTTGTGCAGACCCCCCACATATAATTGTGGGTGTGCATGTGCCCCTCCCACCCTGGTCTTTTGGCCAATGGAAGTGCTGGCATGGAGCCTCAATGATGTTAAGTCATGGCATATACTGTAGATGATGATCTCAGGCTCGTGTAATAAGTAGTGTGTGCAAATCGAGTATCACATGCAGGACAAGGAGATTTGGGGCAAGTATTGCATTATAACTTGTCCTTTGTGAACATGATTATTTAAGGGTGGTGCATGAGTAGGGGTAGCAACAATTAAAATTATATTGAGAAAAGGGGGCAGAAGCCATCATAATTATTCAATGATTTTGGACCTCTCACCTCCTCGCACAACACTCTGTAAAGCTGGGCCAAAGAACCTGCCCCCCGCCCGACACTTCCCTCCCCCTCCCCCCAGAATAAATGCACCATTCCTTATGAGACAACCTCCCCCATCCTCATCCCACCCCCATAACACTATCACCAGGCCAACAACCACTCTGTACCCTGCTCTTCCCCCACCCCGTGTGGTATGTAACGTCTGATGGATTCACAGAGTACAAGAGTGAAAGGAGGGTGAGGGGGGGAACTGAGGTATGGGGAGGGATTAGGGAGCCAAATGAAAGGTTGACAAAGGGAAAGGAGTTAGGGGCATAATTGTACCATTTTGTCATACGTGAATAGATAGCTGATTCATTCGGAGCATCACTTGGAGAAGACAGTATCCATAATATTAACCCATTAAAATGTAGATATAAACTTAACTAATCGCTCCATAGCATCATCGACACCTTTATCGGTCGTTCTCCCAAAAACTGAGGACATTCTCACGAGACATCCGTCGTATCTCTTCGAAAATCGAAGGTGTCTTTTTTTAAAAGAGAAATTAATGATTATAATGTGTTCTGATGAAGCCGCAATGATTTGTTCATATCGCCCAGCTCTTGCCTGATGTAGCAGCCCAGGCGACCGAAGAGGAATGGATAGTTCGACCACATCTCGTAAACTTCGAGCGGCATTCCGAGCACGAGCAGCATCAGGTCGGACACTGCCAGGCTGAACAGGTAGAAGTTGATGGGATGATTGAGGCTCCGTTTGCGTGCGATCACCATGCACGTGAGCACGTTACCACCCGTGCCCAGTGTGAAGATCAGGGCATAGACGATGCAGATGGGGGTGAAAAAGACGCTCGTCCTGTGCCCGAAACTCCGTGCCAGGTATTCCTCCAGCGACTCATCTCGGATCCAACGTCCTGAGATGTTCGCTCGCTGCGATGTGTTGTCCATTGCTCGCTGATGCCCCTGGTTTATACAAGATCTCTTCACCTTGACGTCTCTGTCTGTCTTTGCCTCCCACTCTGTTTTTCTTTTTCCGTCACTCGCTTTCATTCTCACTCATCCCCATTTGCAATGCGAGCCGCTTGCACCCGTGCGCGTTCTTGTTGAGGTGGGAGGAGGCCGAATGAAGTAAGCTGGAGTGAATACATGTTATTTATAAGGTTTGTCGTGTAGCCAGCACCACACGCAGCGACTGATAGACATTGTGAACTTGAAGAATTGGCGGATCACGTAATACCACGTCTCGTGCTTCGTGGACCAGAGGTGGACAATGCCAGGATCCTGGAGTCACGCTTTCCAAACGCCTTCCTGCTCTGTTATATGTGGTGGCCATGGTCATGTGGGTCCGGCCTTTGGGTTACACCTCACACTTATTAGACTTTGACAGCCAGGTTATCCACAAATGGCACTATGGACATATGGCAACACAGACTCGCCGTTCTTCACAGTCTTAGTTGGGTGAGAGCTGGAGCAAACCGGGATCGCCGATCACCACTGGGCACCAGACATCCGATCAATATGTGCTGTGATTGACTTCCTTAAATTCAGACGTGTTCTTCGATTGCAAGCAAATAGTACAATGAGGACGTGAACGCCGTGTACGGAAAGCAACGCCCTTCTTGATTTTCAATGCAATATTTACAAGTACAGAACATTGTGGTGACATTAGTCACCAATATCCCCTCTCTGTGGGTTAAAACCAAGCTGTGAGCAATCATGTGCCTGGACCCCCAACTACACAGATCTGACCATACCATGGTGGCGCAGATGTGGATCCTGGGATGAACTTCAACATGACCTTTTCTTTTATTCCAAACCTAAACTGTGGGAGGCAAGTGTTCTGCTTTTCTAACAGGTTACACAGCTTGGTGTGTGTGTGTGTGTGTGTGTGTGTGTGTGTGTGTGTGTGTGTGTGTGTGTGTGTGTGTGTGTGTGTGTGTGTGTGTGTGTGTGTGTGTGTGTGTGTGTGTGTGTGTGTGTGTGTGTGTGTGTGTGTGTGTGGCTTGCTTTTCGAGCTGCAGCTTCTGCACTCCAAACAAGTTGGGTCACCCGGTCAAGATCGGGTTATTTAAGCTTTAGTAAAGCATCAAAAAGATGGTTGTTAGCTAAGATTAACGTTATAAACACATGATCACAGTAGAAAGGAGGAAAACACACCAACTGGGGTCGAGGGACACAACAGAGGGAAACTTAGAGGAAAAATGGACAAAGGGAAGAAACACCCAGAAGGAAAAAACGTCTGATCCCAGAAATTAAGGGGGGTTTTTTTGTTTCTTCTTTTTTACCTGTACCAAACTCCAAAGATTAACTTGGGATTTTACCTGGACAAACCTCCAAATGTTTACTCGGGAGTGTGACCTAGCAATGATGGACAAAATGGCTCATTCCCTCATATTTGAGATTGCACGGGATCGTGCAACCACTCACTCGACTCTGGGTATGCCCGTGAAGACTGAACACCCTTTGGATATTAATTTCCATTGTGCAGACAGAAAATAAATATTTGAATGCAAAAGGTTTCATTGCTGACAGACCATCGGCCTTCAAAGTCGCAGGCACATCTAAGCGCCGTCCCTCTTCTATCTAAGGTAGTCTGCAGATAACGCGTGATGCTCAATTGCCGAAAGAGCCATTATTTCATGTTTTCACATCAATGTAATTGAGAATTGAAAGTTTTTATTTCAGACATTGACCTTCGGCATGTGAGAATAATGCGGTACAGTAAATTTCACGGAATTTTGCCCAGGGGTTTAGAAACGTTTCAGGAATAAACCAACAAACACACATGTACCACAGTTCAGGTCAGGTCAGGTCAGCTATAGGAGCATGCACCAGAGTAGTGCATCACTGCGTCCACTTTCCGAAGATACTCCAGGGGCCTCCGTCTGGCCATCCCCCAGGGTAGATGCCTGGTCCATCCCCATCTCCTTGAGATGCTGATCAACCTGCTGCAACAACGTGGCACGTGGTCGGCCCATTGGTCTCCTCCACTCACGAGACTCCCTCGCTGAGAGAATCTGGTGAGCAGGATCAGCATCAGGAAAACGAGCCACATGTCCGTATAGCCATAGCTGATGCTCACGGACTATGCGGGTAACAAATCTCAATTGAGTCTCGCTCAGAAACCGTTCGTTGGTCACAAAGTCCGACCAGCTATTGCCAAGTATTCTCCGAAGAGACCTGGTACCAAAGGAAATGAGTCTCCATCTCAGAGTCCAAGTCTCACATCCATACAGCAAGACTGTAAGCACCAAGAACCTGAAGATTCGAACATTCATCCTCCCGCACAGGTACCAGCAGCACCA
This sequence comes from Eptatretus burgeri, assembly GCF_056783735.1. Lineage (NCBI taxonomy): Eukaryota > Metazoa > Chordata > Myxini > Myxiniformes > Myxinidae > Eptatretus > Eptatretus burgeri. The sequence goes on along the minus strand of NC_140978.1, from coordinate 41,330,447 downwards.
CACCCCATGATCCACTGAATCCATGACTCCCCAGGCCCGACCCAGAGTCTGTAGACCTCTGACTCACAGCCAGCAGAGACATGGATATCACTGCCAAGGGAAGTGAATCTCTCCGTGACCTCAACATCCTCACCACAAACATGTACAGGCAGGATAGCAGCATCCAAGATGTCATTGAAAGCCTGGAACTTGGTTTTGACCCAGGAAACCCATAATCCCAGCGGCTCCAACTCCTCATTCAGCACCTTGAGGGCCCCCAAAAGGATATCTAAAGTCTCTGCAAAAATAACTGCATCATCTGCGAAATCAAGGTCAGAGATCTTGAGATTCCCAAACAAAGCACCGCAGCTTGATCTCTCTGACATCCTCCCCAGAATCCAGTCCATACAAGTGCTGAAAAGTGTGGGGGCCAGGACACACCCCTGATGAACTCCAGCAACAACTGGAAATAAGTCTGAGATGGTACCACCACATCTCACAGCACTCTGTATCAGAGTAGAGTTCAGACATCAGATCGATCAGTTTTGGTGGCACCCCACGAAGACCAACAATCCTCCAGAGGGCATCCCGATTCACTGAATCAAATGCTTTACAGAGATCAACATAAGCTGCAAGCAGCTCCTGCCGAAACTCTCGTCTGCGTTCGGTGAGAACCCGAAGAGCAAGGATACGGTCAATCGTTGACCTCTTTGGTGTAAAGCCTGACTGCTCTGGATGCTGGTGCTCAAGCAGATGGTGGCGAACCCTATCAAAAATTTTCCGAGCAAAGACCTTGTCTGGCACTGAGAGCAGCGTCACCACTCGGTAGTTTTTGCAGCCTTGCTGATCACCCTTCTCTTTCCAGAGAGCGACAACGAGGCTCCTCTTCCATTCAGTTGGGATGATACCTGTGTTCCAGGCAGAGCACAGAACTGCATGCAACGACACGAGTGCAGCATTTCCACCAGCCTTGAGAAGTCCAGAATGGATGCCACAGGTCCGTGGAGCTTTACCCCATTTCAACGGGTTCACCGCAGCCTGTGTTTCCACAAACAAAAGTGGACCACAGTTGATTGGAGGGTCAGAAACAGTGATTGTAACACACCTGACATCCAACTCGACAGCTGGGGGATCAGCCTGGTACAACCGCTGAAAATAACTGGCCCAGCGGGCCTTCACTTCAGACTCCTCTGTCAAGAGTCTACCACCCTCTGCTCTAACTGCAGTACACTGAGGAAAGGGCTTGGAGGAATGCAATGCGTGAATCCCCATGTAAGCGGGATGAGAATCACCTGTCCACAGGTGATGCTCTACCCCCTCACAGATTCCTCGCACATAGGTCTCCTTGTCCACCCTTAGTACACGTACAGTTTTACGCCTCAGCTCCCTGAACAGCTCAGCTCTGCCATTCAGCCTGGCCCTGCGACTCTGGTCAATGGTATCCAGTGTCCCTTGAGAGACAAAATTCTTCTTCGCCCTGCGGTGAGTTCCAAACATCCACCGGCAACATCAAGGACGGTGGTCTTGAAGGCACTCCACAACTCTTCAGGATCCCACAAAGCACCCAGACTCCCTAAATCTCCACTCGGCCTGTTCGCAAACTCCTCAGCTGCCCTCTCATCCTTGAGCTTGCCAACATACAGCCGAGGCTGGGATGGTACCATTCTCCTGGATTTAAGGTGCAACTTAAGAGTTGCTACAACAAGCCTGTGGTCAGTATTGAGGAACTGAGCACTCCAGTGGACCCTGCAGTTCTGGATCATCCTCCAGTGACCATTAACGAGCACATACTCAATCTCCTTTGCCACACCGCCAGCATTGGAATACCTCGTCCAACGATGAGCTTGCTTGTGGTGAAATCATGAACCGGCTACCCTAAGTCCATGACTTCTTGCAAAATCAAGAAACTTAATGTTATTCAGGTTCACAGTTCCAGACCCACGGGGACCAACACACGTCTCATAACCATTCCCATTAGTTCTAGTCAATGCATTGAAATCCCCCAAGACGAGAAGTGTATCTTGTCTGGGGCACTGATGAACTACAGACTCGAGCGTGGCAAAGAATGCATCCTTCATGTTGAGGTCACTCACTTCATTCAGAGCATAAACAGAGACCAGGGAAATGACACCCAAGGAGTGACGTTCTTCTCATATCATATCATATCCTTCTTCTCATAATACGCTTGTTGACCGGTGTTACCTCAATTATCATTGGAGTCAGCTCATTGGACACAGCTACAGAAACTCCTTGGGCATTGTAACCATCAGGGTGACCAGACCAATAGTAGGTGTAACCACCCGCCACGATCTCGCCGGTCTCCGAACCTCAGAGAGTGCTGCAATCCCACTGTCCAAATGCTTGAACACATATGATAACTGAGAAAAGTGGTCATCCTCTCTTACTGATAGAACATTCCAGGCACCCACCTGAAGTGTCGGAGTGCAAATCTTGCCACCAATCTCCTTATACGAAGTAACCCAACTGCAGGAGGACGTCCGCAGACACAGTTGCGCACTAGGTATGGATGGCCGTTGCCTCACAAGGAGCTCCTCCGCCCTTTGACAGGTTTTGTTCTTCATTCTCCGGGGTGTCCATATCATACACCCTCCTCACCAAGAAACTTGGTGGGGGAGACGGTTTAGACGCCGACAACCCGTCCATGGAACAGGTTAGTGCAGGTTTACATGGTACCTGTAGCAAGTCCAGATATCATCTGACCTGACCTGACAATACGTGTATGCCTAATCCGATCCACCGCAACTGGCACAATTGGTTAGGTAAGAGCTGATTGGTTGTTTCTTGTCATTACCGGTGAAACAGTTGATTGGGCCTTATGATTTTTATATTGGTGCGGAAAAGATCCCTCGTGGGTTAAAGATGCTTATTGTAGTTTTGAATGTCTAATATAAAGTGATATGAGATGTGCATAGCTTCTGTAAGAGTTCGATTACGTCGACCAATCCCTCCGGCTGTTTATAAAATTATGAACCCTTTTGACCCCATTTTTGTAATCTGTCATTTTTGTGTCTTTTTTTTGAATTTGCTCGGTTGTCAGGAACAAGTACAAGTGGCAAAGCAAAACGAGCATTGCGATCACCATGGTTTTATTCTGAGCTGTGGGGGGTGGAGGGGTCCACAGTGGGATCGCTCCACCCCGCAGGACCATCGGCACCCAATAGTGAGTGAGCAGCGAGGGGTGCAGGACGTTTATGGTGTGTGGGGGGAGGGGGAGGGGTCGGGGCAGAGGTGATAAATGTGCACGTAATGGGGACAGGTCATTATGTTAGGGTGCGCATGGTCATTATGACACATGAAATAATAAAATGACCGTTTTTACAGCCATTTTTCCCTGCTGTGCAGGGGTTTGGCTTTTTCTTCAGGCAATGTTTTATGGCCGGATGCCCTTCCTGACGCCAACCCTGGTCGCCTCTTACGACACACAGGGATATGGTACACCTATTCTAACCGGGGCATACACCGCGACCAGTACACTGGTACTCATTTCGCCGACCTCAGAAGGATGACAGGCTGAGTCAACCCCCTGGTGTTAATTCAGCAGCCAACGGGGCTTGAACTCAGGACCCTGGGATCCCAAGCCACCATCCTAACCACTAAGCCAACACCAGGCTTCATTATGACACATGAAATGAAAAGCACAAAAAATTCACAATGTAAACAATTTTGTGTTGCCTCCAATTGTTGTTTTATTTATTCTTTGGATTGATCATTCATAAGACTTCAGGGTATACCACATTGTTAATAAGAGTATTTCCTGATGCCCTAGGATTTGCATGAATTTTGATATGGCCACTATTTCCCACTCCACTCATGGCGACATAGAGCTGGCCATGGCTGAAAAAGTAACTTTTCAAATATAGTCCAACTTCTTTCAATGTTTGTCCCTGGGCCTTATTCGCGGTTATACTAAAACACAGATGGACAGGAAATTGTTTTCTTTGCATTCGGAATGGAAATAAGTCCTCTGATGGCACTATTGGTATCCCGGGGTTGAAGAGTCTATTCCCAGTATGGGGTCCGGTAGATAGTCGTGCATCTATGATGCTGGAAGTAGGTTCTGTACGATATATCGGCTTCCATCACAATGTCCGTTTTTTTAGATCAAAGTTCCGCAGTAACATAATTGGTGCCACAATTTTCAACCGTAATTCATAAGGCGGCATTCCAGATGCAGAGATAGAGTTCAGAAACTCACATGGATATTGATGTGCGTTCTCAACATCAATGATTTTGTCACTACTCAAATACATTTTTTCCTCGCCTGGAAATTCACTGAGTATGATTGTATTTATTTCTGTGACGGCATCATTGGTTGGGCACAGTATAGTCCTGCTACACAGCCATGTCGGATCTCGATAGCGATGAGCGAGGTCGTCGAAAATGAAATCGATGAGAGATTTTATATTTTGTGGGAAGTACTTCTCCTCGATTTGCACTTTGAATTCGCCGACATGTGAGAGGATAGGTAGTCGACCCTCGCCAATCTGAAAGAGAGTATTCGCGAATTCATTGTTGAAGCCGGCGTTTAGAATTCGCATATTGACCGTCAAATGACAAACATGGACGTGTTTCCAAAGCACAGATTGTTTAATCGGGGCTCGAATAGTGTGTGCCCGTCCGCCGCGTCTGATCACTGGAAGTATCTGCCGCCAGTCTCCAGAGAAGATAATAGTTATACCGCCGAATGGCGTATCGACTTCTCGGACATCTCGGAATGTTCTGTCAGCCGCTTCGATGATACATAGAAACCTCATCAATAACTAAGAGATGACATTTCTGAATGAGTATACCAGTACTGTCCCTTTTAGTGATGCTACATACGGAATTTCCTTTGATTGATAATGGCACCTTACACCACGAATGAAGAGTACGGCCATTAGGGAGCAGTGTCGCCGCTATTCCGCTCATCGCCGTGGCGAGAGCAACCTTACCTTCAGATCTGACTCGAGCTCAGAGTAACGTCAGCAAGAAGGTTTTCCCAGTACCACCTGGGGCATCTACACTGAATATCCGACCCTGCTTAGAATCCGCAGAGTCCATAACAGCGCTGAAGATGATTCGTTGTTCGTTATTCAGTAACGGCATGTTGGCAGAGACATTGTCGTTTTGTTCCTGAACATCATAGTTGGTTTCCTCACTCACAACTTGGAGTGGTTCCAATTGCTCCGCTATTACTGGATCAGGCTGTTGAATGTGGAAGTCTTTTTCAATACCTAATCCATGCCGAACTAAAATAATCTGTATCATCAACAGTGTTGTGTAGATCATAGGCTCTGTTGGTTCATTTACACCATATTTATGAAGAAGGTCTTCCATGAGAAGAAGCTTGTGTTTATTCCAAAATTAATTTGGATTTGATGGTCGGACAAAGATGAGTATATTAGCGAACACCTCGCGAAGAATTAAACCGAACCGTACAGAGGCAGCTTCCTCCATTGCCTTGTCGACTTCTGACTCATCATCTAATAACCCCAAGGCAAGGCAGGCAAGTTGATAGGTCGGATAAACTACACCGTTGTGAGTACGAAGGTCTTCATAAGATGTGGGTCGAGCAACTATGTGTAATAACATCCGCAAATAGAACAACTCGCTCTGTTTGGAAGAGAGGTTGATAACCGCAATGCGACCAACCGTGTCCGAGTAAACCTTTTGATGATCATTCATCTCAGACTCTTCATCACGGTTCAGTCTCGTCACATGAGCCCGCCTCTTCCAAGTATTTCCGGACCATGGAAAGTAATTGAAAACGTTTGGATATGTGATGTTTTGTTCACTATTTCGATTTAGTTTGAAAAACTCTGTCAACTTGGTCTTTGGCGGGCCATTGGATAGAAGTGTGTTTACTTCACCAGGCTGGAATAGCACGGTCTGTTCATTGTCCAGATGTATAGGTAGTTTTTGTACGGATGGTTGCATTTGTTGAATGGGAAACTCGTACAGTCTCCAGTAGGCTTCAGATGCACTGATGTACCGAGCATCCACAAAACGTTCAATTTCATCATTGGTTATGTCCTTCTCCTGTCCATTGGCCAATCTGATAGTCACGCGATCACTTCCTTTTGTTACATATTTGTAGATGTACTTTACACTGGAGACGGAATTGACGATTTCTACATTTATGGGAGCAGAGTATTGGAGAGACAAACGGGTTGAAAGGGACTACCCAGCTATTGTCAACGATGACGTCTTGACCTCTTATTTTCTTAGGCCTCGTTCACATTTGCTCTACGGTGAGGATACGGCGGCCGTACGCCCTCTGAATTGACAGAAACGTGCGGCGGCCACAGAGAAACTGAGGTGGCCTCAGGGAGGCCCTACGCCGTTTGGCTATATTTTACAGGCCGTAGGGGTGCCGTGGAATTATAGCGCGGAGTTGTAACTTTTTTTCATTTCTACGTTCACCGTCGCAATTCGACAAGCCAAGCTATGACGTAGATGTGTTCCACGTCGACCGTACGTAGGGCGTACGGTGGGCTTGCGTTATTCGTGCGGCTGCCGTAAGCTCTTCTCAATGAAAAATGAATTTTCCCAACCCCCAAAAAATTACGGCGGCCGCACTATTTCCACGGTCGCCGTACGGTGGCCTTGCGGTCTGTGTGGACTACCTGCGGGCAATGCAGAGTCGACGCACGGTTCCCCTACGCCCACCATGCACCAACGTACGGTCTCCGTGGCAGTCTGCGTCGACCTTGGCAGCTTCTGCCAAGGCAGAAATATTTAAAAAAAAAAATTAATCACGATTTCTTTTTCTTTTCAACTCACAGAGGCCAGATTCATTATTAGCCATTACTAATTGTATTAGCATGTTGCTATGATAGAAGCTCAACCGGTTAAAATTTGGATGAGCTATGGTATGTAAAGTTAACAATAAACACAAAATTACATTTAAAACATCTCAGTTTTATTTTATTTTTAAAATATATTTTGACAGTAACACACATAAATGAACTACAAGTTTAACGATGTAATCAGAGCTGCTAACCGACATATATCTAAGTTTTAAGAAAACAAATAGTATTGAATTTTATGGCATTTAAAGAAATATATTGGTGTTGCCTTTCCCCCTACCCCTAAACCACAAAAACCATGTAACTTCAAGAAAAATATTATTAAGATATCAACATTCAGACATGCAAGCATTTATGTTGACATTTAATTCGACACATTTTGTATTTTACAGATGTCTGAATGAAAAGCATTGAACTTAGATATAGACAGTGACAGCAGTGCCAATGAATTGCTTACCCTTCTACCACCAAAACGCATGAAAACAATATAATGGGGGGAAATGTTTAAGTTGCCAAACAAGCACAGGAGCAGGTCTGAGGAAAGCCAGAGATGAAGGAATTGCAAAATTTGTCTCCTGCAAAATACCGAAATGATGTAGCTTGCCAACATCTTCAGAATTTTTCTTGAAACATTGCACACTATGGACATCGTTTGGCACCGTGCATGCTACAAATCTTACACCAGCTCACATAATCTCAAATTATGGAAAGCAGGTTGTGGTCAGCTGCTGCAAAGAAGTTCATGCGAGTGCTTCTGCCATAGGATTGCGAAGCTCAGCATCTGTTATTGATTGGTATCTGTCTCTTGCCAACTCAAGTCCTACAAGAAAAGCAAGGTGATGTGTACCATTTCAACATTTTATGCCTGTATATCAATCGAGGAAGCAACAAATGCTAGGGGAGATGAAATGCTTATCAAGCTTGGCAGCATTTACCTTATAGCTTCTGAGGCCAAATACCACAACCTATGCAGGGTTTGGTACACAAGTAAAGCAAATCTCAAGCACACAACATTCAAGGAAGACAAAGGTGTTCTATTCTGAGGGACCATGCTGCCACTATGGTCAAGAGCTATCCGTGTCAGTGACTGAAACTGAGGCTTAATTTCAGTGAACGACTAAAACTGAAACCATTTCAAGAAGAGTGTTGTTTTCCACCAGCAGCAAAATTGAAGCAAATCTCAGCTGATTTATTAGGGGCAGCACTTCTCTGCAAAAGGTCATCAATGTAACTTCCATGAAAGAGAGTGAAACAGCGTTCACTGGCATGACATACATTAGCCCACATCGAGATACAGATGCTGACCCAGTGCACACACTGTACCACACTGCTCAGATCATAAAGTCAGACTTGAAGTACTGCATCGGTATCAATTTTCATCAACTGAGTCATCGTGATCTTAATTTGTCCAGGTCCAAGGACATACTACTAGAGAGCCTATGCAAGTTGTTGCGCTGGATTGCATGCAAGGATTCAGGTTCGACTGCAAATACACGACACTGGAAATGCCACAGATGAATGGCACATCACCTCTTGCTTGGGCAAGACATCAACCACTGTGCATTGACCACTTGATTACCTCTTGCGTTTTTGCATCGGATCGTTCATGTTCAGATAGGAGCTTGCGGTATAATATCAAGTGTTGATTTATTTAGTTTACTACGTATACGAAAAGTCACAGTTTTGGCATCACACCATGTCAACACATGCTAAATGTTGCTAAATGTGTTATTATATTGATTATAATAATAGTTAATGTGTGTCAGTATGTCAGTGCATCCATCCGTCTGTCTTCTCCACAACTCCAACACCATGAAACCTATCAGTTCCAAACTTTCCATGCATACTAAGGAGACTCCAAGATAGTGCGTGAATGAAAACTGGGTGTTTTAATTTAAGGACTCCTTTTGAAGATAACTTATGGGTGCTCATCACGAAAAACCAAAATATGCCTTACCAAGATGACGGCACACCATCTTGGTCAGCCGTCTGGAAGCTCGCTAGAGTCTGAAGCCGCAATTTATTTTGGCCTGCTCAACAATTCCTTGATTTGGAACAGGCTGCAATGGTTTCTCAATGATAAAGCTTCTTCTTTTTTTTTACACTTTCCTCACTTATATCATTGATTGCCTGCTCATTATTACCTACGAATCGTTGGATACATCGTAATGCTTATAAACGCTCAGAGACGCCAGCGTTTGTGGCTTTATTTCATTTCCACACATTCCATAACCTCTAGAATCTCTTAATGTCAGCCGAATTTCAAAATTTAAACTTCGTTATTGACTTCAGCACTATTTACAACTGCTAAAAATGTTCACATGTCCAATTCGGACAGCACTTGACATTCCGGGCATCAACAGGTGCATGGTGTTTATCTTACCGATCAACGATCGCTGATCGCTTACCAAGATGGCAGTTCCTTATCAACCATTTTGTTGGTGTGCCGAATTGAATGCTTAAGCCACTTGGCAAGTGCTCTACAATATTCAGTCACTATATATCGATCGACTTAAACAAAGTTCAAAGCACATTCGCCTGTGTTTGACTGTGTTTCCTCGTGCGGTGAGTCACACAGTGGTTCACTCAATGAAAATATGCAATTTTATTTTACACCGCATTCCCCCTTTTTGTACGATCTCCTTTCATTATACGACCAGTCACGTCAACATTGATAAATCACCACCACTGGAGCAAACTCCCACACTCTCTTCAATCCCAGTCCTCCCTCCAGGTTTTCAAAACAGCTGTTCACCACCATCTTATATTGTCCCCCATTCAAAATCTTGATATTTTTTTTTCTACCCCCCTTAATCCACCCCAAACCCACCTCCTTCAACTTCCCTGCTTTCCTTCCTGAAAGTCCCTGTAGTAGTGTCCATCTTGTTCATCCCATGTATCCCACCCCATCCCTCTCCCTTCCACAGATCTAATGTCTCTTCCCCACTGTTTTGTGCTTCCCTCTCCTGTTTCTCTTGTCTCCTGCTCCCCTTGTTATATGTTCTGTGTTTGCTCTTATATGAGCCTTGACATTGTTTCTTCAAAAATAATACAAGTTTCAAAAACATTACACTGGTGATGCTGTAACTGTAATTTCACTCAGATGTCACAGACCCCAACTGACAAAGATCCGTTTGATTGGTAACTGACCTGTACGATCGTTCATACTCGTGAAAGGCAAACCTTGGATTGCAGTCATTGGAGAATGAGCTGGAGAAGTCAGTGGAGAATGAGCTGGGTTCGGCACCATGAACAACATACTGTTATGTTTGTGGGGTAGATGGAGGAAGTTCATCGTAAAAGGAGGATTGTATAGAGTAGCATGGTCCGTGGACAAGCAGGAGACATCTCGATGTATTTTCAGTAGGGAAAAGTGTCAGCTTAAGTTGCTACGTGTCACCGCATGGGGTGGGGTGGGGGCAGTGCTGTGTTAATTAGGTAGGGTTTAAGGATAATTTCTCCCAATATGTGATTACCCCCGTGACCTTTTCCTATGTTTTTGCATTTACAAGACCGGCGATAAAAAAGGAATCGTATCCTTAAAACAACAACAACCAAGGTGAATATTTTAAGCAAGCAAAAACCCCACCTCCAGGAATGACGAGCAAACCACTCCCCAAGGGTGGATGGTGGATGGGCGTCACGTCAGAAGGTTCAGGGGAGAAGAGAGGTGTTGGAGGTACATGACGTGCTGAGGCGAATTTGTTTGCGCACTGGAGCAAAACACTAGCCATTGACTGTTCGGCTGAGTCGCGAAGCATGTACGTTTCTGAGAAGATAAGAGCGCGTCTCTAATCAATAACTCGGCATGATCCCGTTGTGTGTTTGAGGAGGAAGGCGGGCCATTATGGCGAGCAGACCTAGTATAGAGATGGGGATGGGGTGCTGCCTGAGCAGTCTCCTTGGCTATTGGGCACAATTCTGGACAGGTCGCCACTCCGACACAGGATACCAGCATGCTGGCACTCATTTTGCTGACCTTGGAAGGATGACAGGCAGAGTAAACCCCACGTGGTATTGATTCAATAGCTGAGCAAGATTCGAACTCAGGACCCTAGGATCCGAAGCCCAGCACCCTAATCATTAAGACAACAACAGGCCTATATACTGTATGTATGTATGTATATACATATGTGTATATGTATATATATATATTGTACATATGTTCTCTTTTTTGAGCCTCTCTGTTCTAGCTCTTGTGCACGGGCCTCTCTGTTCTCTCCGGTGGAATCATGAGCCTTTTCTCATACAATCTCGTGGACTCTCCTGCTGACTCTCGTCTTGACTCTCCAGTCGTCTCTCCAGATTCTCTCATCTCGACTCCCTTGCAGGACGTTCTCTTCTTCCTCCTCCTCCTTCTGCACGAACGTGCACCCCGATCTCATCTTCTTTGGTCCTGCCCATGGGGGAGGCCCTTGTAAAAAAAATTAATGTACATCTTTTATTCTGGGTTCTTGAGCCCACTGTGCTACTATGGCTGGCACACAATGACCAGAGAGATCGTAATTATCCTTTCACACACCTGTGACCCATGTGCCTCTGCAATGAGAAGTCCACACCGAGCCCTGCCCACAAACAAGTGGTTTTGCATGCACATCATAAATCTATACCCTGTCTTTATATTGTATATGCTGCCTCCTTGGTGTCATGTGCAACAAATGACTTACTCTAACAGATTCCCGTGACATGGCAACATATCCTACACGGAACACACAGACCAAACTATACTTACCACAATCTCGCTATGGATCCCTCCCCCTCTTCCACGTAATAATATATGACCTTCCAATGATTCACAAGGATGGAACACCTCTGTTACTTGTCATCTCATTTATTAATGCACTTATCTATAAATTATCAAATATTTCGGCAGGCATAATGACATCATGATACCAAAAATTATTGAACCGTTGGAGGAAATGTGCAGTTCACTCAAATTTTGACCGGTCTTACCATAACCGTTAATGGGTCATTGGTTTCTTTCAATGTTATTTCACGTTTGTGCCAACAGACCTTGCTTTGGAATTTATTGGATAGTCACCGGCTGGCAATGGCACATAGAGTTGGTACATTGGTGCAGGGTATATGTGACTTGCTGAGTATCTGTTTGAATTCATCTTTCATTTCAGGAAAGGAGGACGAGAGGGGGTAGGATTTTTCAAATGGATATTTGGCGCAACATTTAATTCACCAGTTTGTGTTGTAAGAACTGGAAAACCGTTTTTTTACACCCACCGCAGAGTCGCAGCAATGTGTGGGCATTGTTGTGTCAAAAACACACTTGCTATCGTTAAAAGGAATATGATTTGCACTTTCCACGGTTCCATTCATACAATTTTAACCTCCATTAGGTTGCACATGAGGAATAACAGGATGACTCATTTGAGTTGTCTGACACTTTCTTAAAAGCTTCTAAATGAATCATTACATCGTAAACCTACACACATAGACCATCTCTTGGATTTTACTTTGTCACCCTCTGAACCACAACAGAGCCATTGTAATGATGCCTTCACAGGTTCAACCATCCCACTTCATCGCATTACAAGAGAGAACTGAGCATTACATCTTCAGAAGCAGACACCAGGAAATTGGATATCTGAAAATGTTTTTTTTTAAAAACATAGTGGCTACTTAACAACTCAACTTACAAGCCACAACAAAGTGCCCCACATGGGTTTGGTCTGGAGCATTCCAGACTTGTGGGAGTTACTGGTAAAATGTTTTTGTATCCTAACGCAGTTGTGAGTAGAGGAATAAATAAAGTAGTTCTCCTTGTTAAATGCAGAGGTTGCAATCAAGACTGCGTATCTTGAGACTTATTCGAACATGCATGGAAAGTCGCATGGGGTCACTGCATACGCTGGGCGTATACCCCAGAATTTCCGGCGATGTGCCGAATTGACCATGGGGAGGGTTGTGTGTGGGGACACTGATATGACCTCATTCTGGTGCCCAAATCAAATGGCCGTCGCTCTTCCTGGCAATACTTCAAGCAAACAAAAATTATAACCAAAGATTGCAACCCTGAGCTACTAGCAACCATGCAATAACGATAGTAATGACAATGAGAACCATAACATGAAAAAAAAATGCATATTTCCAATAAATTTGTCAACAAATAACACAGGACACAAATTACAATGGGAGTCGCAGTGGCTGGATACAAACACACACCTGTAATATAAAGGGAGTTCAGTCTAGGCATGCCTGCGTCGATCCGTTAACAATTGCCCGAGAGCGGATACAACAATACACAATCGGCAGTGCACTACGTGTGTAGAGGCAGCATATAATGTGCTGCACACACATGCATGCAGTGGTACGCTATGCGGTTGATTTGCATGAAAAACAAAAAAATCTTTCTCCTTCACCTTCTTCTTCACTTATATTAACGAGAAGCACCCTCTCCCTACGGGAGCCATCCAGGGGGTCATGTTATTATATTTATGCCTATTTTACTCCAAGGGGTCCCAGGATTACACACCCAAAAAATGGTTGCGATCGGTTCAGCCGTTTTTGCGGTACCTGGGAACAGACAGACGGACAGACGGTGAATTATAGTAAAGATGGTGAGTCCCATTCAATCCTGTTTCTCATATCGATTAGATTCAGAAAACTCTTGCTATGTTCAATATTCCATTTTATTTGTTATTATTCAGAATTCAGCATCTAAAATGGCTGTGATGAATATCCCACTAATATTGTCCCCCTCCTGGCTCCCTGAGTGTTTTGCTTGGCCGGTATCTACACACCGCCAATTTTATTATATTATTTGCCATTTACAACAACCGTTTGTTTGTTTTTTTAAGATTGGCATTCCATTCCTTCCCTTTTGCTGTCAGGTCAGTCAGGTTTCTTGACTGCCACTGGGAACATGCAACCCAGTGCTACCTGCCGCATGGTTGGGTTGTCGGCGACTAAACCGACACCCCTGACTGGCTTTGTGTGGTATTGGGAGTTGCGTGATTATTAATATATGCAAGATGAGCCGGAACTGACGAGGCGGCACCGAGGGTGATGTCAGCGAGCTGTGAGGAGTGAAGGAGGTGAGAGCTGCCTTTAAAGAATTGAGCCAAAGGATTTACGTGTTGGCTGGTTTTACTACACAACACTTTGCCAGTGGGGAGGGTGACTGTGACACCCTGCCAGGATGAAAAACAACACCTGCTAAAGAGCGGATGAGCTAATTTAGAGAGCCAGCGGCCATCCAGTAAGGAGATGGTGTCTCTGAAAAAACACCCATCCGGTTAGACCGGTTTTTTTATGGAGTAGGTTGTAGACAGCAACTGCTCAGGGTGGTACTACCGTCCTGACTTAAGGGGCCGTCACACCTTGACGTTTTAGCCAGCGTATGGCAACGTATCAAAATGTATGTAAAACGCTGGCGTACGCTGAACTATTGGTGTTTCTTTAAAGTTTTTGGCGTATTCATAACGAGTTGGACGTATGCATAACGTATTAGTAACGTACACAGAACATTTCGATAACTTAAAGATAACTTATACCAACGAATGCTTAGCGTGTTGTCGGCGTTCACAACGTATGCCCAACGATAGTCTAACTTATGCATAGCGCGGCAGCGTATCGTCGACGATCACGTGGCGTAGGCTATTCATAGGCTGCCGCTCAACGATTTAAATCATAACTGCACTAGAAATCGAAGTGTCAACATCACTGTCATGCCGAAGAAAAAAGAATAAAAAAAAAACCATGGAGTCTGGAACACTGACTGGTTCCTCCTGTGAAGCCCATTTTTATGTACCAATTCCCCTAAACGCTGCCACTACGCCATTACACGGTAGCTGTAAGTTAGAAACACGTTTAGTAAGTTCTGTGCTCGTCCGGAAGACGTCAAATATGTCAATATGCATTGGAGATATGTTACACATAGGTTCAAAGCACGTTACTCATAGGTTAGAAATAAGTTTCGGGTACGCTAGACATTACCTCGACGTGTTTCGACTTATGAGTAACTTACAAGTAACGTGTGTCGACGTGTGTCAACGATCGTGTAACGTGCCTACAACTTATGGCCAGCGTATCCGGAACATGTGAGTCATACGCTGACATACGTCGAAAATTTTTGAGCATGTTAAAAAATTTTTGTCGAGCTCGGTGTACTACAACGTATGCCAGCGTGCTTCAGCATGCTCTTAACGTATACAAAACTTACCCATAACGTATTCGACGTGTGCCAGCGTTTTAGACAAATTTTTCATACGTCGGCATACGCTGGCGAAATCGTAAAGGTGTGACAGCGCCTTCAGGAGCGTTAAAGTGGTGCCCGGAACCATCTGACACTCTCCATATCTGGTTTCCTGCCTGACTTTCTGTTTCATTCAAACTATAGCTACCGGGCTCACTCTAATATCTTTTTCTTGCAAACAAACATTATACACTTTTCTTTCTCACTCATTTTCCCTCCTCACTTTATATTCTCTCCCTTTTATTTCTCTTTCCTCTCATTTCCCTCAGACAGCCTGCAAAAAAATATAAATATGATAAAGACTGAAAAGTTAATGGCCCCTAGTTCCCGGTATTATGAGGTGCGAGGAATCTCCGGTGATCTGCCCATCTCTGATGCCAACGAGAGGGGGGGATGGGGGGGGGCTCAGACAGTAGTGGTATCAGTCCTTCCCAAGACCCTTGCCTTTTGAACAAACGTGACTCTTTTTCAATTCATTTTACCAACATCCGTGGTCTTTTGTCAACTCTTTCCTCTGTTTAACATCATCTGGCAAGCTCCTCTCCTAATATCTTGCTTCTCTCAGAGAGCCAATTACAATACGACGTTCTTGTTAATTCTCATAACATTTCGAACTACAACCTTCACTCACGATTCCATTTCAAAGAAGGAGTCTGTGTCTACTCCTATATCAACATGCCTGCTGTACACCTTGTGGACCTCGAATCTCCAAACTTTGATGTCACCTGACGTAAGATTTGTCTCCCGACTATCACTATCTTTCTCTGTATCACTCAATGCTCTTCCAATTCAACAAACTTTATAACTTTCTTTGACTATCTTAACTCTTGCCATGAGGTCATTACATCCGAACACCCTCAAGCAGAATTTCTCTATCTCAGAGACTTCAATGTCCACCACAGGGAGTGGCTGAAATCTTCCCACACGGATGTTGTGGGGGTGGGGGGGTTGAAGCTCTTACATTTTCCATTCTTAATGATTTGGAACAAATTATCACCCATCCTAACCACATCCCAGATCGTCATGACCACACTACCAATACTTTGGATTTATTCTTCATTTCCAATCCGTTGCATGACAACTCCACAATTTCACCTCCAATTGGTTCTTCTGACCACAATATTGTGAACATCACTTTATTCTTCTCATCCGACTGCTCCGACGAACCTCCAGTATTGGCATTTCAACAATGCTGACTGGACTGGTTTTCAAAGCTTTTTTTTCTCACTTCACCTGGAAAGACTACTGCCTCTCCTCGGGTGATACCTCTATCTCTGCTGAACGTTTAGCTGAGGTTAGTGTTGCAGGAATGGAGGTTTATATCCCCTTCTCTTTCAAGTCTATCTCTCTTACCAATTCTTGGTTCAGTAATTCCTGCTCTGCAGCCATTCCTGCAAGGGATGCCGCATATTGGACATGGAAAAATCTACTTCCTCCGACTCACATTCAGCTTTCATATCCACCAGAAATCATTGGAAACATGTTAGTCATGAGGCAAAGAATTCCTTTATTCAAAAGACATGTGACAACTTCTCATCTTATTTCACTGATAGATATTTCTGGTCCTGAGCTCAGTGTCTCCAAAAACTTCTGTCGCTCAACCTTTCCTCCGCTTTTCCATTCCGATGATACCATCGCTGTCCCTCCGACCGATAAAGCAACTCTTTTTGGTTCTCTTTTCTCCTCTAACTCCCCACTGGATGACTAACATTCCACCTCCCTCTGATGCTCTCCTCACCAATCCCATGTCCCTCCCTGTAATCTCTTTTCCTGCAGTCAAAAAAATACTCCTCTCTCTGGACATAAGCAAGGCCGACGGGCAAGATGGCATTCCTCCGCGTGTCTTGAAGGAAGGTGCTTCAGAACTTGCACCCGTGCTTGCTCGTTTGTTTTGGTTTTGTTTAAAAACCCAAACTTTTCCTCTTACCTGGAAACATGCCTTAGTACAGCATATTTAAAAGAAGGGTGATCGTTCAAACCCTTCTAACTACCGTCCCGTTGCTCTGGCCTCGACTGTTTCCAAAGTCTTGGAAGATCTTCTCAATTCCAATTTTCTCAAGCATCTTGAATCTCACAGTCTTCTATCTGACCACCAATACGGCTTTCACAAGGCAAGATCTACAGGTGATATCCTTTCCTACATGACGAATGTCTGGGCCTCTTCTTTGAGAGACTTTGGGGAATCCTTTGTTGTTGGCCTTGATATCTCAAAAGCCTTTGACAGAGTTTGGCATCGGGGTCTGATATCCAAGCTTCCTTCTTTCGGCTTTCCTCCTTCACTCTGCTCTCTCATATCGAGCTTTCCCTCCGACCGCTCTATCTCTGTAATTGTTGATGGTTCAACATCGACCCCCTTCCCTATCAACAGCGGTGTACCTCAGGGTTCCGTTCTGTCCCCAACACTCTTCCTTCTTTTTATCAACGACCTTTCTTCAACAAATAACCAAATGCACTCATATGCTGATGACTCAACATTACATTCCTCCATGTCTTTCCCATTTGCCCCATCTTCCCTCATTCGACGTACATCTCGTTTCATCACAGCCACGTCTTTAAATTTGGATTTGGACAAGATCTCCCAGTGAGGAAAATGTAATTAAGTTAAGTTTAATGCTTCAAAAACTCAATTTCTTCCCATCTCTCTATCTAAAACTCCTCTCAACTCTCCAATCTCCTTTGAAAGCTCCATAATTACACCATGTGATACAATAAACCCACTAGGTATCACTCCAACATCAGATGTGTCGTGGAATCCACACATTACTCAAATAGCTAAGTTTTCCTCGAAGAAATTAGGAGTCCTGTTCAGATGTCGAAGATTCTTCTCCTCTGAACAGTTGCTCCAACTATATAAAGGATTGAGTCGTCCTTGTATAGAGTACTGCTCTCACATCTGGGAGGTTCCAGCTCCACATACTTACTGGACAGAATTGATTTCAAAGTTATTCCACTTGTCAACTCTACCAATGTGACCTCAAAACTTGCCCCGCTCAAATTACGCCGCACAATTGGCTGTCTTTCTCTTTTCTATCGATATTACTTTGGTTTCTGCTCACAAGAACTTGCTGCTTGTGTACCTCCACCATTATCGAGACTAAGGAATACTCGACAAGCCACTACATTACGTGATTATTGTGTGGCCGTTGGCAATTCAAGGGTGGGCCGTTACAATGTTTGTTTCTTCCCCTCCACTGCCAAACTCTGGAACTCTTTACCTTCTCACGTCTTCCCAAACACTTATGACCTTCCCCTTTTCAAAAAGCAGATTTTTTACTTCCTCAAAAACTCTCAGTCTATTCTCTCTTTTCTTACTTTTCTATTCTTGCAGTTCTTTTATTTAATGCCTGGCCTCAATGAGGACTGTTCAGTCTGTGCCTGTAGCCTTCAACATTAAAAAAGTCAGCGAAGTGATGTGTCTTACATTCCAGTACTTGGAAATTATTCAGAAAGTAAACCCCTTAACAATGGCTGCAGATCAGTACAACAACAAAATAATGGCCAGGTTTGCCCTCAGAGAGAAATGGAAAGCGACTTTCAAGATGGGGCAAATGATAGTTAAAGTAATTAATGCGGTGGAGTATGACATGTCCCCATTTGCCAATGCAAAATATGGTGCTTGTGTGTTCTGCACGCAATGGAGCACAGGTGGGGTGGGCTTGACCCATGTTACTCGGCTCGATTTGGGCTGCATTTTTGGCGATGACTCACCGACTGTGACTCACTCTCACTCTGAATGATCTGCAGCCCAACTACCAAATTGACTGAACAGCTAACTGATCAAACTTTCAAGCAATGCTGGCTCCGCTCCTTCCGTCTTTTATATCAGAGACTGGTGTTCTTGCATAGAGTGGAAGTATTCTGGCCCAGGCCCCACGCCCTTCTCACCCGTCGGCGCTGAAAGTCGACTGTCTGGGACGATCTCACCCGATTTAGGATTCAGGGGGTGCATCAAATGGGAGTTGAAGTAGAGGTGCTACCGACCAGATCCTTGGGACAATATGTGACCACAGTCTCATGTAGTTGTTGCATGTGGAGCAACGTGTGCCTATCATCACAAAAACCTACACACAGGCTGATTGCAGGTGAATATGTCAGGATATACACTCCTGTGGGAATCTCATGATATATTTTGCCACGCAAGATAAATTATATCAAAAATGTATGAAGAATACAATAAAATAGGGTTCCATTTTTTTCATAACTCTGAAGGTAATGTGGAGTGAAGGCCATGCCCCCAGAATGTGCTTTGAACACAAGTTAAGTTTTTGTGAATGTCTGGAATATAGTCATGTAGCATATCAACTTGAAGGATATTTACCTCCGTCACCAAAGGTGAAAGGAGGTTAAGTTTTCACCCCTTTCTGTATGTTTGTCTGTCTGCAGGACATCTCAAAAAGTTTTGGACGGATCTGGATGAAATTTTGTGGACAGGTTCGGTGTGTGACAAGGACAGACTGGTTAGATTTTTGGTGAAGATGCGCATCTGAATAATAGAATTTTTGAAGTGATTCTTCACCATTGAGAGATCGCGTTCAAAAACGATACAAAGCACGGTATCTCAAAAATGTATTGGGCCAGACATGTTCTCATGGATGAGGCATTACAGGGCGGAGATATGCACTCTACCGAGTGCCCTTCCAGTTTATGTATGTTGTAATGTAAGTCATTGAAACATTCCATGTTGATATGATGATGTAAAACACAGACATAGATGTTTTAACAATTCATAAAACCATTTGTTGTTGTAAGTACAACTCACATAGTGGTATTTTTATCCCAATAGCATCATTCACTTTTTATAGACGATATCACTGCAGAAACAGGCATCCACCATGAGGGGGATAAAACTATATCAGGATTTCATAACAAATCCTGGTTTAATTATTTGACAATATCAGTTCATCGTGTTTACTGTTTTCCCATTTCATATAGACCCAACAATGACACCAGAATGCACACCACTGATATGATTTTATTTTTATACATATTTTTGTATACCTTGTCGAGGCTCGTGTGAGAGCTAACACACAATGCACATCATGGGGGACATGAGACAAGAGAGGAGGGAGTGAGAAGGACAAAACAGTGGGGAACAGAGACATTAGGAGATCTGTGGAAGGGAGAGGGATGGGATGGGGAATAGAAGATGGACATTACAGGGACTTTCAGGAAGGAAAGCAGGGAATTTGAAGGAGGTGGGCTTGGGTGGATTATCAGGGGTAGAAAAGATGGAGGATTTGGATGGGAGATAATAAGAGCTGGTGGTGAACAGCTGTTTTGAAGGCCTGGAGGGAAGAATGGGAATGAATAGAGTGAGGGAGTTTATTCCAAAGGCGGGATGAAAGAGGAATGAAAGAGTGAAGGTGAGCAGTGATTCATGATTTTGGTAGTTTTACCAGAAGGGGGTTGTTGGCGGACCTTGAGCGCCCTGCGGAAATGTGGTGGGGACAAATCGCAGAGAGAGAGAGAGAGAGAGAGAGAGAGAGAGAGAGAGAGAGAGAGAGAGAGAGAGAGAGAGAGAGAGAGAGAGAGAGAGAGAGAGAGAGAGAGAGCAGGGGGCGAGGCTGGAGAGGAGACGGTAGAAGACAGAAAGACCACCGACCAACCTGCAGTGATTGAGTGAGAGGCCCAAAGACTCAGCCTCATTGCGGGAGATGCCAATGATCCGAAATGCCTTGGTTACTACAGCGTGAAGCCGAGAAAGGTGAGAGGCAGGAGCACCAGCCCAGAGGGGAGAGCAATACTCCATCAAGCTGCGGACAAAAGCTTTGAAAGTGGTCAGGAGCTCAGGTGGGCCAAGGAAAGACTTTGCATGACGGAAGATTCCCAGTCGGCAACTGGCTTTGGAGGTGAGGTTGGAAATGTGGCTTTCCCAGGAAAGGTCATGGCAGATAGTGAGACCCAGAAGCTTGAAAGAAAGGACTTCTTCCAGAGGATTGTTGAGAAAGTGGATGGGGGGGGTTATAAACGGTCCTTTCAAAGAGACATCGTGAGAGCGTGAGATTTGTCCGGATTGAAAGACATGTTCCACATGTTGGACCAGTTTGTGATTTTATCCAGATCTGCAGTAAGCGAAGAAGCTGCTACTTGCCGGTCTGAGGGATGACAGATGGTACAGCAGAGGGTGGAGTCATCAGCAAAGAGATAAAGAGGATTTTCCAGAGAGTCAGAGAGATCATTGATGAAAACCAGAAAAAAGAACAGGGCCCAGAATACTACCTTGAGGAACTCCAGCCTGGACAGGAAGAGGGGATGAAAGAACTCCATTTAGGGCCACACGTTGACTGCGACAGGAGAGGAAGTCTGCGAGCCATGAGTGGAGATGGCCTTGGATACCATAGGAAGAGAGTTTGGTGAGCAGGGCAGGGTGCCAGACTGTGTCAAAAGCACGTGATATGTCCAGGGATACGGCTCGGATTTCCTGTCTGGCATTGAGGACCTCCATCCATTGTTGGGAGAGCAGAAGCAGCATATCCAGGGTCGAGTGACCTGGTCCGAAACCAAATTGACCTGGTCTGATCGGAAATCAAGCCATTGGAGAAGAGGAAGGATTTCATGTCTGAAGCGATGATGGATTCCATAACCTTGCTGATGATTGGGAGAAGCCTGATTGGTCTGTAGTCACAGGGATCTGTTTTTTTCACCTTTTTTTTATGCAGGGCAGTGATGTTTGCTGGTTTCCAAGCAGATGGCAGATGACCTTAAGCAAATGAGAGGGTGAATAGAACAGAGAGAGGGTGAGCAAGAGCAGAAGAGCAGGCTTTGAAGACACATGGGCTGATGCCGTCTGGACCGGTTGCAGAATCTGAGTTGAGGTTTGACAGCAAGCTCTCCACCTTGTCAGGAGAAAAGGACACAGAGTCCAGGGACAGTTGGGTGCGACTGGGTAAGGTGGGTAGAGAAAGTGATTGGTTTTGGACACAAGATTTAGCTGCAAACCCCGAGTTTAGGCATTCAGCTTTTTCACGTGTGGTATCAGCAGTGCTGCCATTTGAGGTAATGGAGGCGATGGAGGGGGAACATACACCAGAAACAGATTTGATTCGACACCACCAGGATTTTGAGGAGGGAGAGAGGTTTTAGAGTTCAGACTTGAGATTAGAAAGATGTTGTTTTCTGGCTCTCCTGAGGGTAGATACACACTTGTTCTGAGCTTTATGGAAGGAACTGAGATTGCCCTCAGTTGGGTTTGCTTTCCATGAGGCAAAGGCAAGTTGTTTCAGGACAACTGCCTCGCCACAAGCTTCAGTGAACCAAGGGCGGGAGGAAAAGTAGGACAACTGAAGACGAGAGGGGATAAATCTGTGCATGAGGGAGAGCAAGTTTCTTTGAAAGAATTCCCAGGAATGAGTTGATGTTGGAGAAAGTAATGATAGGAGACCAGTCTATAACTTTGATAGCTGCTTGGAGACCCTGCCAGTTGGCTTGAGTGAAATGCCAGACTTGACGGCGGTGATGTGGTTCTCTGATAATAGCCAGAGAGATGTCCACTTTGACAAGGACGTGGTCAGAAGAACCGATTGGAGCAGAGGAAGAGCAGCAGATATTGTCAGGGAAATTTGTCAATCAGATCCAGAAGAGATGGAGTACCATTGGTTGAGATCCGGGTTGGGAAGTTGACTGATTGAGTCAGTCCCAATGAGTCCTAGAAAGCTTTTGCTGAGGTGCCATGACAGGTGAGAGAGGTACCCACACCTCGCCAACTGGCATGATGACAATTGAAGTCGCCACATATGAGGAAGAGAGAGTTTGGTTGAGAAGATAGAAGTTGGTCCATGTTTTCGGATAGTGAGGTGTCGATGGAGTCATCACTGTTAGGTGGACGATACAGTACACATATAAACATGAGGTGGGAGTGGAGAGGAAGCCGTAGCCAGACGTATTCCTGGGGGTGTGGGGGAGTGAAGGCAGTGCATGGAGAGTGAGGAATAGAGTCTTTGATGAAGAGAGCAACTCCTCCACCAGGGCGAGGCTCAGGTCTGTCATACCGGAGGAGGGAGTAACCAGGGAGAGATACTTGGGAGTCAGACAAGTCTTGGGGGAGGAAAGTTTCTGTTAGGCAGATTATGTCTGGTTTGTCAGTGGCAACCTGTATGGAAAGATCTGAAAGGTTTGACCAAAGGCCCTGGATATTTGAGGTCCACACTTTTAATGAAGAGGGAGGGGAGGAGGCTTTGGGTGCAGGGGCTGGGGGGGGGAGGGTTGGACAAGGGACGAGGGGGAGGTAAGCAGGGTTGTTGAAATAGTGTAGGGGACTACAGAATAGCTAGGGGAGGGGCCGGATGAGGAGGAGAAAAGGCTCTGTGATGCTGGGGGAGAGTTGGGACAAGAGAGGGGGAAGAAGGCACTTGGGCATTTGAGGAGGTGGAGTGAAGGGATGTGAGGTGAGAGGGCAGTGGAGGAGGCAGCGTTGTGGATGAGAGGGGGGAGCAACTTTGAGAAGGATGAGTGAGGGGGATGAATGGTGGGCGAAAGGTGAGGGGGGAGTTTTTGAGAGAGGTGAGAGGGAGGCTTGGATGGAGAAGAGTAGGATGGTTGCTTTGAGAGTGAGGGGTGAAAGGAGTGAGTTGGCACTGAAATTGGAAAAAAGAATGGTTGATGGAAAGCGAACATTCATAGCAAACTGGGTTTTTTTTTTAAGTTTTGGGTCAGAGATGCGATTTAACACAAATCTTGATGGATGCAATAAAGGCGAATTCAGAGAATGGAGAGAAGAAACGCTGTAGCAGTTGGATTTTTTTGGCAAGGTATGAAGGAAAGGTCGAATTTGGTGCAGTCTGTTTAAATAGCAGAAGAGTAGTGCATTATGATACCGTAAAGAGTACCACACGTGTGAAAGAGGAAGAGGAAGCATTATAAGAGATCGTTTTTGTTATTATTATTAATGTTTGAGAGAGTTTTCTACAGATTAGGTCATGGAAGTGTTGCAGAAAAAAATCGCGGAAGAAGAAGAAGAGGAGGAAGAAGGAGGAGATGAAGAAGAAGAATCGAGACTCATGAGTGTGCAAGGAGAAAGGTCGTGTTTTTTTTTTGTTTGTTTGTTTTTTTGATTTAAGATAAGAAATAGTGATTAGTTCGGAGGGATGGGGGATATTAGGAAAGTGGTGAAGATAGAAATTTAAGGTAATGGTGAGAAAAAACAAATAAACACGATCGTACACCGAGGGGAACCTGTAGGCCTCAAGCCTCAAGGGTAGGCCTCAAGCACCCGGTAAGACAAGGTCGACAAAATCTCAAAAAATAGCACAATTTTTGAAACAAAACCAAACTTGGAACACACTAACATGTAGGTGAGAAAAAATACAGTTAAAACGGGACAGATAATGACCAGAAACTTAACTTTGAGATCGTTAGCAGAGAGCCGTGAAGGAGACCTGCCGACGCTCCAAACAAAGAACTGGAAGTCCACTTTGTAAGTGCACTTTGAATTACTTTTTTGTAAACCATATAATTTTACTTGTGATTGAACAGGTAAACAAACATTATGTATATATGTGGGAATTTTTTCCCCACATGCACATATAATGTTTGTTTCCCTGTTCAACTATAATTGTATTACAACGCCTCATGGTTAATAATAGCGGTCAAGGAATCAGCCCCCTTCGGGCCCTCTCATTGACAGGCCATCGCTGCTCCAATGGTTGGCAGTGAGTGTCTCGGAAGCATCGGCGGAAAGAGTGGCAATTGTATATGTGGGAGAATTGCATGCTCAGCTGTTGTGTCACCCAGATAGCTCAGCTTGTAGAGCACTGGTATGATTCCCCTAAGGACTTGGGATTGATTTCCCATCTGGGTGTGTAATTTTTCCCACATATACAAATAAAATTTTACTTGTGTTACTATTTTGCAGGCAGAATGATTTGGTGTTGGGACATCATTCTGTTCGACGCACATGTAGTGGACTGTAGTGTCGTGCCAGTCGTTCAAAGTGTAGTGCTTCACTTGACAACTGTATGCCTCACACAGCTCTCGTGCTTCAGTTTGCTGCAGACAGACTGAATTTTGCACGGATGGTTGGTCCCTGGGTACATTGTTCGAATGTACAGCCGACAGACCTCAGACCCAGAGATATGGAACAAATTCCAAAAAGGCAACTTCAGTGTGAACAAGAACGTAATTCCCTTTTGCAGCATTGGTGTAGACCATGCTATTGATCATGTCAACCATATGATGAAAGTCAAGGGAGGTCTCAGTGGCATCATCCTGAAACCAGCAGCATTGGCAAGGTTCTTCTTGGTCACACCAGTGATGAACAGATTGTCTGAACAAGTGCATGACAGAGCCAATGCCTCTACACAACTATGAGAAAAACACCGTGAGCTTTCTCCATCCATCACAAAACGCTCAGTGCACCAAGTTGACAAACTGCAGTGGAGTATGTTATCGAAGACTGCAATCTATTCAAACAGGAAAACGACTGCTTGGTGAATATTGTCACACAAACAGTAATGCCTGAGAAAGTCCAAGCTGACATTCTTAGAAGCGATGAAGTTCAAAAGCAGTGCTATGAGGATGTTGTATCAAAGCGCATAGTTGGTCCAATTAGTCCTTGGGAAAAGATGAGGAAGCTCAATCTACAAACGTGGAAATCCACTTCAAAGCCAACAAAAATCATGTTCCCCACTCATGTTGTTGAGCTCAAGGAGAACCAATCACTATTCGCTCAACTTGTCATCATTGCAAGATCACACCCAGATGTGGATCTTCAAGTAGCTGTTGGCATGTATGAGTTGAGTTGCATTCTGAGATCTCTGTTTGCATCGGACGGCTCCCTTAAGGTCTGCCTGGACAAGTTTAAGCCGATGGTGATCTTCGAAGCACACACACAAAAGCACAGTGAACCAAGGCATTTCAACCCCTATCTAGAAACCATCGCAAGCAATGTGGAATATCGAGGCAGCAAAACTGTCATCCCAGATGGAATGCTTGTTGTTGAAGTGCTGTACATGCTGTCAGTGAAAACTTGGAAGGAATTTGCGCAGCACTTCGTCTGAACGATTGAATGACGGGCAACAATGAACAATAGCATACAACTGGTCTTCGATCACTAATATACAGAGCAATCTCTCACTGAATCAGATGATGAGAAGACATCGATACGGCAAGGATGTCTCTTATCACTTTGCTGCCAACGATGCCACACAGATAAAAGCTCCACTTAGGAAGTTCCTTGGAAACAACAAAACGAAAAACAAGCTCACCATGTACTTAGCAAACAAGACCCTAGCTCACTTTGACAATAGTGATAAAGGTCTCGTGGTTTCTACAAGAAACTGAGCAGAATCAAAGCACTGTGATGTCAGTAACTTGTCACACACTACTTATCCTCTGTGATGTGAAACACACACTACTTATCCTCCATGCACTCCATGCATCCAGAAGAGGGCACACTGGACATATTATGTTGGCCGATACCGATGTTTTCATCTTGGCAACACGAAGGCAGAGGCAGCTCGGTGATGCCGTATCGAAAAACGCAGTATTGTGCCTCTCAAACCTGCATAGGATGCTGTTGGAGAAGGTGTCACAGAGTCTTCACTTGTTTTCTGAGCATTCACTGGTTCCAATTCAAGACATGTTAGTCGATGATATGTCTTGAGTTGGAACGAGAGGAAAAAATAACAGTGTTCCAACATTTTAGTTCCCATTCCCAGAAAACCACCCAGTTTATTCCAACATTTTAGCATCCCATTCCCAGAAAAACACCATTTATTCCAACATTTTAGTATCCCATTCCCAGAAAACCACCTAGTTTTATTGGAAAACTGCCCCGTTTATTGCAACATTTTAGCTTCCCATTCCCAGAAAACCACCCAGTTTTATTGGACCACCACCCAGTTTATTCCAAGATTTTTGTTTCCCTTTCCCAGAAAAACCACCATTTTATTGGAAAAACACCGAGTTTATTCCAACATTTTAGCTTCCCATTCCCAGAAAACCACCCAGTTTTATTGGACCACCACCCAGTTTATTCCAACATTTTAGTATCCCATTCCCAGAAAAACACCCAGTTTTATTGGAAAAACACAGTTTATTCCAACATTTGTTTCCCTTTCCCAGAAAACCGCACAGTTTTATTCCGTGATGCTTTGGACTGTAAGTATGTTCTGTACTTCGCAACAAGAGGTGCACCAGTTTCTGGTTTGCTAATTAAAGTGTATTAGCAGAGTACCTGCCCTACAGGCGATCTTCTTCCAGTCATGCAACATGTTCTTCCGATGCATACCTTTATTTAGGTCGTGTTTCGAGAACTGACAGCTCTGTGTAGGGCAAAAAATTCCAACATTTTAGTTTCCCATTCCCAGAAAACCACCCAGTTTTATTGGAAAACCACCCAGTATATTCCAACATTTTAGTTTCCCTTTCTTGGGAAACTGCCCAGTTTTATTGGAAACTGCCCAATTTATTCCAACATATTATTTTCCCATTCCCAGAAAACCACCCAGTTTGATCAGAAAACGACCGTTTATTCCAACATTTTCGTTTCCCTTTCCCAGAAAACCAGTTTTGTTGGAAAACCACCTAGTTTATTCCAAGATTTTAGTTTCCCTTTCCCAGAAAACTGCACAATTTTATTCCATGAATCTTTGGACTGTGATGTATGTTCTGTACTCTGCAACACGAGGTGCACCAGTTTCTGTTTTGTTAATTAAAGTGTATTAGCAGAGGACCTGCCCTACAGGCGATCTTGTTCCAATCATGCAACACGTTCTTCGAATGCATAACCTTTATTTGGGCAGTGTATAGGGAACTGACAGCTCTGTGTAGGGCAAAAAATTACAACATTTTAGTTTTCCATTCCCATAAAACCACACAGTTTTATTGGAAAAAACACCCAGTTTTATTGGAAAACCACCCAGTTTGTTCCAACATTTTAGTTTCCCTTTCCCAGAAACCACCAAGTTTTATTGGAAAAATACCCAGTTTAGTTGGAAAATTACCCATTTTATTCCAGGATTTTAGTTCCCTTTCCAAGAAAACCACCTTTTATTGGGAAAAACCCCCAGTTTATTCCATGGTTTTAGTTTCGCTTTCCCAGAAAACCATCCAGTTTTATTGGAACACCATCCAGTTTATTCCAACATTTTAGTTTCTCATTCCCAGAAAACCGCACAGTATTATTCCGTGATGCTTTGACCATAATGTATGTTCTGTACTCCGCACCACGAGGTGCACCAGCACAATACGGTGTTTGTCGATACAGCATTACCAAGCTGGTGATGACATGTCGACTTCATTGAGTGACATGTCTTGGTTCCAATAAAACTGGGCAGTTTCTTGGGAAAGGGAAACTAAAATGTTGGAACACTGTGAATGCATCAAGGTATAATGTTCTTTATGCGTTTGGTCAGCTTGGAAAAACGGACCAACCATCGGAAGGAACATATGGTGCACTGGAGGAGTTTGTACGTCGGGCTATATTGCCCACGTCCTACAATAGTCGACATTGCTATGATCAGATGGCAACTCTTCAAGAAGTGCCAAGCAGAAGCAGAGAAACTACCTCCCACCCATGCCACCTTGAGAAACCACAATATCAGAGCTCATTGACTTGGGCAAACGTGATGCTTCATCATACACAGCAAATCCATCAGACCTACCACCACACCTTCTGTAGTACTGGAGGTTGTAATTGTGGATGCACAGTCAGCAAGTGTGCTCCCTCATTATGCTCCTGCAGGAAAAATGACATGTCTTGCACCGAACTGTGAATGTGCGAGCCCGCCGAGGATCACTGCGAAAACAAATCCGATAAGAATTTCAGGACTGATGACGAATCTGATGGTGATCAAAGTGAGGAGGAACTTGAGTAATCAATGTTTGGACAAGTCATGTGACTTGAATATGTCACATTAATGTTAAATAATATACATATCACATAATGTATATAAATGCTCATATGACAATGTGTGCATATTATATTTTATGAAAACATCAAAATGTCATTGCAAGTACACAAAATGTCAACAACACTCATTTATTCCGTTTCTCAAAATCACACTCATTAATTTAATGTTGCATGCCGAGATTAAATTCAATACTAGCAGGGGTTCCGGGTATCTCCTCCCACCCATAAACCCTCCCCCCTTCCATCCCTTCCCCTCCCTCATCCCACTCCCCCTCCCCCACCCCTTCCCATCCTTCCTCTCACCCCTGCCTCCGACCACCCCCTCCATCCAGACTCCTTCTCACCCCCTTCTCCTGATTAGTGGAAGTTGGCCTTGAGGCTTTCCACTCTCTGGGGATGTGTGCAGTGAAAATATGCAAGTTATCTCCACAGCTTACTTGTAATATCCTCTGCCACCACTGGTGGTGCTACATAATACACATTTGCATCGAGA
This sequence comes from Eptatretus burgeri, assembly GCF_056783735.1. NCBI lineage: Eukaryota > Metazoa > Chordata > Myxini > Myxiniformes > Myxinidae > Eptatretus > Eptatretus burgeri. Next base: position 41,301,108 of record NC_140978.1, on the reverse strand, counting down.
ATATCTGTCGACCTTCTCTCCCAAACCCCCACGACTACAGATGCCAACTGCAGTTGGCAATTGAAAATAACTCAATTTCCACAAACCCAAGTATCCCATGTTCACCATGATGTCGAGGTTGGTCCGTGTGCCAAGTTTGGTGGCAATTGGCCCAGTAGTTTTGACGTGATTGGTGTTGCACACATACAGACAAACAAAAAAAGACATTTATTTATTACATAAGATTAACAAATTCAGATTTTGAAAATTTCTCCCTAACGGCCGATTACAGGGTGTCCTCGTTCTCGGATCTCAATATTATTAAAATTAAAATAAGTGGAACCCTACTTTTTGCAATGTTTTATTACATATCAATACATTCAGAGTGACATATTAAATTTATCATAAAATTCCGCCCCTGTATTATGATATTTACAACTACGAAAGGAGGGGTTATTACTTATCCCCACACATGTTGCAGTATCTTCAACAGTATCTTCAGCAAGTATCTTCGAATGGTCAGTCCAGCCCTGGAAGTGGCTGCACTCGGGAAAATATATTGGTTAGACCAGCAGTAGCTTGGATAAGCCAGCTCAGAGTACCAGAACATGGTGATATCTTGTACACACGGCCAGTTTTATCAACAGCCTCAGGTCCATGGAGGTGTGAGAGGAATGATTTAATGAGTAGGAGAATTCACTTTATTACTGGGTGATCTAGGTCGCTTGGTACCTATCTGTCAACTCGCCATAATTATGATCATATGAGCCATTTTGATTCACATGAACATGAGCTCAGTGTGGAACGTGTTATTCTTTCATAGCAGTGTGATGCTGTCATTAAGCTAGAATGCAGACTACTTTGATCAGGGGGCTATCTACATATTATGTACAAAAGTTGACAGCGAGGTTATCGAAAAAGGAAAGAAAAGGAGAAACAAAGATAACAACAACAAAAAATCTAAACCGTTGGCAGAACTGACCCGAAGGCACAGCACAACTCAGAGACATATATATATATATATATATATATATATATATATATATATATATATATATATATATATATATATATATATATATATATATATATGAAAGGGAGTGTTTGTTGTGAAAAGTAGTGGTAGTTTTGTTTGAGTTACTATCACTACAAGAAGCACAATGAAGTAATTGCAGATTTTGAAGTGGAAATAATGCCATAGGTTGCCTGGTCTGGCTTTGGAGGCTTCCTGTGATGTTATGGTAGCGTTAAAGATCATTTAACACAATGTTGATATGTAGTACAGAACCTGAATCCAAATGCGATTGAAGCGTGCACTCCGTGTGACGATGTGAACTATCGCTGGCTATGACACTCAACTGCTGGTCATTCTTAATGTCCTCCAGAAAGCTGTATCTAGCTTTCCTAATGTAACTCAAGTATTGTCATTTTCAGAAGTACGGGACGTATGTTGTCTGTATTACTTAAAATTTAAAATAAAGATTAACCGAGGGGATTTGTAAAATGGAGCAGCTGTGGAGATAAAGCATTTCAGGAGTTGTTTTGATGCATTAGTCACACCAACATACTAATTGATCATGTGAGTTTGTACAGAATGTGCCATGGTGAAGAGCGAGAGGAGTACCGATGTGAATATGCAGACAAACAAGTTTTGTTTTTTTTGTCTTCACGTTCAAATTTCAAGACAGCTGTTCACCACTACCTTGGATCATCTCCCATCCATTCTCAAGATCTCTGCTACCCCAACTGACACCATTCCCAAGCACTCCACTTTTCCAGGTTATTCTGACTTTTCCCCCTCCACCTCATCTCTTTCGTTGTTAGTTGTCGATTGTTTTTTTTCCTTTTCTTTTTCATACCCACTTCCCTCTTCCTCTAGTTGCTATGTTTTGTGAAGCTTGTGTGCAACTTGTTCACCCCCATGTGTCCTTCTCCCCCTCCCCTTGATCTCACTCTCACTTCTACTCTGCTCTTGGTGTTTTCCCCCTTTCCATTTTTGTTCCTTTCCAGTCTTCTTTCACTCTTCCATGAGCCTCGACCAAGTGTACACAGTTAACTACATTCTAATGTGAAATGCGCTGAAGCCTGCTGCTTCATTCAGAAAGGAAGCCGACCGTCATCCTCGGTCGTTTCAATCTTGAAATTGATTTGCATTCACCGAGACACAATTGTCTGTTCCTTTGTGAAGTCACCATTGTTTGTTTACCATGAAGTGCGTTTATGCCGTATGGGCATAAAGACGTCAGCCAAAAGAGAGTCTGAGTGTTTGTGTTTAGGCTGCTTCCAATATGAGAAACCATTAATATCATCCACGATATTTAATAACAAAAATGTTGTCTTTATTATTTTAGTCATCGAAGGTGAAGGAGGTTGTTTTCATCCCCTCTATGTCTGTCTGTTTGTCTGTCTGTTTGTGTGCAGAGTATCTCAAAAAGTTGTGGACAGATTCCGATGAAATTTTGTGGACAGGTTGGGTATGTGATAAGGACGAATTTGTTGATGAAGATATGAATCCAGATCCAGACAAGATAATTTTTTAATTTTTAAAGTGATTCTTCACCATTAAGAAATGGGGCCAAAAACGATACAGAGCATGATATTTCAAAAATGTATTGGGCCCGATATGTTCTTCTGGATCGAGCATTGCGTAATGGAGGTATGCGCTCTACCGAGTGGCCATTCTAGTCATCGTCGTCTTCATTATGCAAAATTATTTCCCACAAAATGCTGCATGCCTTAAATGATTTTGGTGAATGTCCACCAACCCACAGCATTTCCTGAAATTATTTTGTTCCACGATTCTTGCATACACACCTGTAATTTAATTCAGGTGACCATTCCAGTGTCATCCTGTACCCATGTTTTTCAACTCGCATAATCATTCTTAGCACAAAGGCCTTCCTGCACTTATGCCTTGGAAACACTTGCTGAGTGAAAATGAATCGTTGAAGGAATTATGAGATGCCGCATTGATTCGCAACAGAGTTTTAGAATTAGGTCGAAGTGAATCTGCTGAATTATTGGAAAACATTGGAATGGCATTTGAATCCATTAAATCTGGAAGGTCGGGTGGTTTTGTGCGTCCATTTTTAGTGGTTGCCATTTAATGTTTCCTCTCGTCGGTGGTATTTTGCTCTGAAAGATGGAGGGTCTTGAGGAGGAGAGGGGTAGGTGGGTGATGGTTGACAAGTCAGGGAACAAAATAAGAAGAGCAATTGGTAATTTGTCCACTTGGTAAGAAGAGAAGATGAAGATTATGCTGCATAAATTTCAACCAAGTTGTTGAACATTGTTCCATCAAACCACAATCATTAGGAACCATCCCATCTACTGGAATTAGTTGGCGGATGTTAAATATCCCATGGTGTCCTTTGCCAAGAGTTAGTGAGCCATTGCCAGCACCCTGAACAAATTACAAATTCCTTCTGTAACCTGCAGGGGGCACTGCATAGGCAGCACAGTCATTTGTGAGACAACTGGATGTTTACCCACAATCCAAAAGTAACATCGTGATTTATCTGAGACTAACTCAAGTTTAGCCTGGTGTTGGCTTTACAGTTAAGGTGGCTGGCTTAAGATGTTAGGGTCTTAAGTTTGAGTCCCTGTCTTCTGTTGAATTAACACCAAGTTGGGTTGACTCAACCTGTCATCCTCTGTGGTCTGCGAAATAGGTACCAGTGTACTGGTAATAGAGGGCAATGCATCAGTGGCACAGCTTCACCCCCAGAAAATGATGCAACCAGCAGCCACAGGATGCACACAATCACTGGCTCAAGTTCCTATAGCTTATAAAGATCAAAATCTTCAATACTGCTGCATCCATTTTGACAGCCTCCAACATTCCAGTACATTCACTGTCCTGACCCCAAGCTTGAAACCTCATTGTAATTTGTTTAATTACTTTGCCTCTCCCAATACAAGACTTCTTGGAGTTAATGAATTTTAATGATTGAGTATGTTGTGAAATAGCAGGAAAGTCAAACACCAGAATAACTCTTTAATGGGTTTAGATTTTCAAATTGGACATTTTGTGAAAGAAGTTATAGATGAGGTGGTCAAATCAAAACAAAGCTTTATGTTTCCTGTTCATCAAAACAAAGTTCTATACTTCCAATTTATCAAAATAACAAAGTTCTCTATTTACTGTTTATTAAAATAACAAAGTTCTCTATTTACTGTTTATTGAAATCACAAAGTTCTGTATTTACTGTTTATTGAAATAACAAACTTCTGTATTTCCTGTTTATCAAAATAACAAAGTTCTTTATTTCCTGTTTTATCAAAATATCAAAGTTCTGCATTTCCTGTTCACCAAAATAATAACTCTATTTCCTATTTCTCAACATTACAAAGTTTTGTATTTACTGTTAATCAAAATAACAAAGTTCTGTATTTACTGTTTAGCAAAATAGCAAAGTTCTATATTTACTGTTTAGCAAAATAGCAAAGCTCTATATTTACTGTTTATCAAAATAACTATTTAGTTTGTCAAAATAAAAAAGTTGTGTTCATACTGTTTGTGAAAATAACAAAGTTCTGTATTTATTGTTTATCAAAATAACAAAGCTCTATATTTCCTGTTTATCAAACTACAAAACAAAGCAGGTGTTCCCTTTGTTACTTCACTTTTGTCATTAGCTCATTCTCTTGCTTGTCTTATCAAACTGTGATTCCACTACCCAACTGTCGGCCTTTTACCCTCTGTCAATACGCTCTTCTGAGCCTCAATCTTGTAAATAATAAAGCATACATTCTACATTAACGAACAATATTCTGCGACATTGAAAGAGGAAGTTAAAAGGGACTAAGGATGATGATTACCATATAAATTATGAGCCTGTAATAATGTTTCAGCTGTGGGGAAGGCAAAATAATCATATAATTAACATTTTGATTGAATGGAAAGTGACAAAACAAAAAATGGATTAAAAAAATCAACTTGATACTAATACAGAGACTATAACGAGAACGTTCATTATATATATATATATATATATATATATATATATATATATATATATATATATATATATATATATATATATATATATATATATATATATTGTTTGATATTTCGTTCTTTACTAACATTACATTCAGGGGAAAATTGATTCAAATGAGCAGTTTTGTTGGTCCGTTGCATGATCACTGAAAAAAGTTAAATTCAGCTCAGGAATTTCTGAGTTAAAATATCTCTGGAGTATGCTCCCTTCCAACCACCCCCCAACCACCCACCAAATCCCTTTTCTCACATTAAATCGCACCACAGCTAACTCTGGTCATGAGAAGGGTTCCCTACACGCCTCAATTCTGTGTTTGCTTGCAGATCTGATGTACCCAACCCTCACTCCATGTACCTTCCCTACACTCCTGTACCAAACTGATCCTGGATAGTCTTTCTCACCTGAGAAGATGCAGAGGTTTTGGGCATACCTTGACTCTGATTCTCCAATGGGCCCAGATGGCATCAGTGCATGTCTTGAAAATCTTCTCTGCTGATTTTGCACATTCTCTTTCTGCTCTGTTCATTGGATCATCACCTTCACCACTGAAGGTGGATGGAGGTTATGTTTTCACCCCTGTTTGTCTGTTTGTTTATTTGTCTGTGAGCAGGATAGCTCAAAAAGTTATGGACAGATGTGGAAAAAATTTGGTCAACAGGTTGGGTCTGTGACAATAACGAATTGATTATATGTCCGTGAAGGTCCCAATTTAGGTCTGGATATTAGAATGATGACATTTGCCAAGTTTCAAAATTTTTTTGTTGAGTGGTTTTGGAGAAAATTATGTCCACATTTTTTCCTTTAATCCAACATGGCTGCCATACCATGTGACCTATGACATCATTGTTAGCAACAACATATTCTCCATGGGAAGTCCCTCCTATGTTAAAAGTTTGGCATCAACCAGGCAAGCGGTTGGAGAGAAAATCATTTGTAAACCAAAAATAGACGCAAACACATACACGCACACGCACACGCACACACACACACCCTTTTTAGGTCATCTCTTCGAGCATGACCTAATAATATGGGTGTTGATGTCCTTCCGTCCATCCGTTCACAATGAAGTTGAAGCGGGAGATCTGGTCATTAGTGATCCTGATAGAGGTCGATGAGACGTACACGATGGTATGACTTTCAAGGTCACCGAAGGTCAAGGTCAATGTCATGAGGCCTTTGAAGTTGCGAAAATGACGATTTTCAAATTCTATCTCCTCCGCCATTTCTCAAGCGATCTTGAATTTGATTGTAGCATATGAATCTATGGGACAATATCTAAATTTGGTCAGGCCGGATTTTCGATATTCGCTTTCGTTTTCGTGTCATGTGACTTCAAAGTTGGCAAAAAATGCGAAAATGACGATTTTCAAAATCTATCTCCTCCTACATTTCTCAAGCGATCTTGAATTTGATTGTGGCATATGAATGTATGGGACAATATCTAAATTTGATCGGGACGGATTTTCGAATTTCGCTTTCGTGTCACGTGACTTCAAAGTTTGCAAAAACTGCCCTACCTTCAGGAGGCTATATATTCTCTTCTGGGCATGGTAAAAGTTAGTAAATAGTGTCATTGCATAGCAGCTGACCTTGTATATTTATACATTTTCCGCCGAAGGTGCAAAAGTTTCAAAACCCGAAATTTAAACGTCGGCATTTATTTTCAAAATATAATTTCGTGCGCACACGCCAAAATGCCGAGTCATCTTTAACCAAACTGCGCAGTTCGAGCTACGCAGTAGAACTGCGCATTAGTCTTCGGTCATAACTGAACATTGAGAACTCGTGGTATTATAGAGATGACCGTCACCCCCACACGGGGGTAATTTTATTACTAGAGATATCTATTGATATATTGTTACGGATTTGGAAGCCATCTGCACACAGACAGTCAGTATCGAAGCTTAGTTATTCGATAAGTATGTGTTTTCAGTTAGAATCCCACCCCCCCCCCCTTTGTCTAATGGAAATTACATGTGTGCGCTACAAATTATTGTATAGTCAGGTTTATTAGATCTTTTAACAACAACAACTACTACTACTACATCCACTACAACAACGACAACAACAGCGCGTCATCCTGCACTCGACCCGGTCGCCATTACACACGTGTTTTTGGCTGAGGACGTGGGCCATTTCGGCGCCTCGGGTCGAAGCTCCGCTCTGAGGAGGAGCAGAGAGCATTTCCTCCAGCCCATGAGTGGAGGGCGAGCACCACAAGTGCGCCCCAGCCAATCGGGAGGCCGCCACGAGTCGCCTGACAACCCACCGTCCAATCAGGAGGTGAGTGGCGGGGGAGAAGAAGCCCCTCCCTCCTCAAGAGGAGGAGTGTGGTGGTCTGGACCAGCGTTCGGCAGACGGTGATCGTGGCGATTGCGGTGCGGTCTGAAGTTGTCGACGAGCATTCTGCAGGCAGTTGTGGTCGTGGCTGGAGCGGCCTTGTTCATGGGCCGTGGACTTCGGGTCATGGGTTCGGGTCCCACCGTGGTGGTTTTGGAGTTGGTGTGGCTGCACGAAGCGGACAGGTACCCTGGCCCGCCTTGACCGAGATAGACCCACGAGGTCCATTGTGTGTGTGTGTGTGTGTGTGTGTGTGTGTGTGTGTGTGTGTGTGTGTGTGTGTGTGTGTGTGTGTGTGTGTGTGTGTGTGTGTGTGTGTGTGTGTGTGTGTGTGTGTGTGTGTGTGTGTGTGTGACCATCCTGTAAGTAGAATTGTTTAAGTGCCTTGTACATACCTGCATTGCTTTTAGTCGGTTTAACTCTGCTCTGTGTTCCCCTCTCCGATTATTCTTTGTAAAATAAACCCCTGTAAAAATGTACCAGCTCGTTTTCTGTGCTTTCCTTCATTGGCCTAGCATGGTGCGGCTTTGAGAATTAGTAACGCCGTTCAGGCCGGTAAATTGTTCATTTGGACCGACGGATCTTGGTAATCCCTGCTCGGCTCGGTAGACGGCCCGTTCCGCCCGAGGTCCGTCGAGGGTGTGGGTACTTAGGTATATTGAAATTAGGCAATTGACCCTACCCCACGCCGTCGAAGTATTGGCGACCACGGTTCGCTAAGGGACCCATGACCTTCGGACTTATCCGTGTCACGGCCTAAATTCCGGGTGTTTGGTGGGAGACGACTCCACTGCTCCACCTTGTGGTTGTTTATCGCCACCGACCCCCCGTTCCACAACAATTTTGCTAAAACTCTCATCTTGTATATATGTATGTATGTTCCCGAAATACAGCCAAAACGGTACACGATAGCACAAAAATTTTCGGCCCACCTTACTCGGAATTTGCTTGCGGTGCGCAGTATCAAGTTTCGTTAAAATCGGGCAATGAAAGAAATTATTAAAAAATCAATTCCCGATTCAATGAAGTACTCTTCGGGAGAATTTGATCAATGCAAACCACCTCGGTGGTAGTGTTCGCTGGAGCTATCTTTTTTTTGTTTTCTTCAAATGATTTATTTAAAAATCTATAACATTTAGTATAGACAAAGAACAATTTTTTTTTAGCATAAAATAAACATCGCCATTTTGATCTAATACTTCCGTGTTCATTAATAAATAAAATTGTGTTTAGAAGATGACGCACAATAATTTCTTCGACTTTCTTTTCTCCGTTTTTTTTTTCGCATTGACACGCAATATCAAGTTTCATTGAAATCAGGCAACGAAAAAAATTATTAAAAAATCAATTCCCGATTCAGTCAACTACTCTTCGGGATTATTAACCTCCGCCATCGAAGATGGACGGAGGTTACTGTTTTCACCCGTCTGTTTGTTTGTTTGTTTGTTTGTGAACAGTATTACGGAAAAATTCCTGGACGGATTTTGACGAAACTTGGTGGAGGGATTAGGTATGGTCCAAGGATCATGCCATTAGATTTTGGACTTGGTCCAAAGTCCAATATGGCCGCTGTGGCGGCCATTTTTAAAAAATATTTGAATTTTTGTTTTTGCATTTCTACATGTTTTAAGTGATTTCCAAGCAAAATAAAAAAATTGTTAAAGAAAAAAAAAACAAAATTTTGCAACTTTTTTTCAAAAAAAATTCGATTTTATTTGAAAAATATTTGAATTTTTTTTGCATTTCTACATGTTTTAAGTGATTTCCAACCCCCCCCAAAAAAAATTTGTTAGAGAAAAAAAAAATTAGAAATTTTGCTTTTTTTTTTTCTACATGCGCATCGATCTAATTTAGTTTATTCAATCGTGGTTCAGTAGAGTCTGATCCGTTTTGACCTACAATGAATAGGATATCAGGTTCACTTAAGTGACCCAGCAGTATTGACGGCGGAGGTTTTGCACTCCACCGAGTGCTCCCCTCGAGTTAACCTCCGCCTTCTTCGAAGATGGATGGAGGTTACTGTTTTCACCCCTTTCTGTTTGCTTGTGAACAGTATTACGGAGAAACTCCTCGACTAATTTCGACGAAACGTGGTGGGGGGTTAGGTATGGTCCAAGGATCATGCCATTAAATTTTGGACTTGGTCCCCCCCCCCAAAAAAATTATAGAAAAAAAAATATTTTTTGCAACTTTTTTCAACAAAATTTCGATTTCTTTTTTTTTGCATTTCTATGTTTTGTGATTTCCAACACCCCCCCCCCCCAAAAAAAATTGTTACCTCCCCACAATTTTTTCTTGCATTTCTACATGTTTTAAGTGATTTCCAACATCCCCCCCCAACAATTGTTGGAGAAAATTTTTTTTTGTATTTCTCCATGTTTTAAGTGATTTACAACCCCCCCCCAAAAAAAAATTGTTACCCCCCCAATTTTTTTCCATTTCTACATGTTTTAAGTGATTTCCAACCCCCCCCCAAAACAAAATTCTTAGAGAAAAAAACATTTTTTCCAACTTTTTTTCAACAAAATTTCGATTTTTTTTTTTTTGCATTTCTTCATGTTTGAAATGATTTCCAACCGCCCCCCCCCCAACAATTGTTAGAGAATTTTTTGCATTTCTACATGTTTTAAGTGATTTCCAACCCCCCCCCAATTTTTTTCATTTCTACATGTTTTAAGTGATTTCCAACCCCCCCCCCAAAAAAAAATGTTTCCCCCCCCCCAAGGAAATTGTTAGAGAAAAATTTTTTTGGGCATTTCCACATGTTTTAAGTGATTTCCAACCCCCACCCAAAAAATTGTTACCCCCCTCAAAAAAATTGAGAATTTTTTTTTGCATTTCTACATCTTTTAAGTGATTTCCAACCCCCCCCAAAAAAATTGTGAGTAAAAAAAACGTTTTTTGCAACTTTTTTTCAACAAAATTTTGATTTCTTTTTTTTGCATTTCTACATGTTTTAAGTGATTTCCAAGCCCCCCCCCCCCCCAAAAAAAAATTGTTAGAGAAAACTTTTTTTTTGCATTTCTACATCTTTTAAGCGATTTCCAACCCCCCCCCAAAAAAAAATTGTTAGAGAAAAATTGTTTGAGGTTTTGCACTCTCCCGAGTGCTCCCCCTCTCGTTTGATCGATGCAAACAACCTCAGCGGTAAAGTTCGCTGGAGCTATCTTTTTTACTTTTAGAAATGATTTTTTTTTTCATCAACCGCTGTCACAACGGGAACCCCCCCAAAAAAAATTGTTCGAGAAAAAAAAAAATTTGCAACTTTTTTTCAACAAAATTTCGATTTCTTTTTTTTTGCATTTCTGCATGTTTTTTTTTTTTTGGTGATTTCCAACCCCCCCCCCCCCCCCAAAACAAAATTGTTAGAGAATTTCAATTTTGCATTTCTACATGTTTTAAGTGATTTCCAACCCACCCCCCCAAAATTGTTACCCCCCCCCAAAAAAGGAATTTTTTTTGCATCTACATTTTTTAAGTGATTTCCAACCCCCCCCCCCCAAAAAAAAATTGTTCGAGAAAAAAAAATTTTTGCAACTTTTTTTTCAACAAAATTTCGATTTCTTTTTTTTGCATTTCTTCATGTTTTAAGTGATTTCCAAACCCCCCCCCCCCCCAAAAAAGTTGGAGAAAAGAACTATAACTCTGTTAGCACTGTTGACATCATATTTAATGAATAAAATATAAGGTTCACTTGAGTGACCCAGCAGTATTGGCGGCAGAGGTTTTGCACTCTCCAGAGTGCTCCCCCTCTAGTTTGATCAATGCAAACAACCTCAGCGGTAAAGTTCGCTGGAGCTATCTTTTTTATTTTTAGAAATGATTTTTTTTTTAATCAACCGCTGTCACAACGGGAACCCAACGGGTTCACGGGTCATCGAGTACTTTATAAATTCACTTGGTCTCTTGTTTTGAACGTTTTTATCACTAGTGTAGGAGCTATACATGTCCGTTAAAACACAGCTTGGGTTCGGACAAGTCATGCTTGGATCTCTGATGAAGTTAATAAATGGAACCGATTAGCATGTCGCCTGATTTGCTTGGCTGTCAATTGGAGTCTGGTAATGCGGCAAACAGGCCCGAATATTGGCTCTGAATGTTTCAATCAGCTGGCCAGTGTGACCGCCTTGACCCAGTTCCACAGGATTTGAACCAAGCAACTCAGACTGATGACTACAATGTCAATACATATCATTTATTAACAAACATTTATTCGAACAACCACGGACAAACCATTCAGTATTTATGTGTAAATGTTCGTTAATGTTCCACCAACAGCAATTTTAATATCTCCAAAATTGATTGGAATATCTGATCAAGGCAAATATGGGGTTTGTAAATGAATAATTGTTGGTTAATTTTTACACTGCAGATGATTTGATTGGTCAATGGAGTGGGTGGGGTTGGCAGGCTGAGTCATTGTTGCTCAAGTCCATCTGATTTTCAAGGCAACCTTTCCCTTTTGGCTGTTGTAGCTATTTACGAAGAGGTCATGATGCCCAAAATGATTATCAGGGTTTGTCATACGAACTACAATTTTTGTTTTATTGAAGACCTATATCATGAGACTGGAACATTTGAAAATATGAGAGACTGGTATCAAAAATAAATGTGATTCTGAGATTTTCTGCTCTTGTGCTTTTATAGGCCAAAAACGATATAGCTTCATTTCATAGCTGCAGTGGGTTTTTGTTGATTGATTAAAGCATTTGGCAAAATCTGCTGATAGGAATAAAGAAGTGTGGCAAAAATAATCCATAATCAAACAATTCTACACAGTATACTGTTATAAAAGCAGGTTTGATTCCTGCCAAATTACTCCATCCATGCCCACGGCAACATATAATATATTTTCTCAACATACCCATTCCATGAAATCTACAGGTTGACCAACAATAGAAACTTGTACAATTATAATGATACCCTCCATTGCAAGAAACGTTTATTCTTCATTGATCTTCCACCCATTTTTTGACATGTGCACGTATGCCCGTTTTAATTTCAATACGAGCATAACCCGCGCTCTGCGTGACATGTTGGGGTGGGTGTGTTTGAGAAAGGAACTGATGCAGAGTATCAGTAGTAATTTTACTTTAATGCAGTAAGTGGAATACGATTTCACTGTTTCAGAACCATTTTATTTACTTTTTTTGTACCATGCACCTCATATGGTCTTTGGGATAATGTAAGCCGAATATCACGTTACTCGAGCGCAGAACAAAGTCGAAGATAGCGCGACACGAAATCACAAACTCGGAAATAATATATAAGATTCCGATCACTTTAGATTTGCTTTTCTCAAGCATAATACACATTACAGTGTATGGCAGAAGATTCCCTTCCTTCGATCGTTTCACTTCCTATTTGCTTTCCTTCTCCTCATCCCCCTCCACCGTCCCAACAAATTTTCATTCCTTACTTTTATCCAATATCTTACCTCCATTCTTTTCTTTTTCTGAAATGTATTTTTCTCAATAAACAACCCCAACCAACAGGTGTAAGAGGAGGAGGAGGAGGAGGAGGAGGAGGAGGAGGAGGAGGAGGAGGCGTAGGCGTAGGGAGGGGAAAGGGTGGGGGAGGTTCCACCTGGAGTCTTCCTCCACATACTTAAGATGTATCTGGCTCGAAATACCTAACCCCTATGTCTCAGCTATCATACCCCCAGACCATTTGCTTTATCATTCTCCTTTCTTAAGGAATTTTTATGATGAACAAGCATGTTGGCAGTTTTATTTTACCACTACCAAAGATACCTGGTATTGCCGGGCAACGGCAGGCCCGTCCTCCCATCACTTCCCCCTCCCTCCTCCCACTCCACCCACCTTCCCTCCAGAATCCCATTCCAACCTTTCTCCTCCCTCATCCGACCCTTTCCCCTGCCTCCTCCCACACCCCTCTGGACTCCAAACCCCCTTCCCTCTTCCCCCACCCTTCCTCCTCTCCTCCTCCACCCTTCCCCCTCCCTCCTCCTCCACCCTTCCCCCTCCCTCCTCCTCCTCCACCTCTCCCCTGCCTCCTACTCCACCTCCTCCCTCCCTCCAACCCTCCTACCACCTCATCCCCTCTCCCGCCGGACTTCCATCCCTTCCCTGTGACAGGTCGTGCGCGGCTCATGTGTTTATAAGTTATGAATTGTGAGAAAATGACTGTTCAAAACCTCGAGTAAGGTGTATCGTGGTAAACAATGTGATCCTAAAAATGTTTCGGTGCGATTAACCTTGGGAGATCAGAGGAGTAGGCAGCCAAGCCATGCAGATTGTGGAGCGCTTGCCAAGTGGCTTAAGCACTCAAGCAAGCACTCCAGCAAAACGATTGAAAAGAAACGGCTGGCTTTATTGGCAGGCGATTCGTGATGGATTCAGCGAAGATCAGGCATTCGATGATGAGAGTTTTACCATAATTCTTTTCGGTACACTCAATGAAGATAACACTTCAGACACACTCCTTCATCTTTTTTCACTCAATGTAATTCTTCAAACAGCAGAAAAAAGATAGCTTTAATGCTTTGGCAAATTGTAAATATGGTGAAGGCAGGATCACAGTCTTGCTTAAAATAAATAATACATAAATACGCTTCATTAAAATGTTCAGATTTCACTCCAGATTTCAACAGTTATTTAGTCCACCAACTCCGATCCTCAAATCTGAAGACAGATTTTGATTATATACTTGAATTAGTCTGTGAGAGGTTATCGTGGAAAATCACCAAGGCAATTTTGAGTACAGGCCAAAACAAATGGCGGATTAAGACCCTGCGAGAGAGAGCTGGGATAACCATGGATAAACCTGTTTTTCATTTTTCATGAAGGTAAGCCATTAATTATCTTCAAAAGTGGTGTTTAAATTTACCCAAACACAGTTTTCATTCATGCATTCCCTTGAAGTTCCCTTCGTGTGCATGAAAAGTTTCGGGCCACTAGGTTTCATGGTTTTGGAGTTATTGAGGAGACACTGACACATACACACTGACATTTATCTATCTATAATTCCAGGTGTGTGTGTGTGTGTGTGTGTGTGTGTGTGTGTGTGTGTGTGTGTGTGTGTGTGTGTGTGTGTGTGTGTGTGTGTGTGTGTGTGTGTGTGTGTCTGTGACCGCTGTTTCTCGACAACCGCTGTCCGATCTCATTGAAACTTGCCACATATATTGCTGGGGACCTGAGGATGTGCCTTTTCAAGGTTTGATATTAATCGGACAAGTGCTTCCCAAGTTATGGCCATTTATTTACCAAACCAATGACAAGACACGTTGTTGCGTGGGCGTGGCCGATGGGGAAGGGAAGCTCAACCGCGTTCCTCATTACGGGTTACAACGTACGGGCTTCCGAATAGTGATGACCGTGTATTCTAATAATTTCTCGATTTCTTATGCGCATTTATAGATAAACACAATGCCCCAAGTTATGATCGTTTTCATATTAGACGGTGCATACATTTCGGTAACATCAGAGTGCTGGTGTGCTCCGAACCAGGAAGTAAATTTTTTTTCTCTCTCTTCTCTTCTCTTTTTGTTTTTCCTTGCCACGACATTGCGAAAAGGTAAAATACGTTGGCGCTAATTGAATAATTGGGTATTAAAACTAAATTGCGAATAATCGTAACTGCGAATAATATGCGAACTTCCGGGTCATGCACGTATGGGCACGCGAGAGCGAAGAAACGGCCTCTGTGGTTGTTGTTTGTTGCTCGCGGTTTGAATATTTATTTATTAAATTTATTTATTTTTACGGGCACGTACTAGTTATTATAGATGATACAACCACAGAGGTACACTTTTCTGATTTTAAAAACAATGCCTTAAGCTATTTATAAGTTGTGTGTAATTTCGATTAATCCTGTCATTTGCCTTTTTTATCGGTATAATCGTAGAAAACGAAATAATTTGCGAAATGTTGGCAGTTTGGAAACTGGACCAGCATCTCACACCATTGTGTTTTATATGACAATTAAAGCAGAATTTGTGGGGGGTGGGGGAGAGGATATAGGACGAGAGAGGATTTTGGTATGCTTTGTTAGGATTTCAATATAAGAGCAATAGCCTAATGCTTTCCTGAAGGTCTACAGTGACAAAAAATTGTAATCATAAAAGTTGGCAATCATTACTCATATGCTTCCACAAATCTGATAAAGATCTGGAAGGAATGAGGGAAATGATTCATCATCGGGATTTCATCAGCAGCACATTTTGTAATTGCATTTACACAAAACATATAGGTAAATGTACTAAACCTATGGATCTTTTTTAACAGCAATTTCTTGACCTGCTCCCTCTCCTGTTGAGCAATTTGTTAATTTGACGTGCACGTGTTCTGGGATGACCCGAGGCAAACATCTTGCTTGTCTGGAGTCTTCACAGCTTAGGCTGAGGGAATCCAATGAAGTGTCACTCTCATCGGCGCTGCTGCAATAGCAGCTGTCACAGCAATCTGCCTTTGCAAGCGAGCGCTGCACGATGGGCGGTAGCTGTGGGATCCAGGTTCGTGGCACCAAGAAATTCGCCAGATTGAAGAGGTCGACAAAGACCTTGTAGCGATCACTACACACCAGGAATTAAAGGATGGTTAACCGGGAAACCAAAAATAGTATCATGATGCGAAAACATGGTGCTGTCAATCATCTTCATACATAATCTCGCTATTGGATTCATGAGGTTTCTTCTACTACAAGCAAGTGATGTTCTTGCAGATCTCGAATGCATTTAGTTTGGGGCACTGTCGATTTCTTTTAAAACATTCGGACATCGTTACGGCAACATAATAATGAAAATGGTGGAATGTATCACCCTCAAAAAAGTTACCCCACAACAAGAGATGTAATACTCATAATGGGAATTTACAATCATAGATGGTGTACCAAGATCACTTTGAAACTGTTTCAAAACCCTCATTAATTCAGAGTCCTACCTCACGGTTGAACGAAGATACTGGTAACCCGATGAGCCGCCAGTACCAGACTTGCATCCAATCATCCTCTGCACCATGCAAGCATGGGTATCTGTAGAACATGTGTCGGTGTCAGGCAAAGATCTCTAAACCAAAGCACTTTAGCAGCAGTAAAACAACAGGCCATCATAATTCATAAATTCAGAAGAGTGATGCTCAAACGATGCTCTTCCCTCTGATTTATAATTGGGATAATTTCAACAGATGGAAAAGGGAAAACGTTGATTTAAGTTGATATTAACCATGAAATCATTTAGAAATTGAGCCAATCCGACAAATCTAGGTTTTCTGGGGTAGAAATGGAAAGTACCAGTACCTCCTTTTGGGATGTAAAAAATTAATATCGGAACAGCTGCACACAGAAAGACATGACAGCGTCTGTAGAGTAATACACTGGCATATCTGGAAATATTTCAACATCCTGGTCTCAGAACAACCATGGAAACACAAACCAAATCTGCTCCTTGAAAATGAACAGATAATGCTCACGTATGACAGGATGATCCCGTCAAGTGTGGACATTGCAATCAAAGCACTATGTCCGGACATAGTGCTCAAACACAAAAAGGAAAAGTCAGCATTGTTGACTGAGGTTTCATTTCACAATGACTTTGGACTAACTGCTGTAAGAAATCAGTAAAATGACCAAATACCAGGATCTGAAAAATGAGGTCAAGAGGACTTGGAAATTGAAGAAAGCTAAAATTGTACTCGTGATAGTCAGAGCGACAGGAATGATAAAGAAAATGCTCACTGAGTATTTAAAAATCATTCTGCAGAATATCACTACAAACTAGCCACAAGTGGAAGCTGTCAGAGGTTCAGTGAAGATTTTGAAAAGGGCCCATGGAATTGAATTAAAAGTGGAATTGAAAAGAGCCCTTGGAATGAGACAATGAGAATGAAGTTTCACAGTTCAGTTTGGTTCATGAATCATAATCCTTACCCAAAAATGAAGTGGTGATTTTGAGTTCTGAGAGAACTTCTTCCAACCTCCTCAAAACCCAAATGGAGATAACCAGAGTTATACATTTGTAGTGGAGGTTGATGTAATCTATCTATAATTCCATCAATCTTTGTGTGTGTGTCCGTCTCTCTGTCTGTCTGTATGTGACCGCCGTTTCTTGACGACCGCTGTTTCTCGACGACCGACGGTCCGATCTAATTGAAACTTGCCAGGAATATTGCTGGGGACCCGTGGATTTCAACGTTTGATATTAATCGGACGAGCGGTTCTCAAGTTACGGCCATTTATCTGTCGACCAATGAGAAGACACGGTGCTATGACATCACGAAAGACGTCACAATTAATATTTATTTATTTTTGCACGATTGATGTCACAATTCTTCTTCTTCATTTGGTATGACATCACAATCGACGCTGGGAACCTGAGTATGTGGCTTTTCAAGGTTTGATATTAATCGGACAAGCGGTTCCCAAGTTACGGCCATTTATTTACCAAACCAATGACAAGACACGGTGCTGTGACATCATTAATGACGTCACAATTAATGTTTATTTCATTTTAAACTAAACTAAGTCTTTATATTCCTCATCACATGCTCACGGCAAACAGGGATTACAACAATTTAAAGGACACACAAGGAAGATTAAACACCGGGATTTTAAAGATTACTCCTGGAATCTTTCATTTATACAGAAAAGTGCCATTAGACAAGACAGCCAGCAAAAGATTAATGATGATGGCAAAGAGGGGGGCGGGAGAGAAGGGGGTGAGAGAGAGGGGGTGTCACAATTCAAGAGAGGGGGAGAGAGAGGGGAACGGGAGTGGGGTGTGAGAGAGAGGGGCGAGAGAGGAGGGGGAAAGAGGGGAGCGAGGGGGCGAGAGAGGGGGGAGAGGTGGGGCGGATGTGCGTTTTCAAGGTTTGATATTAATCGGATAAGCTGTTCCCAAGTTACGGCCATTTTATTGCTTTTTTCAGTGTTGGAAAGGTAGACATTTGGTAGACATTTGTGAATACATTTACAGAGGGGCGAGAGAGGAGGAGGGAGAGAGGAGAGGCGAGAGAGGAGGGAGAGAGGGGGCGTCACAATTCAAGAGAGGGAAGAGAGGAGGGGAGAGAGAGGGGGGCATCGCAATTCAAGAGGGGGAGAGAGAAGGTGCGAGGGAGGGGGCGAGAGGTGGGGGAGAGAGGGGAGGAGAGTTATATAGATTATCTATCTATAATTATAGATAGGCGAGAGAGAGGGGGCATCACAAGTCAAGAGAGGGGAGAGAGGAGGGGCGAGAGAGAGGAGGGGCGAGAGAGAGGGGGCATCACAATTCAAGAGAGGGGGAGAGAGGAGGTGCGAGAGAGGGGAGAACAGTTATATAGATTATCTATCTATAATTATTATAGATAGGCGAGAGAGATGGGGTGTCACAATTCAAGAGAGGGGGAGAGAGGAGGGGCGAGAGAGGGGGGCGAGAGAGGAGGCGTCACAATTCAAGAGAGGGGGAGAGAGGAGGGGCGAGAGAGGAGGCGTCACAATTCTTCTTCTTCGTTTGATATGACGTCACAATTTACAGAGGGGTTAGAGAGAGAGGGGGGGTTTGATATGAGACGTCATATGAGAGAGGGGGTTTGATCTCGTTTGATTTGATATCGTTTGATTTGATTCAATTGATTTGATTTGATTTGATTCAAGGTTTCATATCGTTCTTCTTCATCCGTTTCAGCTGTTTCCCAGGTGTTTCCCAAGTTCTGGCCATTTATGATACGGTTGGTCCGATCTAATTGAAACAATGCCTCAATCCAATCGTCATTTACGAGAGCAAAGGAACGCTACTGCGCGTCGTGCACGCACAATGGAATCAGACGAAGCACAAGGTGGTTGCTTGACACGTGACGCTACGCGCGTGACAAGACGTCGTGCAGAAGAAACGGACAAAGCACGAGCTGCTCGCTTGGCAGACAACACTGAACGCGAGGCAAGGCGTCGTGCTCTGTGTGTGTAAGTATCACAGCAGTTGTCACTTCAATGCAAGCGATAATTCATGGATTGCATGTGAACATTCCATACGGACATGCATTACTTGATGACTTACTGTATTCTAATAATTTCTCGATTTTTTATGCGCATTTATAGATAAACACAATGCCGCAATCCAGTCGTCGTTTACGAGAGCGAAGGAACGGCCTGTGTGGTTGTTTGAAAGTTGTTTTTTTTTGCACGTACGGCCACACACGTACGGCCACGCGAGAGCGAAGGAATGGCCTGTGTGGTTGTTGTTTCTGGAACGCGGTTTGAAAGTTTTTTTATTTTTTTTTGCATGTACGGCCACACACGTACGGGCACGCACCTACGGGCCCGCACTAGTTGTCTTTAAATCACCTCGCTCACGCGGAATTAAAAGTGGATTAAGCAATTGGTTCATTTCTGTCTGTCCGTCTTTCAGTCGATCTGTCCATCCACAAATTTAAGTTTATGATCGAGGAACAACTTAATTTCAATTGAATGTGAAATTGTGAACACGAATAGGAACATGAAACGGAAAACAAACCTGTACTTTTAGCAGTACTTTGGCTCTGCAATTGTCCCGCTCATACATGTGCAGAGAGGAGTGAGATAATCTTTTTACTCTGTCTGCCTGTCTGGCAGTCAAAATTTTAAATTACTCAAAACAGGAAACTTACTGTTTTTAAGGACATCATAAAGCACACAATCACGAGGCACAAATACCTAATGTAATGTGTTAGATAGGGTTGTGCCATAGCCACTGCGCCAATGGCGGTAAACTTCTGCAATTAATTTTTTATACAACCTTAAAAATCTTTATATTATTTCAATATAATTATATACTTGAACACTGTAGAACACAAATTGCCTTCCTATGGATTCCAAAAACTTCCAATTTAGCATTACTTGGACATGTTAAACAAGGTGGGTGTATAAGACTGCTTCAACAGCGCTAAAAGTTCTGGATTTTTCAAATTTACTCGACCTTTAAAATCATTCTTTTATTTCAATTCAGTTAAAAACACTATGGGGAAGGTGCTCTGTTAACTCTTTAGTTTGTTGTGTGAGTAAGAGGGGAAAATGTCAAAAGATGATGTGACGGCAATCGGTAATAGGATCATGGTATCGTGTTATCACGATTTTGATGTCATTCCTCCTTTGACACCATGGCAATGGCAATGCATAAAAGGATTGTGGTGTCGTATTTTGGTGACATTCCTTATTTGTCATTCCTTCCTCTCTTGTTTGGTTGTTCTTTTGGAATCCTTTTCGAAAAAAAATTTTTTTGACCTGTTACCTCCACCACCAAAGATGGACAGAGATTATGTTTTCACTCCTGCCTGGTTGTACATTGGGTCGCCGAAATAGGTGACCCTTATTGTCAGTAATTTTGTCTGTTTGTTTGGATGTTTGTTCGTTTGTCATCAGCATAATTGGTAGTAAACTTGGGCGGATTTTGACCAAACTCAGGTGGTAGGTACATCTTATGACCTAGTGCTTTGGAAATTATGATGGTTGCTAGGGACGCTTTGGTTCCCGAGCAACAACCGAAATACCTTCAAAATCGGTACCGTTCACGCGAAATCAATTCCGAAAGCCATTATTCCAAGTAGGGTTATGAAATTTGACACAAATGATCTACAGGTGATGCTCTATCAAATAGATTCCGGTTTTTGTGATATGGAATACTTTACCCGCAGCGCCCCCTACAATTAGGGTATGCGCGAAAATTTGCGAAAATTGAATACCCCGAGTGACCTGGTGAGTGCATTGATACGAATGAAACTTTGCAGGTTCATGGTACTCAATGAGTACTACAACTTTGCCTCAGGACATATTGACCGATTTCGCTTAGGTCAGGGGTCAAAGGGTAGTGCAAAAATCGATAATATGCGAGAGCTGGAGGTGCCTTCGCGCCAAATGCTACTCCTCCTAGGGTTATGGTCGGATGGTCATGAAAATTCACACTAATCGTCTGGAATACATTGTGCACAAACGATCAAGCCAGATTTTTGATTTAGATCTTTGTTCACCCACAGCACCCCCTCGAACTTTGGGGATTTCCGATTTCAAACCACATTTTTGGTACTTTTCATTCGAATGGATACCGATGGAGTTATCAGTAGATGGAACTGGATGAGATTTGATATGCATAATCTTAAGGTGATTCCCTATCTGCTATATGACATCCATTTTGCTCTATATCTTATAGTTTCCAGGCTCGGCGACCCATCGCCGCCTACCGGCTTGTCTATCTGTCTGTCTGTGAGCAGGATATCACAAAAAGCTATGGATGGATTCGGAAGAAATTTGGAAGAGAGATTGGGTGTGTGACAAGGATAAATTGTTTAGAATTTGGTGAAGATCTGGATCCAGAGACTATAATTTTTAAGCGATTCTACACCATTGAGAGATCGGGCCAAAAATGATATACAGCATGATATCTCAAAAAGTTATGGAGGATTCGGATGCAACTTTGTAGACAGGTTGCCTTTGTGACAAGGACGAATTGATTCAATTTAAGTGAATACTTAAACCCAGACAGAATTTTATAATCTTTTGTCCTCGAGACAGTTTCCTTGGCAAGGAGGAGTCCTGGACAGGTCGCCACTCTGGCGCAGGTTACCCTGAATGGTTATTACCCCAGTAAGCTGATACTCATTTTTGCCGACCTCGAAAGGATGATAGGCTGAGTCAACACTACCCGGCATTAATTCAACAGCGTGACAAGGATTGAACTCAAGACCCGAGGATCTTAACCTAGCCACCTTAACCATTAAGCAATCACCAGGCCTTCCAAATATAATAAAGAGCATGATATTTCAAAAAGTTATGGAAGGATGATGACAAAAATTGGTGAATTATTTGGGTAGCTTACAAAAACAAGCTGGTTAGCTTTTGGTAAAGATCTAGAGGCAGAAAAGTGCTGAAAAGTGTGGGGGCCAGTACACACCTATGACAAACTCCAATAACAACTGGAAATAAGTCAGAGATGGTATCACCACATCTCACCAGCACTGTCAGTACCAGATTATAGTTCAGATATCAGATTGATCAGTTTTGGTGGCACCCCACAAAGATGAAGAATCCTCCAGAGGGCATCTCAACTCACTGAATCAAACGCTTGACAGAGATCAACAAAAGCTGCAAGCCGCCCCTGCCGAAACTCTCGTCTGCATTTGGTGAGGACCCGAACAGCAAGGATACGGTCAATCGTTGACCAATTTAGTGTAAAGCCTGACTGCTCTGGACGTTGGTGCTCAAGCAGATGGTGGCGAACCCCATCAATATTAATCCGAGCAAAGACCTTGCCCGGCGCTGAGAGCAGCGTCACCCCTCAGTAGTTGTTGCAGTCTTGGCAAGCACCCTTCACTTTCCAGAGAGGGACAACAACGCTCCTCTTCTAGTCAATTGGGATGATGCTTGTGTTCCAGGCAGAGCACAGAACTGCATGCAACGACACGAGTACAGCATTTCCACCAGTCTTGAGAAGTGCAGCATGGATGCCACAGATACCAAGAGCTTTACCGCCATTTCAACGGGTTCACCGCAGCCTGTGTTTCCACAAACAAAGGTGGACCACAGATCATTGGAAGGTCAGCAATCGGGATAGTAACACCCATGACATCTAACTCGATAGCTAGTGGATCAGCCTGGTACAGCCGCGCAAAGTAACCGCCCAGCGGGCCTTCACTTCAGACTCCTCTGTCAAGAGCCCACCACCTTCTGCTCCAACTGCAGTACACCAAGGGACGGGCTTAGAGGAACTCAAGAATTCCCCTGTAAGCAGGACAAGAATCACTTGACCACAGGTCATGCTCTTCCCCCTCAACACAGATTCCTCGCACATAGACCTCCTTGTCCAGCCTTAGCGCATGTACAGTTTTCCGCCTCAGCTCCAGGAACAGCTCAGCTATGCCATTCAGCCTGCCCCTGTGACTCTGGTCAATGGTATCCAGTGTCCCCTGAGAGAAAAAATTCTTTTTCACCCTCCGGTGAGTTCTAAGACATCTACCGGCAAAGTCAAGGACAGTGGTCTTGAAAGCACTCAACAACTCTTCAGGATCCCCCAAAGCACCCAGATCCCCGAAATCTTGACTCAGCCTGTTCACAAACTCCTCAGCTACCCTCTCATCCTTGAGCTTGCCAACATCCAGCTTAGGCTGGGATGGTACCATTCTCCTGGATTTAAGGTGCAACTTAAGTTGCTACAACAAGCTGGTGGTCAGTATTGAGGAACTCAGCACTCCGGAACACCGTGCAGTTCTGGATCCTCCTCCAGCGACCATCGATGAGGACATGGTCAATCTCCTTTGCCACACCACCAGCGTTGGAATACTAAGTCCAGCGATGAGCTTGTGGGCGCTGAAACCATGAACCAGCCACCCTAAGTCCATGACTTCTTTCAAAGTCAAGGGACTTAGTGCTATTCAGGTTCACAGTTCCAGAACCATGGGTGTACGGTGAATATACTGATTCTGGCTCACTTTTCCCCATGTAAATGAATGGGGGATTTTCAGCGATTCATATTTTTTTTCCCTAAAAAGTAAACCCCCTTTTTATCCTAAGGTATATTTATTTGTCTCCCCTTTTAACCTAGGGACACTTTTTTTCAAATAACCAATGCAATAAGATAAAGATTTGTTCAAGTAGTAAAGTAGTAATGTGATTTGTTAAAGGTAATTCTAAAGAAATATCTGAAACATGTAAGCCTTGGGACACTCTTTTTCAAATAACCAATGCATATTGTTTAGCTCACTCATTGAACCTATAAAGATTTGTTCATTCTCAAATTCCTTCAATAGTTTAATTTTCTTTGCACAATAATGCCCATCTAAAATATTTAAAAGCAAAACATTTGAATCTTTATATTTTTTAAGATACCCCTTTTGTGCCATTACGAAATGATAAACTTCTCTTAATGCTCTTGTTTGACCACCTCCTGAGCCACAGGTTATTTTTTGTTAAACCACGCCCACTTTTCATAAGCCCCACCCAATTTTAATAAAATTTTGTAGGCCCCACCCACTTTTGCTAAGCCCCACCCACTTTTCATGAGGTATTTTTCTAAGCCCCGCCTACTTTTGCTAAGCTCCGCCAACTTTTCTTGAGGTATTTTTCTAGGCCCCGCCCACTTTTGCTAAACCCCGCCCACTTTTGCTAAGCCCCACCCACTTTTATGAGGTATTTTCCTAAGCCCCGCCCACTTTTGCTAAGCCCCGCCCACTTTTATTGAGGTATTTTCATAGGCCACTCCCACTTTTCCTAAGCCCCGCCCACTTTCTCTTAGCCCTGCCCACTTTTCATGAGGTATTCGTAAGCCACACCCACTTTGCTAAGCCCCACCCACTTTTTCTAAGCCCCGCCCACTTTCTCTTATCCCTGCCTACTTCTTTGAGGTATTTTCGCAAGCCACGCCCACTTTTCCTAAGCCCCGCCCACTTTTGCTAAGCCCCGCCTACTCTTACATCATTTCCAGTTCATCTCTGACTCACAAAGAAATCACGAGAAAATTCTGGAATGTTATGGTTTTGAAAAATTTCCCAACGAAGGCTTGCCTGGGCTTGCCCAGGGAATTTCAAAAGGAAACCACACCCACCAGTCTTTTCCTATAAAAGCCTCAAGCCCAGGCTCCATTTTAAACATTTTTTTTGCTGGCAATGGTGTGCTGTGTGCTTGCCTGGAACTCTCCAACTTGTATGGAACTAAACCTTCAAGTTGATGAACTGATTCAAACCTCTTATCCATTGAGGTAAGATTTTATTTCCCTATTTTCAGTTTTATTTAAGCATCGACTCATTTAATAATTAAATAACTTAATTAATACATTATTATTTTCTCTCACAGGAAATTGTATCTGAAAATACCGATTTTGCCACAACTTTGGCCGAAATTGTTGGCTTGGTTGAAGACCTTGTGAGCGACCAAGACCCACAGAACGAGCGAGACCTTGAGTGGGATGACTTTGGGGTTCCATGGAGATTGACTACTTGTATGGAACTAAACCTTCAAGTTGATGAACTGGATTCAAACCTCTTATCTGTTGAGGTAAGTTGAAGACCTTATGAGCAACCAAGACCCACAGAACGAGTTCTTCCTTGATGATCCAACCAAAGAGTTATACCTTGGAGACCAGCAAAGTCCTGAAAAAGAGTTTTGCAACAATAGTACTCATTGTGAGTTATCAAGACAATACCCCCTGAACAAGTTATACCTTGATGAGCCAGAATACAAGTTTTACCTTGGAGACTCACAATTTTCAGACATTTTGAAAAATGGAGTTTTCCTTGATGATCCACAGTTATACTATGTGAGATCTATCACTGAAACCCATCAAAATGGGAAAAATGGAGATTTCCTTGATGATCCACAGTTATACTATGTGAGATCTATCACTGAAACCCATCAAAATTGGAAAAATGGAGATTTCCTTGATGATCCACAGTTAATCCATGTGAGATCTATCACTGAAACCCATAAAAATTGGAAAAATGGAGATTTCCTTGATGATCCACAGTTATACCATGTGAGATCTATCACTGAAACCCATCAAAATTTGAAAAATGGAGATTTCCTTAATGATCCACAGTTATACCATGTGAGATCTATCACTGAAACCCATAAAAATTGGAAAAATGGAGATTTCCTTGATGATCCACAGTTATATTATGTGAGATCTATCACTGAAACCCATAAAAATTGGAAAAATGGAGTTTTCCTTGATGATCCACAGTTATACTATGTGAGATCTATCACCGAAACCCACGATATTTCTGGAAATTGTGATTCTACCTTGGAGTCTTGGATAGATGGTTATATTTTTGGAGACTTGAAATGTGGGTTCTGGCTTGATAACTCACAATGTGATACGTATCTTGGAAACTCAATAGGAATGTGGTTATACCATGGAGATTGGAAAGTTGGGTTTATTTTGGAGACTTGAAATGCTACCACTCTTTGGGATCTAAACCTATCAAGAAAGTTCTTACTCCCCCTTTCTACGTCATCAAACCTGAAAGCCTTAAAAGACAGAATTGGAAGAAGAGAAAAAAAAACATAAAAAATATATATATTGTTAGTTCTGGGAAGAAAGTGCAGGCTTACTCCCCCTTTCTACATCATCAAACCTGAAAGCCTTAAAAGACATAATTGGAAGAAGAGAAAAAAACGACTATATATATATATATATATATATATATATATATATATATATATATATATATATATATATATATATATATATATATATATATATATATATATATATATGTGGAAATCTCATCTTGAAAAAGACATTGTGTTGGGGCGAGGGTTGGGGGGTTGGGGTTGAGATTTTGAATGTGAGGGTTGGGACACACACACACACACACACACACACACACACAAACACACAAACACACACTCACACACTCACACACACATCAACAAACAAAAGCTAAGCCTTGACTATTCAGTTGAGGATTCTGTGTTTGTGGTTCACAGATCTAAGAACGAGCCCTTGAAATACATTATATACTGTTATACATCTCGGACTTGGCCCTCAAGTGTCCACAATGGTGTATAGTAGGAGGGAGTGAAGGACCAACCCATTGCTCCCATGGGTATTATCTGCTTAGTGTTGTCTTTTGTAATTCCTGTGAATAAAATGAACCTAAAATCTCTTTCCCTTCTAAATCATATATCTTATAAGTCCAAGGAACCGTATCTATTACATGAACAATTTTAAAAAGTTCGTTCGTCCATCGTTTAATATAACCTTTTTCAAAATGAGATTTCCACCTATATATTCTTACGATATCACCAATTTTGAACTTAGGTTTTCTGATGTTAATCTCTTTTTCATATTTTAATTTTGTAAATGTTTCTGATGGTTTCATATTCGTTGACGTGTGAATCGTGTCATTATACTTATCCACAATATCCTGAATAAAAGATGACCATTGTTGTAAACTGAGTTCTGTGAATTTTTTATATAGTCTCTCTTTTAAGGTATGATTAAAACGTTCAACAACAACAGCCTTCCCTTCATTAAAGGTACTGTATAATGTAATACTGTTATTTTTTAGAAAATTCATAAATATCTTGTTATAAAACTCTCAACCCTCATCAGTCCACAATTTTTTAGGTTTTCTCATACTTTTATTAAATATCTGTTGAAAGGCTAACATAAGAGTATTACCTGTTTTGTTTTATTAAAGGGACAACCCATGCGTATCTACTCCTCAAATAAATAATGGTTAAAGCATACTTGTACCCCTTATCATTATTGAGTTCAATAAAATCAGCAGACCAGATATAATCAACTTCCTTGGAATAAACCTTCCTTCTATGAAACTTTGTGAATATTGGTTGATGTAATTCATCAGCTAATTGCTCTTCAGTCTTAACGACATCATTAGAGCCGATAAGTTTTTTGAATTTCCAAGTCCAAGTTTCAATTTAGCACTGATCATCTTCTTCACGATGAACCGATCAACATTTTCTCTCAAGGTTGGATTTTGTATCAGAGACAAATTATACAACATTTCTCTATCGGCTTCATGCTTTTCTTCCAAGGTTGTGGTATTCCCATAATCAATATCGTGTCTCATCTAATCTTTTATCCAAGTTTGTGCCTGGACCACAGAAAGAATACCCTGGTATTCCAGTAGTTGTAAATTTACTTCCTGATAAAAACTTTTGTATATCTCCTCGTTTGTGTTTGGAGATAAATTGATTTTTTTTTGAACCACACACTGAACATATACCTTTTTGTATAACCCTGTTATTTTTACTTTTAATATATGAAATATTTTTAGTATTAGTTTTCTTTTTACATTTGAGACAATAACTCATTTATTTATGAGAAAAATTCCTGCAGAGTGCAAAAACCTTTTTAGTTTCCAACATGCACATTTGAATCTTAATTTTTAAAACATAAAGAATCTTTAGAAATGCCTTCACTCTCTCCTCCATTTATTTAAGAAAAAAATAAATGAAAAACTTGAATTAAAATGAATATCTTGTCGATGTCAATAGTCTTGTCGAAAGTATTGCAAATAGACTTGTCAATTCTTTGTTTTCCTCCTCGGTGGGTTGAGTTATTTTCTGTAATACCACCAATATTTTTTTAATCTCACTGGTTTCCATATTTTGATATTTATTTTGTCTCGCTCTTTCCTCCCTCTCCTTCTCTCTCTCCTCCCTCTCCTTCTCTCTCTTCTCCCTCTCCTCCTTCTCTCTCTTCTCCTTTTTCCTCCTTCTCCCTCTCCTTCTCTCTTCTCTTTTTCCTCCTTCTCTTTCTTCTCTCTCTTCTCCTTTTCCTCCTTCTCTTTCTTCTCCCTCTCCTCCTTCTCTCTTCTCTTTTTCCTCCTTCTCCCTCTCCTTCTCTCTCTCCTCCCTCTCCTTCTCTCTCTTCTCTTTTTCCTCCTTCTCTTTCTTCTCCCTCTCCTCCTTCTCTCTCTTCTCCTTTTCCTCCTTCTCTTTCCTCCCTCTCCTCCCTCTCTCTCTTCTCTCTTTCCTCCCTCTCTCTCTTCTCTCTCTTCTCCCTTTCCTCCCTCTCTCTCTTCTCTCTATTCTCCCTCTCCTCCATCTCTCTCTTCTCCTTTTCCTCCTCTTCCCTCTCTTCTTCAACTCCTTCCTCATCCCTTATTATCCTTGAATCGCTTACACCCCATAGAATATCATACATATATTCATCAGGATTTCTTGTTATTCCTGTATCCAAAATATTTTTTTTTACAACAGGAAACCAATAAAATTTATTTTGAATTTCTAAAAGAGCCTTACCTTTTCTTAACATTGTAATTTTTTCATTATTTAATATTCTAATTAAATCTAAAGTTGCCGGTTTATCAACATCAGCATAATGCCAATCTTTTATTGAAAATACCTCATTCTTATGTTGTAGAACATATTTATTAAAATACCGAATACCCTTTTCTTGAAGGTATGCTTGGACACAGAAATGATAATTTTCTTGAAGCCTTCTTGCTGTCATTTATGTATTAGAAATATGACAGAATAATATTATGACAGAAAACACCTCCCCATCTTCCCATAGTTAAATTATTTTGTATTTCCTTACTTATTATATACAATCCTGTTTTTTTCTGTTTTCATGATATTAACGAGGGCAAAATCATTATTATATTTACCCTTATTAAATTCTTTTATTTGTTGTTTACTAATCGTGGCTCCACAAACCTCATTCTCGATACCAAGTGGATAATATTCTTCCTTACGAGACTGATTTAATTGTTCCAGGTCTTGTACGTCAATTTTAAATGACCAATTATACCCTAAATCATTCATATCATACCCCCATTGTTCTATTCTCATACAAACGATACGCCCTTCTTAATAAAAATTTATTTTAATTCGAACTGTGAATTCTGTATGACCTGCAGATAAAATCAACACTTCTGTATCTTTGGAATACACGGCCATTTTATTTAAGGATATATATTGTGATAAATCGCTTAATCTCACCAAGTCATTCGCGTCAGTCGGGCTTGGATAATTTTTTAATTTATAAGCATTTTTCATATTAATATTTTTGGTTATATTATATTTATGTCGTTCAGCCTGTGCCTTCGTGTAATAATTTGATAAATCAATATCCAGTTATTGGGATACACCAAAGATAGAACCATCTTCACCACATAAGTCATTTATATTAGATTAAAAATAATGTCATAAAAAAATTTATTTTTGTTGAGTTGAAATAACACATATAGACATAATTGACCACAACACTTGGAATTTAATTCTTGGACTTGAAATGTTTGATAAACACCATTCTGTAAGAATTTTATGACTTCAACAGGTAGTGGAAGACCAAAACTATCAAAATAATATTTGTCTTGACTATTAAAAATACAAACCCAATGAGAACCTTTCCCATTATTATCTTTGAAGTTCATAATAATATTCTTTGTATGTTTAGGCACATTTGTTAATTCATCTCTCATACAAATAACCACATTATGAATTTTTAATTTCTTACAATATTTGACAAGTTGTAAATTTGATGTATTCTTTCCAAAATCTTTAAACCACTCAACAATGCTCATTTGTTTATTAGAAAGTTACAATCCATCACCTCTTTTTGTTAATTTTACACCTGCTTGTGCGATAGAAGAAAGCATATCTCCAACTAACAATCTCGCATTATCAGGCAGACCTTCAAGTTTTTCAGCAAAATCTACAATTACACCACTTCCACTAATTTGTTTCTCCAACTCTTTGTTATGTGTTTCCAATTCTTTTTGAGCCTGGAGTTGAGCCTTCCTTTCGTTGGCAGTTTTCACCGCTGTTGAAATACCACCCTTCAATGCTCCAACCGCACTTAAACCAGCAAATAAAGGAATTAGAAATGGGAGAAATCCTCCACTCGTCTCTCTTATTGAATATTTTTTCAACATTGGTTTTGTCATTTTAACTTTAAGTGAGCCAGTATCATTCAAGATTTTAACCTGTTCTCTTGTGAGCAAAAGATCAATTCTTACTGCTCCTTTTCTCTGAATTGTATTGACGTTAATCGTACAAAGCTTTTGATTTTGAACACAAGATGATAGTTTATGAAGATTGATTTGATAAACATATACCCCAGTTGGTACTTTGCCACTCATTTATTTCACAAAAAATTATGTGAGACTAATCATAACACCATTATCTGTATTAATCTGCAATTCTGTTTCTTCCAAAAGCAAACAATATGTATCAACTTCTTCACACTCTCCTCTTTCAATGTATACGGAAGTATCCACTCGATTAGACTTTCTAGTTTCCTTTTGAGCGCTCAGGTCAAACGCATAGATGGTATACAAACTTTTAAATGCTGTCATATCCAAAATAGGTTCTTTATCTCCATTACTTTCACACACCTTTTGGTAAGACTTGTATGCTTCAGCAAAATCATTTTTTTCCCAATTAATTTCCAATCTATCTCGTGGATCAAATGTTCCATCTCGAGAGGCGCGAAGTTGTTTCACCTAAGCATTATCACTCAATGCATTATTCTTATCAGTCGCAGTATCACCATCTGGCTTTTTTAAAATGATCCACAGATATCGTGGCTTTCCTTCCAGAACACCCAAATTCCACGTGTAAGTGGTTTGGTTGAGATTAACGTGTTGAAATCTTCTTTTGAGGTATGATACACTGAGTGGTTTCTTTGAGTTAAGTCTTCTATTCAACATCTCTTCTGTTTTAAGATTCGGAGTATATTCACTAATATACCAACTCATTTCCTCAATTACATATTTATTCTGATCACCAAAAGCACTACCAACACCAAAAAGCAATCTATTTTCATTATCATTCCTTTGGAGTTAAAATCTAATTTTAAGACCATACAGAACTTTATCATGATCACAAAATCCAAATATACCTTTAAGAGGAACTACCACAGTAAAACTATTAACTGCTTTTGTATCATCATTATACGCTACTTTCCTTTGAGTATATCCAGGGTCTGTGGTTGTTCCCGTTGACATATCAGGAATAAAACCTTCGACAGACCCCTTTCCCATTCTATCACTGAATGTATAGAGTGTACATTTCATCATTTCAGATACAGCAGAGACATAATCAACCGCTTCAACTTCTTGTGTTCCAATGTACAAACGAACACTATCAAACATTTTCCAGAAGAAATCATTTACGAGTGTCGCGTTTGTGTTATTCCCAGCCGTAGTGAATTTAAATTTACACAACAAGAAACTTTCGGATAGATTCAAATAGGTTTGTTGATTATTTATTTCAAAACATTTTGTACCATTTGCATTTCAGTCTGTTCCAGTTATTGCATTTATCTTGAAGTAATCTTGTTTTTTAGTGGAGTTTGAGATGATAATGGTATCATCCAAATCATAGATACTATCAATTTCTTCCATACTTGTATTTATTTAGAAAAAAAAATGTTAAAACTTTTGAAAGCCTGACCCAAGTATTTGAATTATTTTCTGTCGTTCTTGGGGGGACAACTGAGTTTTGCCTTTCTTAATTTCTTTAATTGCTTGTAATTTATGAGATTCCTTTTGGGCATCTTTTCTGCTCTTTACAGCACCTGCTACATTTCCCACAGCAGAAGCAGTTGAACCAATTCGGTCTTTATGTTTAAGAATAGTTGAACCGATACCCATTAGAGTATCAATTATCCCATCTCCTCTAAATTGATGTCCAACACCCCTTTGTCTCTTAGGTTTATAGTATCCTCGACCAAGATACATACCTTCACCCTTGTAGTATGGGGAAAGGAACATCCCATCCCCTGTAATTATTTTATATTTTCCCAACTTGTGTTTCCTCACAATAACCATCCTATTTATTTATTGGAAAACTTCACGTAGGTGAATTCTGATGGATATAACTTCTCCATTAAAAGAAATCATACGATTATCTTGGTCGGTTATCCTAAAATTTACTCTGTGTATGGTTTTTCCTGACACAGGGAGATAAACCAAATTTTTGGGTTCCATATTGAATTTATAACCAATTGGGGTTGAGTATGCGCTGAATGAAAATATTGCATTTGTTTTTATTCCATCATTATAAGCACCATCAATCAAATCACAGTGAATTAACACCGAATTTATTCCTGAGGATATTTGAATGAAATTATCACTGTAAAACGTCCCATGAGTTTCAATCTTTTTTGAGGAAAAACCCAATAACTCTCTAAATGAATTATCAATTGTGAAATCAACCTTGTAGTTATTTTTTAACTTTAATCGTTGATTTTGAAGTATGTTGTTGAATGTCTATAACAATATTTTTTTGGTTCATCATCCTGTTCTTTCATAAGACAAGCAATTTCGGAAGATATTTGAGAAATCTCATATGCTCCGGGTGAGACTGTTATCGTTTTGTATCCACTTCCCGGATTATAACTAAACTTGTCATTTTTATCAGTTATATTAAATAAGGTATTATAAGTTTCCATGGACAATAAAGATGCCTCATATTCTTTTGTTGTGTCAAGTTGTAGTGGGTATGGGAATGAAGATGTGAGGTCGCTTGTTGTGAAATTAAAACTCAGGATTGTGCTTCTCATCTTATTTAATATGAGATAAAACGTCTTTATATTGAGATTTATTAATTATTTTCATGTTCATCAACTGGTCTAAAATGGCTGATGCTTCATTAAAAACAATTGTTATTTCCAGCCTTCTTACTACCTAACAACAATAACAGTCTATTAACTAATTGTGATGGGTCATTTGGAAGAAAACTAACACCTGAACCAAGGATACTTAAAGCCTGAATAATGTGTTTCTCCTTCTCATTCTTCCTACTTTTACCAGAAAGAATAACCCTAAAATCAACAGAGTTCAGCAGATCAATATATACTTTATCATCATTATTTTTCATATCCAATGGTTTATCAATATACTTTGATTCATCCCTCACAGTTGAACCTTGTCTTCCATCTTTTGTGAGAAGAAACATTAATCTCGGAGTTAGTTTGACAGGAGGTTGAGCAGAACTCAAGAACCTTAATTCATCATTAAATATCAATACCTTTTCTTGAACAAGATGAAATATTGCTGGTTGTTCTGTTGGAATGAGTCCTGCTTTGATTTTTGAATCCGCTGAATATAAATTGTTTTGAAGAGCATTCACAATATAATCAGGGGGTCGATTAATCTCTTCCAGTTGTTGAAATAAACCTTCATCGTCATAATCTAATTCTCCTAAATGCTCTAATTCTTCCTCCGTCATTTGATCAAAATCTTTTAACATTTGAAGTTTTTTAGGAGTATATTCTACTGTGGAAACTGTGGAAACATCTTTCATTTTTTCTTGGGAAGTTTTTCAAAGTGGTTTAAAAATTTTCTCTTGTTTTCTTTAAAATGCTTCTTCGCCCGTTAGTTTCTGTCTGTGTTTCTTCGTTATGTCTTCCTGTTGTTTTACAACTTTTGAAACCAACTCTTGATGTTCCTTAAATCTTCTTGCTCTTTATTTTGCATCCATTTATTTATTGGAAAATATCATTTAATGAATTGTAAAGATCAACAGGGAAATTTTCCTTTTCTTCATCATCCAAGTAGATGTGTTCAAATAAATCCTTTTCTTTAAATATTTGATCAATTTCTTTATTAACATTAATACGAGTTGTAATTTCTTCTTCACTAATACTTGCATCTCTGCTTTTCATGCGTTTGCGTTGAGTTTCTTCATCAACATCAAAACCGAATGATAAAATCTTCACTCTGTTCAGATGTTTAATAATTTGTCTCGTTCCTTCTGGATTAGTTTATAATATCCCAAGACCACCAGATTTTAGGTTCCTCAACTCACTCTTACAATGTGAATATTATGTTGCACCAAGAGAAACCTCCTCAAATATTTGACCTTCATTCCTCAATCGCATATGTTCCTCCACTGAAATATAGTGATAATCTTCACCTTTTACTTCTCCAGGTCTTATTGCTCTCGTTGTTGTTGATACAATGCGTATCACGGGGTGTTTTTTAAGTAAATTTACAATATTCTCATTTGTACTGCACAAGAACGTTGATTTATGAAAGTTTTTTCCAGAAGCAGATTTACCCACAAGATTTATAATAATAGTTGTCATTTATACATGCAATTGTTTATAAAAAAATATATATATATATATCTATATATATATCCTTCAATATCTCATCTTGT
The DNA here is from genome assembly GCF_056783735.1 of Eptatretus burgeri. Lineage (NCBI taxonomy): Eukaryota > Metazoa > Chordata > Myxini > Myxiniformes > Myxinidae > Eptatretus > Eptatretus burgeri. Next base: position 41,266,246 of record NC_140978.1, on the reverse strand, counting down.
TTCACATCAATATATTTATATTTTTCAGTCGTGTGCTTCATGTAATCCCCAAATTCCTTTTTACTACATAATGTAGAACAATTATCTCTCCAAAAATTATTTAAATCTATTGAATTTAACTTGAATAGAATAAAAGTATAGCATTGTTTCTGATGGAACGACGAGGAAGTTTAAAGTACGATTGACGAAGATAAATACAATTACAAGAAGAATGTCTCCCTCTTGTGTAGTAGCTGTCCATTACTGTTTGGTTTCTCTCATTAACACAATCATCAAAGATAACGAGGTTCTTTTTTGATTTACCCAAATCTTGGGGAGACGGTATATCATCCGTATTATCACTAAGAATACAAGTTATCAGTTTTGATTTCTTTTTACATCTCTGTGTATCACAAAATAGTTGAATTATATCTTCAATGTTATAATCATTTAGGTTTTTTTGAAGTTTAAATAAACCGATTATATCTTCTTTTTGAAGACCAGCATTAAAACCTTGTGAGAGTCGTTGATACTCTGGTTGAAAACTCGACTTTGTGAAAATTATTAAATTATCATAATCTAAAAAGTTGGGAGTCAGGAGCATCTTCAAAAGTAAGCAGGTTTTTCCACATCTGCTTGAACCAACTATGAGACATGTTAATGAATTTGGAAGATTTTTATGATTGTTAAATTTTATCTTATTTTCCCTAATGGGTAAAAAAAAATCATTCATTTATATATTTGGAAAACAGGTTATTTAATTTATTATTGGCTTTTTTAGAAACTCTATATTTTATCCTAAGTTCAGGTTTAATTTCAAGATAATCCATTATTTTATTTATGCAATATCTTGTGTTGATATTTCCCTGAAAATCACATCCATGACAATGCATGACAATATATAACAACAATCCTTTGAACATTTCGCTAATACGTTCAGTTTCTTCCCTTGTAAGGAAAGGAGTGTTATCACCCTCATACTTTGTATTCATCTCTCTAATCAATCTTGTAAAGTAATTCATTTTTGGTGTAAATCTAAAAGAATTATTTTCCTTTTTAATTTTTTTATTATCATTAATTAGAAGATAATCACAGAATATACATTGTTTATAGGCTTTTGACTCTGTGTTTAATCCCCGTCTTTCAAACGCAGGACAATTTTCAAATCTGTCATATGGAGAATCAGGGAAGTCTTGCATGTTTATAAAGTAAAACTTTACTTAAACTGAAATTCATCGACACTTTCAGTTGCATATTGACTCGTATTTAATAATCAGGTCAGGTATGGGAGCATGTGCCAGATCAGCACGTCGCTGCGTCCACTTTCCTCCGGTACTCCAGGGGCCTCCGTCTGGCCATCCCCCAGGCAGATGCCTGGGGGATGGCCAGGTATTATGGCCAGATAATATTTAATAATATTACCATCGATATCTATCTACTTTTTTCATTACCAGATTCAACTACAACATTTTTTATATTAAAGGTAATTTTAAAATGATCGTTAACTACTATTGAACAAAATGTCATTTCACCTGATATATTATAATCCTTTATTTCATCAGGATTTACATCTTTAGGGTTGTTGAAAAAAATACAAATTTCTCCTTGCATATTACAGATGATCTTATCTTTTCTTTCGAAAGCTTCATCCATAAGTTTTTTGTTTTTTGATACTTTTTCTTGTTTCATTGCTTTTTCTAGTTTTGAATATATTACCAGAAGGAGAGGAGAAACTTTTGTTAGAGATACTTTAATTGATGTTCTTCCAGGTATACCAAAAGCCCTTCCACTGAAGGAAATTGAGAACTCATCATATCCACCATAATTGCTTTTATCCAATAGTTGTTATATTTATCTTTGTTCAATTTTACATCCTTGACATATTTCTCAGTATCTTTTACAAATGAAGAGATTGATTAAAACTTGTCTTTTGTGTCTTGAAACATTGTATTTATGAAGTGAAAAAAGTTGGAGGATAAAATGGTTTTAAGCACAGATTCACCTATCAATTAAACGAAATTTTCATCAAGAAAATTTTAGTTTAAGCAAAGTTTTATAATATAAATATGGTGAATACAACGAACTGCGATGTTTGTAATCACGAATATCAACATTATTAAAAACACCTTCGAACCAACAAACACACATTTAATCTATTTCATCAAATATCTCCTCTTGAGTTGGAAAGAAAACATTGTGATATCTGCTCAAAGGATGTTTTGAAGAGTAGTTATAAGAGATATCTTCAATCACAAAAACACAAGAAAAATGAGTTTAAAGTAAAGGGAGACTATTATATTGAAACCACTGATGGGGCATTTAAAGGGCATATAAAAATAAGGATTTTTCAATTTGGAGAACCCGGTCCATCATCAATAGCTGAATCAATTGAAATAGTGAAACCTGATGTTATTAGAAAGACATTAAAAGAAATGAAAACTTTAAAGTTTTATATGGGAGTGAAAATGAATATGAAAAGACAAGATGAAGAACAAACTCCTTATATGAAAACAGATCTTCATTTTATAAATCATTTCAAGATTTTTTGAATAGTGGGGTTTATGAAGAACTGTCAAGACAAGAAGAGGATGTTGATAATACAGTGGTAGGAAGTGGATTTCATATTTTAAAAATCATCTTTTTAGATATACACATTCTGAAATCAAACCCTCTTAAAGCTTCTTCTTATATTGAATTACCAAAAGAAATAAAACTAAAGAAGGCAGTTGTTAATATTAAGAACAATGACAATAAATGTTTTCTCTGGTCTGTTCTTGCTCACTTACATCCACCAAATTGTAATTCACAAAGAGTAAAACAATATATGAAATATGAGAATACCTTGGACATTAATGATTTTAAATTCCCAATGCCACTAACAGATATTCCTCAATTTTAGAAAAAGAATAATCTTTCTATTAATGTAAATGGATTAACGGATACAAACAAAGTTCAAATATTAAAAATTTCAAACATCTATAAAAATGAAGAAACACACATTGATCTTTTATATTTTAGTGTTGGAAAGAATTCACATAAACATACATCAATAATTTATCAAGATTAATCTCTTCTCAGGTATTCAGAACAGCAAACAAAATATATCCTTGTAAGCGATGTCTTAATTCATTTCATACAAAAGAACGACAAGAACAACATTCAAAATATTGTAGTAATCATAAATCAGCTGTAATTACAATGCCGAAACCTGGTGAAAAGATTTCTTTTGAAGATTATAATAAATCTATCATGCACCCATTTGTGATATATGCTGATTTTGAATGTATCCTAAAAAAGATAAATATTGCTTCTCCTAATCCAAAAGAATCATCTCCAAATAAATATCAAAAACATATTCCTTGTGGTTTCTGTGATTATATCAAATCATCTGTTGGAGAAAAGTATAATAAACTTGAACTTTATCGTGGAAAAAAGCTTCACAAGAGTTTGTAAAACGATTAGAAAAGGATTGTATAAGACTAACTAAATTAATGAAAGAAACAAATGAACCGATGAAATTAACCGAAGAAGAAAAATTAGAATTTAGAAAGAACAATATCTGTCATATTTGTGAGGGGGAAATCTTACTGGTAAATATAGAGATCCCGCTCATTCCTGTTGTAATCTTAATTATAAATTTCCTTCTTTTATTCCAGTCTTTCTTCACAACAACGCCAACTATGATACACACCTATTTATAAATGAACTTTCAAAAACACCAGGGAATATTTCTGCCACAACAAACACAAGTCAAAAGTATATTTCATTTACAAAAATGATATTCACAAAACCTTTAACTCGTATTAGGTTTCTAGATTCTTACAAGTTAATGGGAACACCACTAGCCTACCTAGCATCAAATCTAAGCTCCATGGGGTCTTTTCCAAATCTTAATTCATTCTTTCCAAAAGAGGAAATTCTAACGAAAGAGGAAATTCAGATTAAAGAGAGAATTCAAAGTAAAGAGGAAATTCTAATTAATGAGGAAATTCATGAAGAAATTCTAACTGAAGATGAAATTCTATTTATAAAGAAAATTCAAACAATGAATGAAATTCTAACTAAAGAGGAAATTCTGATTGAAGATGAAATTCTGATTAAAGAGGGAATTCTAACGAGAGAGGAAATTCAAACAAGGAATGAAATTCAAAGTAAAGAGAAAATTCTTACAAGTAAGGGAATTTATCCTTATGATTATATGGATTCATTTATGAAATTTAAAGAAACACAACTTCCTTCAAAGAAAGTTTCTATAATAACCTTTATGAAGAAGAGATAAGTGATGAGGAATATAAACACGCACAAGAAATTTGAAAAATATTTAAGATAAAGAACCTTGGAGAATATCGTGATTTGTATCAAAAAACATGTTTTATTGAAAGCTGATGTGTTTGAAGCTTTAAGATCACTCTGTCATAACAAAAGTTGTTATGGATTAGATCCTGCCCACTATTTCACAGCTCCTGGTTTAGCTTGGAGTGCAATGTTGAAAATGACAAAACAAGATATAGATTTAATCAGTGATGTAGATATGCTTTTGATGATTGAGAAGTTTAAGAGAGGTGGAATATCACAAGTATGTTCAAAAAGATATGCTAAAGCAAATAATAAATATCTTCCAAATTATGATAGTGAAAAAGACAGTAATTATTTGATGTATTTTATGCGAATAATTTGTATGGATGGGTCAGGTCAGGTATGGGAGCATGTGCCAGAACAGCGCGTCGCTGCGTCCACTTTCCGCCGGTACTCCAGGGGCCTCCATCTGGCCATCCCCCAGGCAGATGCCAGGCCCATCCCCATCTCCTTGAGATGATGGTCAACCTGCTGTAACCATGAGGCACGTGGTCGGCCCACTGGCCTCCTCCACTCATGAGACTCCCTCGCAGAGAGAATCTGGTGAGCAGGATCAGCGTCAGGAAAACGAGCCACATGTCCATACAGCCGCAGCTGACGCTCACGGACTATGCAGGTAACAAATCTCATCCGAGTCTCTCTCAGCAACCGCTCGTTGGACACAAAATCCGACCAGCGATAGCCAAGGATTCTCCGAAGAGACCTGGTACCAAAGGAATTAAGTCTCCGTCTCAGATCCTTGGTCAAAGTCCAAGTCTCGCACCCATAGAGCAAGACTGGAAGTACCAAGGACCTGAAGACTCAGACTTTCGTCCTCCCGCACAGGTACCGGCAGCGCCACACCCCATGATCCAGTGAATCCATGACTCCCCAGGCCCGACCCAGACGTCTATTGACCTCCGGCTCACAACCTGCGGAGACATGAATATCACTGCCAAGGTAAGTGAATCTATCCACGACCTCAACATCCTCACCACAAACAGACACAGACAGGACAGCAGCATCCAAGATGTCACCGAAAGCCTGGATCTTTGTTTTGACCCAAGAAATCCGTAATCCCAACGGCTCCGACTCCTCATTCAGCACCTCGAGGGCCCCCAAGAGGATGTCTAAAGTCTCCGCAAAGATGACTGCATCATCTGCAAAATCAAGGTCCGAGATCTTGACATTGCCAAACGATGCACCGCAACTTGATCTCTCCGACATCCTCCCAAAAATCCAGTCCATACAAGTGCTGAAAAGTGTGGGGGCAAGTACACATCCCTGACGAACTCCAGTAACAACTGGAAATAAGTCAGAGGCGGTACCACCACACTTCACAGCACTCTCAGTACCAGAGTAGAGTTCAGACATCAGATCGATCAGTTTCGGTGGCACCCCACGAAGACCAAGAATCCTCCAGAGGACATCCCGATTCACTGAATCGAACGCTTTACAGAGATCAACATAGGCTGCAAGCAGCCCCTGCCGAAACTCTCGTCTGCGTTCGGTGAGTACACGAAGTGCAAGGATACGGTCAATCGTTGACCTCTTTGGTGTAAAGCCTGACTGCTCTGGACGCTGGTGCTCAAGCAGATGGTGGCGAACCCTATCAAGAATTATCCGAGCAAAGACCTTGCCCGGCACTGAGAGCAGCGTCACCCCTCGGTAGTTGTTGCAGTCTTGGCGATCACCCTTCCCTTTCCAGAGAGGGACAACAAGGCCCCTCTTCCAGTCAGTTGGGATGATGCCTGTGTTCCAGGCAGAGCACAAAACTGCATGCAACGACGCGAGTGCAGCATTTCCACCAGCCTTGAGAAGTTCGGCATGGATGCCACAGATCCCTGGAGCTTTGCCCCGTTTCAACTGGTTCACCGCAGCCCGTGTTTCCACAAGCGATGGTGGACCACAGTTGATTCGAGGGTCAGCAACAGGGATTGTAACACCCTTGACGTCCAACTCGACAGCTGGGGGATCAGCCTGGTACAACCGCTCGAAGTAACCGGCCCAGCGGGCCTTCACTTCAGACTCCTCTGTCAAGAGCCTACCACTCTCTGCTCGAACTGCAGTGCTCCGAGGGATGGGCTTGGATGAACGTAATGCGCGAATTCCCCTGTAAGCGGGACGAGAATCACCTGTCCACAGGTGATGCTCTACCCCCTCACAGATTCCTCGCACATAGGCCTCCTTGTCCACCCTCAGTGCACGTACAGTTTTACGCCTCAGCTCCCTGAACAGCTCAGCTCTGCCATTCAGCCTGGCCCTGCGACTCTGGTCAATGGTATCCAGTGTCCCTTGAGAGACAAAATTCTTCTTTGCCCTGCGGTGAACTCCAAGGCATCCACCGGCAACATCAAGGACGGTGGTCTTGAAGGTGTTCCACAACTCTTCAGGACCCCCAAAGCACCCAGACCCCCCAAGTGTCCACTCAGCCTGTTCGCAAACTCCTCAGCTACTCTCTCATCCCTGAGCTTGGCAACATCCAGCCTAGGCTGGGATGGTACCATTCTCCAGGATTTAAGGTGCAGCTTTAGAGTTGCTACAACAAGCCTGTGGTCAGTATTGAGGAACTGAGCACTCCGGTAGACCCTGCAGTTCTGGATCATCCTCCAGCGACCGTCAATGAGGACATGGTCAATCTCTTTTGCCACACCGCCAGCGTTGGAATACCAAGTCCAGCGATGAGCTTGCGGGCGCTGAAACCATGAACCAGCCACCCTAAGTCCATGACTTCTTGCAAAGTCAAGGAACTTAGTGCTATTCTGGTTCATAGTTCCTGACCCATGGGGACCAACACACACCTCATAACCATCCCTATCAGTTCCAGTCGATGCATTGAAATCCCCCAAGACTAGAAGTGTATCTCGTCTGGGGCACTGATCAACCACAGACTCGAGTGTGGCGTAGAATGTGTCCTTCACGGTAACATCACTCAACTCAGTCGGAGCATAAATAGAGACCAGGGAAATGACACCTAAGGAGTGACGAATCCTTAATCTCATAATACGCTCGTTGACCGGTGTTACCTCAATTGTCATTGGGGTCAGCTTATTGGACACAGCTACAGCAACTCCTTGGGTATGGTAACCATCAGAGCGACCAGACCAATAGTAGGTGTAACCACCCACCATTATCTCGCCGCAATCCGGTCTCCGAACCTCAGAGAGAGCTGCAACCCCGATGTCCAAACGCTTGAGCTCAGATGATAACAGAGACAGGTGATCATCCTCTCTTAGGGATAGGACATTCCAGGCACCCACCCGAAGGGACCGCCTCAGGTTAACCCAAGGAGACCGCCGTCTGGTGGACGACACCTCAGCACCACTCCGTCACACTCTCCCGCAATCTGACCCAGGGATGTTACCCCGTGGTTTCCCTCCTATCAAAGATTGGGGGTCCCGAAGGCTTTGCCCCAATCCCATCATCCGGTGAGCTGCCCTGCGAAGGGAAGCTGCACAGGAGGTACTCCCACGGAGTGGGTTTTCAGATTTTTTTGCGTTTTTGCGTTTTGCGGAATGAAGCGTTTTACGGTGGCTGGAGTGCAAATCCTGCCACCAACCTCCTAATAAGAAGTAACCCAACTGCAGGAGGACGTCCGCAGACACAGTTGGGCACTAGATATGGATGGCCGTTGGCTCACAAGGAGCTCCTCCGCCCTTTGACAGGTTTTGTTTTTAATCCTGCTGGGTGTCCATATCCAAACACCCTCCTCACCAGAAAACCTGGTGGGGGAGACGGTTTAGTCGCCGACAACCCGACCATGGAACAGGTTAGTACAGGTTTACATGGTACCTGTAGCAGGTCACAGATCGAACCTGACCTGACGAAGGTTGGGCAATGTCTCAATCTCTGCCTGATGGTAAATTAGAGTGGGTGGAAGAAAAGGATTATGAAAAGGCTTTGATGAATATTGTTATTTCTTCTCAAGAAGAATTGAATGAGGAAGAAGAAGGTTATTATTTAGAAGTTGATTTGAGGTACCTGAGTGATCTTCATAATAAGCATAAGACCTTCCTTTTGCATGTGAGAAAGAAACCCCAAAGAAAGAATGGTTAAGTGATTATCATAAAAGTTTTAATATTAAAGGCAAATCAACAGCAAAGTTATTAACAACATTCTATGATAAAGAGGGATATGTTTTGCATCAGAGAAGCTTAAAACAGTTTTTGAGAGAAAGATTGAGAGTCGCTAAAATTCAGAGTTTTAAAATTTAAACAAAGTCCTTGGATGAAAAAGTATATGAAATTCAATACAGATATGAGAACAAATACAAAAGTAAAATTTGAAGGGGATTTCTATAAATTGATGAATAATGCTGTCTTTGGAAAGACAATGGAGAATGTTAGAAACAGGCAAAACATTAGATTTGCAACATCTTGGAAAGAAGCTTCGAGATTGATAAATAAACCAAGTTTTAAGAGAGAAGAGGTTTTTTCAGAGAACTTTTCTGCTATTCATATGGAAAAGGAAAGTATTGTCATGGATAAACCAATTTATATTGGAACAGCAGTTCTTGATTTATCAAAGATATTGATGTATGATTATTTGTATAATGGCTTAAAGAAAGAGTATGGTGAAAATGTTTCATTGTTGTATGTGGACACTGATAATTTTATCCTAGATATAAAAACTAATGATGTTTATAAAGATATGAAGAAAAATATTGGAGTGTATGATACAAGTAATTTGAGTAAGAAGAGTGCGTTATTTTCCAAAAAGAATGAAAAGGTTATTGGTAAGTTCAAGGATGAGTTGGGTGGAAAAGTAATGAGTGAGTTTATTGGATTGAGAGCAAAGACATATGCTTATAAGTATGGTGATCAGATTGATAAGAGGTTCAAGGGAATAAAGAAATATGTAATAAAGAAATCAATAACTTTTATCAATTATTATAATTGTTTGATGAATAAGAAAGAAGAATATAGGAAAATGAATACAATAAGAAGTTATAAACAAAACATATATAGTGAAAAAGTAAATAAAAAGGCATTAGGAGCCTTTGATGATAAGAGATTTATTTTAGATATTGGAATAGATTGTGTTCCATATGCATATTGTATGATAGAGTGTATAAAATAGATTGTGTTTTAACGATGGGAAGATGGGTTTGGGTTTTGTAAGGGCTACCGCCGCGTTTTTTCACAATATATAAATGGTCAAACCAAGTATTAATCAAACTAAAGAGTGGAGAAAATCTCAGTCTTGGTATATAAATGGAAAACATAATGAATGTGAAAAATATCAAAGAAGTCTTATTGAAAAAATAACTAAAACAAAGGTAAATAAAACAAATAAGCGAATCAATTTAAAAACTAGTAAGTTAGAGGATGTAAAGAAAAAAATAAATATCGTTGAATGGACTGAAAACTTTGATGGTTATCAATTGACCAATGAAAAAACAATTTACTATAATCTCAAAATGATATGTGGCTCAAGAGGTGGTCAAACAAGAGCATGAAGAGAAGTTTTCATTTCGTAATGGCACAAAAGGGGTATCTTAAAAAATATAAAGATTCAAATGTTTTGTTTTTAAATATTTTAGATGGGGATTATTGTGCAAAGAAAATTAAACTATTGAAGGAATTTGAGAATGAACAAATGTTTATAGGTTCAATGAGTGAGCTAAACAATATGCATTGGTTATTTGAAAAAGAGTGTCCCAAGGCTTACATGTTTCAGATATTTCTTGAGAATCACCTTTAACAAATCACATTACTACTTTACTCCTTGAACAAATCTTTATCTTATTGCATTGGTTATTTGAAAAAAAAGTGTGCCTAGGTTAAAAGGGAGACAAATAAATATACCTTGGGATGAAAAGGAGGTTTACTTTTTTGGTGAAAAAAATATGAATTGCTGAAAATCCCCCATTCATTTACATGGGGAAAAGTGAGCCAGAATCAGTATATCACCCTACTCATGGGGACCAACACATGTCTCATAATCATCCCCATCAGTTCCAGTCGATGCATTGAAATCCCCCAACACCAAAAGTGTATCTCGCCTGGGGCACTGATCAACCACAGACTCGAGCGTGGCGTAGAATGCGTCCTTCACGGTGAGGTCACTCGCCTCAGTCAGAGCATTTACAGAGACCAGGGAAATTACACCTAAGGAGTGACGAATCCTTCGTCTCATAATACACTCGTTGACCGGTATTTTTTTGTTTTTTTGTGTACCTTGTCGAGGCTCGTGTGAGAGCTAACACACAACGCACAGCAAGGGGGGCATGAGACAAGAGGGGAGGGAGTGGGAAGGACAAAACAGTGGGGAACAGAGGCATTAGGAGATCTGTGGAAGGGAGAGGGATGGGAACATGGGGAATAGAAGATGGACATTACAGGGACTTTCAGGAAGGAAAGCAGGGAATTTGAAGGAGGTGGGCTTGGGTGGATTATCGGGAGTAGAAAAGATCGAGCATTTGGATGGGGGAGGATAAGAGGTGGTGGTGAACACCTGTTTTGAAAGCCTGGAGGGAAGAATGGGAAAGAATAGAGTGAGGAAGTTTATTCCAAAGGCGGAAAAAAAAGAGGAATGAAAGAGTGAAGGTGAGCAGCGATTCGTGATTTTGGTAGTTTTACCATAAGGGGGTTGTTGGTGGACCTTGAGCGCCCTGTGGAAATGTGGTGGGGATAAATCGCAGAGACAGCGCAGGGGGGGGGGGGCGAGGCTGGAGAGGAGACGGTAGAAGACAGAAAGACCACCGATCAACCTGCCGTGATTGAGAGAGAGGCCCAAAGACAGCTTCATTGCGGGAGATGCCGATGATCCGAAATGCCTTGGTTTCTTAAGCGTGAAGCGAGAAAGGTGGGAGGCAGGAGCACCAGCCTAGAGGGGAGAGCAGTACTCCATCAGGCTGCAGACAAAAGCTTTGTAAGTGGTCAAGAGCTCAGGTGAGCCAAGGAAAGACTGCATGGCAGAAGATTCCCAGTTGGCGACTGGCGTTGGAGGCGAGGTTTGAAATGTGGCTTTCTCAGGAAAGGTCATGGCAGATAGTGAGACCCAGAAGCTTGAAAGAAAGGACTTCTTCCACAGGATTGTTGAGAAAGTGGATGGGGGGGGGGGTTCCAAACGGTCCTTTCAAAGAGACATCGTGAGAGTGTGAGATTTATCCGGATTGAAAGACATGTTCCACAAGATTTATCCGGATTGAAAGACATGTTCCACAAGAGGTGTTGGACCAGTTTGTGATTTTATCCAGATCTGCAGGGAGCGAAGAAGCTGCTGCTTGCTGGTCTGAGGGATGACCGATGGTACGGCAGAGGGTGGAGTCATCAGCAAAGAGATATAGAGGATTTTCCAGAGAGTCGGAGAGATCATTGATGAAAACCAGAAAAAGAACAGGGCCCAGAACGCAACCTTGAGGAACTCCAGCCTGGACAGAAAGAGGGGATGAGAGAACTCCATTTAGGGCCACACATGGACTGTGACAGGAGAGGAAGTCTGCGAGCCATGAGTGGAGATGGCCTTGGATACCAGAGGAAGAGAGTTTGGTGAGAAGGGCAGGGTGCCAGACTGTGTCAAAATCACGTGATATGTCCAGGGATACGGCTCGGATTTCCTGTCTGGCATTGAGGACCTCCATCCATTGTTGGGAGAGCAGAAGCAGCATATCCATTGTAGAGTGACCTGGTCTGAAACCAAATTGATGATCGGAAATCAAGCCATTGGAGAAGAGGAAGGATTTCATGTCTGAAGCGATGATGGATTCCATAACCTTGCTGATGATTGGGAGAAGGCTGATTGGTCTGTAGTTGCAGGGATCTGTTTTTGCACCTTTTTTATGCAGGGCAGTGATGTTTGCTGATTTCCAACCAGATGGCAGATGGCCTTGAGCAAATGAGAGGGTGAATAGAACAGAGAGAGGGTGAGCAAGAGCAGAAGAGCAGGCTTTGAGGACACGTGGGCTGATGCCATCTGGACCGGTTGCAGAATCTGAGTCGAGCTTTGACAGCAAGCTCTCCACCTTGTCAGGAGAAAAGGACGCGATTGGGTAAGGTGGGTAGAGAAAGTGATGGGTTTTGGACACAAGATTTAGATGCAAACACCGAGTTTCGGCATTCAGCTTTTTCACGTGTGGTATCAGCAGTGCGGCCATTTGAGGTAAGGGAGGGGATGGAGGGGGAACATTCACCAGAAACAGATTTGATTCGACGCCACCAGGATTTTGAGGAGGGAGAGAGGTTTGAGAGTTCAGACTTGAGCTAAGAAAGATGTTTTTTCTTGGCTCTCCTGAGGGTAAATACACACTTGTTCCGAGCTTTATGGAAGGAACTGAGTTTGCCTCAGTTGGGTTTGCTTTCCATGAGGCAAAGGCAAGTTGTTTCAGGACAACTGCCTCACCACAAGCTTCAGTGAACCAAGGGCGGGAGGAAGGGTCGGACAAATAAAGACGAGAGGGGATAAATCTGTGCATGAGGGAGAACAAGTTTCTTTGAAAGAATTCACAGTATGATTTGATGTTGGAGAAAGTTGCGAAAGGAGACCAGTCTATTATTTTGAGGGCTGCTTGGAGACCCTGCCAGTCGGCTTGAGTGAAATGCCAGACTCGACGGTGGTGAGGTAGTTCTCTGATAAAAGCCAGAGAGATGTCCACTTTGACAAGGACGTGATCAGAAGAACCGATTGGAGCAGAGGAAGAGCAGCAGATATTGTCAGGGAAATTTGTCAAAATCAGATCCAGAAAAGATGCAGTACCATTGGTCGAGATCCGGGTTGGGAAGTTGACCGATTGAGTCAGTCCCAATGAGTTGCAGAAAGCTTTTGCTGAGGTGCCATTACAGGTGAGAGAGGTACTTACACCTAGCCAACTGGCATGATGACAATTGAAGTCACCACATATGAGGAAGAGAGAGTTTGGATGAGAAGATAGAAGTTGGTCCATGTTTTCGGATATTGAGGTGTTGATGGAGTCATCACTGTTAGGTGGACGGTACAGTACACATATAAACATGAGGTGGGAGTGGAGGGGAAGCCGTAGCCAGAGGTATTCCTGGGGGTGTGGGGGAGTGAGGGCAGTGCATGGAGAGCGAGGAATAGAGTCTTTGATGAAGAGAGCAACTCCTCCACCAGGACGAGGCTCAGGTCTGTCAGACCGGAGGAGGGAGTAACCAGGGAGAGATACTTTGGAGTCAGACATGTCTTAGGGGGAGGAAAGTTTCTGTTAGGCAGATTATGTCTGGTTTGTCAGTGGCAACCTGTATGGAAAGATCTGAAAGGTTTGAGCGAAGGCCCCAGATATTTGAGGTCCACACTTTTAATGAAGAGGTTAGGGAGGAGGCTTTTGGTGCAGGGGATGGGGGAGGAGGGTAGGACAAGGGACGAGGGGGGAGGTAAGGAGGGTTGTTGAAAGAGTGTGGGGGATTGCAGAATAGCTAGGGGAGGGGGCTGAATGAAGAGAAAAGGCTCTGTGGTTCTGGGCATTTGAGAGGGGGAGAGGGGGAAGAGAGAGGTGTCCCCCACAAGAGAGGGGGAAGAAGGCATTTGAGGAGGTGGAGTGAAGAGATGGAGGTGAGAGGGTAGTGGAAGGAGGCAGCTTTGTGGATGGGAGGGGGCGCAACTTTGAGAAGGATGAGTGAGGGGGATGAATGGTGGGAGAAAGGTGAGGGGGAAGTTTTTGAGAGAGGTGAGAAGGAGGCTTGGAGTGAGAAGAGTGGGATGGTTGCTTTGAGAGTGAGGGGTGAGAGGGGTGAGTTGGCACTGAAGTTGGAAAAAAAGAATGGTTGATGGAAAGCGAACATTCATTGCAAACTTGGGTTTTTTAAAGTTTTAGGTCAGAGATGCGATTTAACACAATTCTTGGTGGATGCAATGAAGGCGAATTCAGAGAATGGAGAGAAGAAACGCTGTCACAGTTGGATTTTTTAGGCAAGTTATGAAGGAAAGATCGAATTGAGAGCAGTCTGTTTAAATAGTCAAAGAGTAGTGCATTATGATACAGTAAAGAGTACTATGTGTGAAAGAGGAAGAGGAAGCATTATAAAAGATCGTTTTTGTTATTATTATTAATGTTTGAGAGAGATTTCAACAGATTAGGTCATGGAAGTGTTGTACAAAAGATCGAGGAAGAAGAAGAAGAAGAGGAGGAGGAGGAAGAGGAAGAGGAGGAAGAGGAAGAGGAGATGAAGAAGAAGAAGAATCAGAGAAAGGTTGCGTTTTTTTTGTTTGTTTGGTTTTTGGTGATTTAAGATAAGAAATAGAGAGATTAGTTGGGAGGGATGAGGGATGATAGGAAAGTGGGGAAGATAGAGATTGAAGATAATGGGGAGAAAAAACAAATAAATACGATCGTACACCAAAGTTAACCGGTAGGCCTCAAGCCTCAACGATAGGTATCAAGCACCCGGAAAGACAAGTTCGACGAAATCTCACAAAATAGTACGATTTTTGAAACAAAACCGAACTTGGAACACACAGTAACATGTAGGTGAGAAAATAAACAGTTAAAATGGGACAGATAACGACCAGAAACTTAACTTTGAGATTTTCAGCAAAGAGCCGTGAAGGAGACCTGCTGACACTCCAAACCCGGAACCGGAAGTGAGTAAGCTTAGTGTTACCTCAATTATCATTGGAGTAAGCTTATTGGACACAGCTACAGAAACTCCTTGGGCATGGTAACCATCAGAGCAACCAGACCAATGTTAGCTGTCATGACCTGCCATGATCTCGCCGCAATCCGGTCTCCGAACCTCATAGAGTGCTGCAATACCGATGTCCAAATTCTTGAGCTCAGATGATAACAGAGACAGGTGATAACAGAGACATAGGGATAAGGACATTCCAGGTACCCACCCGAAGGGACTGCCTCAGATTAACCCAGGGAGACCACCGTCTGGTGGACGACACCTCAGCACCACCCCGACACACTCTCCCACAATCTGACGCGGGAATGTTATCCCATGGTTTTCATCCTATCATCAAAGATTTGGGGTCCCGAAGGCTTTGCCCCAATCCTGTCATCCGGTGCGCTGCCCTGTGAAGGGAAGTACTCCCATGGAGTGGGTTTTCAGAATTTTTTATGCTTCTGGAATGTTTTGCGGAATGAAGGGTTTTACGGTGGCCGGAGTGCAAATCCTGCCACCAACCTCCAAATAAGAAGTAACCCGACTGCAGGAGGACGTCCGCAGACACATTTGGGCACTAGATATGGATGGCCGTTCTCGAAAAACATTTTTCATGAAAGAGTAATTATGTCTCTTCTATTATAAATGTAGACAGTGACTTGTACCCGGGCCTCAAGGATGGTGTAGAGAATCGTTTAAATGAATTAAAAAAAAATAGATACAAGGCACACATGATGTACAACATGCACAGAGTAAAACGAGTGTTCCATTTATGTCCGTAGGATGTCTAATAAATAAAGAAAACATAAGCACACCTGACGCAAGGCCAAGGCTTCAGACTTTGGCATGCTCATGAGGCTGTACCGTCAAAACAAAATGTCCCATAAGATAAAGAAAATAGCAGGTCACATTTGTACATGGATAGTTTTAAAATAGCACTTTTTCTTGCTACGGAATATCATATCTTTCAGTTTCCTTGAACATTTTGAATAAAATAATTCCAACCCATCATTTTTGACAGACTTTTATATGTAGTTTGTTATTTACCATTGGCTATAATCCCAATTGCTTTGGTACCACATGATGTTCCCCTGTCTAAGACAAATTCCCACCCTTTGGCTTGAGACCTCTCATATGTGCAGGATGATACAAAATGTAAAAAGTGCACAATACAACCCTACTGTCCTCTGCCTTTCAAAAAATGTAGGCTATAATCTGTCAGTACCTTGACCAAAATGTCTACCCTCACCTACAGGAGGCAATTAGATGCACCTTCAATAATGACAGCAACCAGTAAGCCGGTGCTGTATGCAGAAGAATGGAAACATATCTTGGCTGAGACACATTTGTTGTTGCATTTAATCAATATTATTTTGAGCAATAATGTTTTAATCCTCCGACTCTTCTCAGTAATTTTAACATGTAGTTTGAAGGTTACTCACATCGCCACTTGGAGAACAATGTATCCAATTCCATGAGGCTGTTGAGCAGTTGAAAGGGAACCTGAAATCTTGGCTCATCCCTACAGAAACACATACACGACATGCAATCTTCATCGGAAATAGGATTTTGCGGTGAAAGATCATCGGATTAATTAAAATCTTGAGTGATTCAAGCAAAGGGCATTATTTCGATCCATTTATATATTTCGCAGGAATTCCGTCTTTTACGAAGTTATCACTGAGAAGTTGTACACATTGTACGGCTCTGAAATTGGCAAGTTATATAGAATGTCAGCATGAGTGCACATTCCCACAGAGTAAGATAATTATTATTTCCACTCTGCCTGTCAGGCAAACAAAAATTTAAAACCATTCCAAACAGGAAACTTGGGTTTTTATGGATGTCATAAAAGACACAAACAATAGGCGCGTAGTAGTAATTTATGTTAAATAAGGTGGTGTAAAAGACAGTGCATCAACGGTGCTAAACTTTTGGAAAAAAAAATCTACAACTTTTAAAACCTTTCTTTTGTTTCAATGAATTATCTATCTATAATTCCAACAGTGTGTGTGTGTGTGTGTGTGTGTGTGTGTGTGTGTGTGTGTGTGTGTGTGTGTGTGTGTGTGTGTGTGTGTGTGTGTGTGTGTGTGTGTGTGTGTGTGTGTGTGTGTGTGTGTGTGTGTGTGTGTGTGTGTGTGTGTGTGTGTGTGTGTGTGAGTGAGAGAGAGACCGCTGTTTCTCGACAACCACTGGTCCTATCTAATTGAAAGTTGCCAGGTATATTGCTGGGGACCTGCGTATGTGCCTTTTCAAGGTTTGATATTAATCGGACAAGTGGTTCCCAAGTTATGGCCATTTATTTACCAAACCAATGACAGGACACGTTGCTGCGTAGGCGTGGCCGATGGGGAAAGGACGCCATTTAGTTACCAATGACAGGACACGTTGCTACGTCGGCATGGCCGTTGGGGAAGAGATCCTCAGCCGCGTTCCCCATTACGGGTTACAACGTAGGGACTTCCCGATAGTGATGACACTGTAGTATAATAATTTCTCGATTTCTTATGCGCATTTATAGATAAACACAATGCCCCCAATCCAGTCGTCGTTTTAAAGAGCGAAGGAACGATTTGTGTGGTTGTTTGAAAGTTTGGTTTTTTTGCACGTACGGCCACGCACGTACAGGCACGCGAGAGCGAAGGAACGGTCTGTGTGGTTGTTTCTTGCTCGTGGTTTGAAAGTATTTTTTTTCGAACGTACGGCCACACATGTACGGGCACGCACTAGTATACTTAAACACTGTAGAACACAAATCACCTTCTTGCCACTTTCAAAAACCTCCAATTTTACGGTGTAGTACTTCGACCAAAATATTACGCCATTTTACTTCATCTCGACTTGTCAAATTTTCTGCTTGCATTCTTGATGTTGGGGAATTTAAACATTCAGACAATCACAGCTCATAGGTCATATAGATCATGCTCCGAAATGCAAAGCAAGTGTTTAGAAGACCCTACCCATGTCCTTTTTCTCAAGACTGTGTGCAGCAAAGTGTTCTGTCAAGACTTTTTGCTTTGTTACTCCATGCTGCCCATCTGTCCATTTTATCAGTTCATGACTGTCAGTTTATGATGGAGGAACAACTCATTTACATTGAATGTTATATTTTGAACACGAATCGGAATATGAATCAGAAGACAAAACTGTAGTTTAACAGTACTTTGGCTCTGAATTTTTCCTCAATTGTACATGCGGAGAGAGAGGAGCAAGATAATATTTTTACTCTTTCTACCTGCCTGGCAGTCAAAACAAAATTAAAATTTATTCCAAACAGGAAACTTATTGTTCTGAAGGACATCATTTCGGACACAAACAACAGGCACTAATAACAAATGTAGCGTGTTAGATACGAGTACTGCAATCGACACTGCGTCAATGGCGGTAAAATCTGGAATTAATTAATACGACTTTTTCAATCTTTATTTTATTAAAATGGAATGACATAATTGAACACTGTAGAACACAAATTGCCTGCTTAATACTTCCAAGAACGTTCTGTTTTGTGGTACTTGGACATGATAAATAGGGTGGTGTGTACGGGTGGTGTACAAGACTGCTTCAATACAGCTAAACTTCCAGAATTTTTTATAATGATCTTTAAAATCATTATTTTATTTATATTTAAGTATATATTTGAATACTGTGTGTTGTATTGCGTTCTTTGACCCCCCCCCCCCGCCCTAGTTTTGTTTTACACTGTGGCTGTTGCATATTTTGTAGATATGGATTTTAATTTTGCAACTGCAAAGTGTATTTTCAAGGGGGGAGGGGGGCGTCTCCTAACTCTACATAAATTTTCTTTCATTCCAATAGACTAATTGTTTAGGAATGGAAAACATGTTGTATGATATCATGTTTTTAGTCCCCTACTGGTTTCACAGGAGGGGACTATAGATTTGCTCTCCATCTGTCCGTCCATCCGTTCCACCTGTGATTTTTCAGACATTTTTCCCATACCCTTTACATATTCAACTGAAACTTGGTACATGGCTTTGTTATGATAATATACAGAAAAAGTTCGAGTTTCAGGACGTTTCATTAATTTTTCCCAGTTATTCCCTTTTTGGACCGAGAAAACATCACATCAGGAAGGGACATGTATTACAAAGCATTTCTCGCTCTAGTTTTACATATTTCACTCATGATGAAGTTCACTGATGTTATTCGTACAAGATTAGTCGTAACACGAACCCGTAACCAAGTGCTAAAACCCTCAAAATCAACAAATCTTAAGTGGAAGTAAAATGGTACTTTTAAAAAGTAACTTTGATTCCTTCAAGACTTTTGCATTTCCACCAGTGTCTTTCATGATATTTAAACAGCAACTCATTGAGAAAGTGTGATGCAGGCCAGGGATCAGCATGGCAACTTTACGGACCAAACAGCTTTGAAATAAACTTTGTATGCTGTTGTCTTTGTCAAACTTCTCACCTGTAGAAGTAGATCATTAATGCACCCTGAAGAGCTTTGTATGACAGTCTCCTCGCTCCTGGGGAAACATAATTCAACTCAACCCTTCAATTTCCACATTCTTTCTTACAATAATACCGCATACTTGAGTGGCTCAAGTGAAAGTTACACTTTTACATATTTTACAGAAACCCCAATGCTCATGGCGTATTGTACACCCGTCTTTGATACTAGTGGAAAGTTAGTCGCCAAGACCTCTCGTTCGTATGTAGGAGGTCATTGGTTCAATCCATCACCATTGGCAAGAGTGACTTCCACAAAGCCTGCCAACAAGATGCTTATGGTACTCCGACCCTATTTGAAGGATCTCTTGAAACACATATTGTTTTCTACGATTGAACATTACCAAGCAAGTGTGACATTAATTAAAGGAGAATTTAACCCTTTCCTTCAAGCAACACTGCAATTATTCACAGTTCCCAGAGGGAGATTATGCTATTGTCATGGTTGTTTTAAACATCGGCACAACTACAGGTTTTTCTGCATACATCCAGTCTAATACATCCAGACCAATAGCAACTGCCATCTGGTGGTAACAACCGTATTATTATTTCGAGATGAGGGTGGTTGCAGCAATTTTTAAGAATGTGATACTTTTACAAAAAATTATTTTAATGAAGTACCTTTGCACATCATTTGTTCGTGTACTTTTTCATCAAACAGAGCAACAAAAGTGTCTGCCTTGCTTTGTAACTCTGCCAGTAGATCTTCACGCATCTCTGAATTTGGATGATGCTGATGGGATGGCAAATATCGTAATATTATGTTATAACATTTCACATCATCATATTCATCATTTTCAAAAATGCAAGCAATGTATCAGCGTCGGGACTGCGGTGGTTTGAACAGCGATCCCACGAGAATTTCACAAGAAAACTTGAGATGTACACTTAAGGTAACTTGTAAAAAGACAACTACTTACTCTACTTCTTATATCAGACATGCACTGCAGACTGTCATATCCACAATCATAACATTGAAGGATCTCATCACTAATACTCCCTCAAATGTCATTTTAACCTGAGAAATTATCGGCAATGCCAAGTGGAACTTTCATTGTCATAACATTTCAAATGAATCGTAATTACTTCTGCCAACAGAAGGTGGACAGAGAATGTGTTTTCATCCCAGTCTGTTTGTCTGTGAGCAGAATACCTCAAAAAGTTATGGACGGATTCAGACAAAATTTAAGGGACAATTTGGGTGTGACAAGGACGAATTGATTCGATTTTAGTGAAGATCAGGATCCAGATCTGATATTTTTGAAAGTGATTCTGATCACTATTTAGAAGAGGTCGAGACAAAAACGATATATAACTTCTTATTCTTATCCTCCTCCTGTCCCTTTATAAGAGGTGAGGTTAGATGGCAACAAGCTTCTGACCATGATACTCCTCCACCTCACTATGTCCTCAGCCAACTCTCTCCACTCCCCAACCACACCTACATTACTGATATCCCTCCTCACACAATCCTCCCATCTCAGCCACGGTCTACCTCTTTTCCTCTTAACTTAGTCCCTCAACCTATCCGCTCTCTTTGTCATTCTCTCTTCCCCCATCTGCACCAACTGTCCAGCCCATCTCATTTGGAATTTCACCAATCTCCCCATCAAGCTCATCTGCTCACCAATCTCTTCCCTCAGTTCATCCAATTTTCCTTATATCCACCTTCTTCACTCCCACAATCCTCCTGACACAGTTGTTCTCGGAAACCTGCAGCCTCTGTTGTTGTCTCTCTATCAGCGCCACCATCTCCAGACCGTAAAGGTGGACCGGTGTTGCACACGACATCAGAACATTCCCTTTCAATTTACTTTAAACAAAACCAATTCAGACGACATGTGGTGGACAGGTTGGGTGTGTGACAAGGACTACTTGATTCGATTTTGTGTGAAGATTGGATCTGAGAAGTTTTTTTAATGACTTCACTATTGAGAGTTTGGGCCAAAATGATATATAGCATGATATCTCAAAAAGTTGTGGATGGATTATCAGAAAACCTGGTAGGTGAGTTCGGTAGGTGACCAGAACAAGCCAATTAGATTTTGGAGGTCCGGATGCAGATCCGGCTTATCAGTGGGATACAAAACAAACTATTGAGCCTGACGGAGGTATGCACTCTATCGAGTGTCGTTCTAGTTACATTTGCTATGATATATTATTGCTATGGACTGACTGGATGGCTGAGGCTGAGAGGTATGCTTAAAGTGAAAAAAAAATACCCAACAACATATATTCTGGTCATATATCAGGAATATCATATTGCTCATTCGTGGGATTCTGACATCGATAATGTGCTTTATCTACGTTGAATGATATGCAACTTGGCTAAAGGCGCTGTCACACCTTGACGATTTAGCCAGCGTATGCCGACTTATGAAAAATTTGTCTAAAACGTTGGCACACGTTGAATACGTTATAGGTAAGTTTTGATAACATTAAGAGCAAGCTGAAAAACACTGCCATACGTTGTAGTACGCTGGCTTTCATCGTTGTACTTTGCGGTTGTCCTCAAATTTTAGCATGCTTCAAATTTTACGACGTATGCCAGCGTATGACTCACACGTTCCGCTACGCTGGCCATAAGTTGTAGGCACGTTACGCGATCGTTGACACACATTGACACACGTTACTTGTAAGTTACTCATAGGTCGAAACACGTCGAGGTAATGATTAGCGTACCCGAAACTTATTTATAACCTATGAGTAACTTGCTTTGAACCTATGTGTAATGTACCTCCAACGCATATTGACGTATGTAGATGTATTTGATTGACGTCTTCCGGACGACCACAGAACTTACTGAACGTGTTTCTAATTTACAGCTACCGTATAATGGCGTATTGGCAGCGTTTAAAAATAATAATAAAAAAAACAACAATAACTTCCGATATTTCGTCACGTGCCATTATGTCACGTCCGATTGCCTCTTCAGTTTGCTCATGTCTTATTCTTAGTTTGAATAAGACAAACTATTGTCAGTTGTTTGAGGATATTGTCACATCGACGTCGAAACTTAAAAGCAAATGTCCGAATATATTTTTAAATTCGTGATAGACTAAAAAAAACAACAAAAAAAAAACAACTTCAGATATTTCGTCACGTGCCTTCACGGAGCCAAGGAGAAAAAAAGAAATTGTGCCTTGATGGAGAAAATAAGTTTCGGGTAAGCTAAACATTACCTCGACGTGTTTCAACTTATGAGTAACTTACAAGGAACTTGTGTCGATGTGTGTCAATGATCGCATATTGTGCCTACAACTTAATCCCAGCATAGCGGAACATGTGAGCCATACGGCGAGTACGTCGTAAAATTTTCAGCATGCTTGAAATTTCACGACATACGAGACGTACCACGAAATATGACAGCATACTTCATCGTTTTTCAGCATGCTCTTAACCTATACACAACTTACCCATACCGTATTCGATGTGTGCCAGCTTGGTTCGGCAAATTTTTCATAGGTCGGCATACGCTGGCTAAATCGTCAAGGTGTGACTGCGTGGTTGACACTTTCAATTTTCAGGTGGTTATGATTTAAATCGGCGTGCGGCAGGTTTTTAACAGGCTACGCCACGAGTTCGTCGGCGATACGTGCAGCGCGCTATGCCAAAGTTAAACAAAATCATTGAGCATAGGTTGTGAACGCTGACAACAGGCTAAGCATTCGTTGGTATAAGTTATCTATAAGATAACGAAACGTTCTGTGCCCGTTACTAATATGTTATGCATACGACCAACACGTTATGAATACGACCAAAACTTTTTTTAAAAAAACATCAAAATTTCAGCGTATGCCAACGTTTTACATATATTTTTATACGTTGCCATTGCTGGCTAAATCGTCAAGGTGTGACAGCACCTTAAGACTCTAAAAAAGGTGAATGTAAATGGGGAAATAAAGAAACACCAAGTCGCAAATCCATGACTCTGTGAGATACTCAATAACTCAATTTGTAAAAATACAAAGGTTCACTCTTTCATAATAACCTTTAGAAACCCTTTTAAAGTAAGAGTGTTTTAGAAGCTTTTACGAGACATCATTCTAGCAGGCTATTTATGTTTTTAAAGGCACCATTCCAGCAGAGCCATCGGTAACGATCCCCCTGATATCCTCTGGAAGGTGATGGATGACGTTCTCCTGAGAGCATGAGAGTTTATATACTGCCAAACATTTCCTTTTCACTAAATGTGTTCACTACTTATGTCACTGCATAAAACTCCCAACAGCTGTTTACAATATTACTCCCGGTTGTTAGGTTCCCGAATTCTCAGTAGTTGTACACAAATTAAAGTTAAAATTCTTCCACTAATTTTTGAAATGCTCTGTAAATACAGATTATTCCAATTTATTGTTCACTCAAACTCAAGACTCACAGCTCTCACCGCTGTGTCTCAAAAGACTCAATTGTGTGACATTTACAAACGTGGAACTTTGTGCAGATAAAAACACAAACTTTCAGGTTTTTATTTTAATTTTTTGTCCAACTAACTTTTCTCAGAGGAGCGACCCTCAACGAATTGGGTATTTTTTTCAGCGGAGATTTCCAAAATTTTTTTGTCATTCTATTTTATTCACCTGTTGCTATAAATACAAACGTCAATGGTGTGTCAAATGAAATAGATCTTTCAAAAAGGTTAACAAACGGCTTAACTTTTCAAATTTTAACGTGCATTCTTTCTTTGTTGTGTCTGAGGATTACAGAGCAGTTTGAACGTCTGTCACTTGTAGGATGAAGATGTGAGAGCGAGACCCAAGTGTACTTTTACAAGGATGTCAACAATGCGTTGTGTTTGTCTTAATGAGGTTGCCATGTAATATAATTGTTTTAAAATTATGAAGGAAGGCATGGATCCACAGTTCAAAATGTTTTTAGCTTATGTTGCTGTGCATTGGCTTGTTTGGCATTCCCTGTAGAATTGTTCATGTAGTCGGCTGGCCAACCAAACATAAAGGGATTTTAAAAAGTCCCTTTGGCATTTTTTGGAAGAAGCTGATGTGTGTGTGCATCCATGCTAAATGTGTGTGCAAGACCTCTACAACATAAGGGTGGATGCCAAGCTCAAAATCGCATTTTTAGCTCGCCTGTTCGAAGAACAGAGAGCTATAGCGATACCCCCGGCGTGAGCGTGAGCGTGAGCGTGAAAATATTAAAAATTTTGGTGCAAGTTATTTTTTCCTTTCTAATGTTTTTCTCCACCACACTATTTTTTATACGTCCCGATATATATATATATATATATATATATATATATATATATATATATATATATATATATATATATATATATATATATATATATATATATATGGGCGTATTATGTGTCGTCTGTCTGTCTATCTTTCTAATGTTTTTTTCCTTTTTTTGTCTGTCTGTCTGTCTGTCTTTCTAATGTTTTTTTTTCTTTTTTTGTCTTTCTGTCTGTCTGTCTGTCTGTCAGACAAAAAAAAAGAAAAAACATTAGAAAGACATTAGAAAAACAAAGAAAGAAAGAAAAGAAAAAAAGACAGACAGACAGATACACAGACAGTCTGTCTGTCTTTCTAATGTTATTTTCTTTTTTTTGTCTGTCTGTCTGTCTTTCTAATGTTTTTTTCTTTTTTTTTGTCTGTCTGTCTTTCTAATGTTTTCTTATTTTTTTTGTCTGTCTGTCTGTCTGGACGGACGGACGGACGGACAGGAACGGACGGATGGACAGGAACGGATGTATAAACAGGTCCGTCCGTCCGTCCGACAGGCAGACGTCCAGACAGAAAGACAGACAGACAGTCAGTCAGTCAGTCAGTCAGTCAGTCCGTCCGTTCCTGTCCGCACTCTAACTCCCAATGTTTTCAACTTTCACGTTTCATATTTGGTACATAGGTACAGACTGTGGAGAGGGTGTGTTGCGACATAAGTTCGTTATGTAAGTGGTTGCCATGGCAACCCGGATGCTGTTTTCCATCCGTTCCGGTCCGCACTCTCACGCCCAAAGTTTTCAACATTCACGTTTCATATTTGGTACATAGGTACAGACTGTGGAGACAGTGTGTCGCGACATACGTTCGTCATCTAAAGTGGTTGCCATGGCAACCAGGATGCTGTTTTCCATCCGTTCCTGTCCACACTAACTCCCAAAGTTTTCAACTTTCACGTTTCATATTTGGTACATAGGTACAGACTGTGGAGATGGTATGTCGCGACATACGTTAATCATCTAAAGTGGTTGCCATGGCAACCAGGATGCTGTTTTCCACGTAGTAGCACAATTCTGTATATACCTTCTTGTTCGGGCGTATATTGTGCTCACTTGTGCTCTTGTTACTGATTACAATATACAAATACATATAATGCTTTAAAATTATTTGGATCAGACTTCACTGCAATGCT
>NC_140978.1:41153020-41238020 GCF_056783735.1 Eptatretus burgeri | reverse complement strand
GGCAATGAAATAGACGAGAGTGGAATAAATATCAACAACCTGAAAATGACACTGTTCTATCAATACCGGTATTGTAGTGATGTTGATATTATGAATCACCTGTGACAGTGCCACACCCTTTGCTGCCGAGGCCACTGTAACTGAATGTCTGGTTGTTTAGTCTACAATTTGTCGGATAGCAACAACTTTCAGCATGACAGTCACATTCTGGAGTGCACACCTGTCTCAATAGATCGTAATTGAAGTTAGCTCGACGGCACTTCGCCTGACATCCACAAGAGATCATCTCAATACAGGCCTCCGAGTCCACACACTATGGCCAGCCCAGTTGAACCCATTGACCATCCATCACACATGGATGGGTTCTCAGTGATTGTCAGAAGTAAAGTTACCATAACAAGTTTTGACACAGCTTGACTCCCATTGTATTTCATAAATATTAATCAGGTTTTCCAGGAAGAACTGCTAAATCCGTGTCTCCTAATTTTCTTCTCATCTCAAAAACATCTGAAATTCGAGCTTTTCCCGCAGATGAGCCGATCCTTCGGGGTTTCTATCTTTTTACCCTGGCAAAACCGGCAGAGGATGAGATCTAACAAATCTGTATTCCGCTTCTGCTTCAACACCTTTACCGACTTCACTCCAGGGCTATCTTCGATTCAATGTGAATCTGTGAAGTTGAAAATTTATTCCTAACATGTTTAATTGAACATAAATGTTCAGCGATAGAGTATTATTCAGATTTTCCCACTTGGTATGTTGTGGACATCTCCTCCTCCTCCTCCTGAAATGCACACATTTGGCTTGAAAAAGTGAAATCAAGAAAAACAGGATTTTGCCTTTCAAATTCCTGTTTCATCATGCAATTTAAAACATAGAAACAAGAGATATGCTCAATCTAGTGTGACAAGAGCACAGATACTTATTTTTTCTGAAATCCTGTGAACTGCAGATTAAGTTGTGATTAAAAGTGAAAAAAACATTCATTTTTGACCATATAGGTTCAAAACTGATGCAAATTTGAGCTTGGCATCCACCCCGATGTCGTCCAGCAAGGTGTTCCAAAGACATTTGGTATGGTTCCCAGCTTCTAACAAAAAATGCCATGCAAAGTGCTTTTTTTGGCCTGTTTGGCGGTCGACTAATGATGCTCTTTGCATTCAGAGGTTCAAACAAGGAGGGAAGAATAGCCTAAAGGTGTGCACACTCACCGCTGAGCTGTCTCACCTGGGTTTGAATCCCAACACCGCTATAAACTGTCACCCTGATGTTTCCCAGGCAGGGTCATTCATCAAGGTGTGCGCCGTCCCTCAGAGGGACGTTAAACTGGGTGTCCAGTCTACCGGCATTAGTTGGTAGATGTTAAAGATCGCAGTGCCCTTCTTGAAGAGTCGGTGAGTTATTTATCTCTGGCAGGCAGAACAAATTCCAAATTCCTGCTCTAACCTACAGGGGGAACTGCATCGCATCTGCAGCACAGTCACACCCCCAGCCAATGATGCTGCCCGCATCCATGTGCTGCACACAAAGGAAGAATAGGAAGTTCAAAGTTCATACAATGTGTTGATTTATTCATTGTCTACCAATTTCCTTGTCAAGCATGTGATATATATATATATATATATATATATATATATATATATATATATATATATATATATATATATATATATATATATATATATCACAAATATCCTCCTCCTTCAGCCACCCGAGAGAGAAGAAAAAAGATTTCAAAAGTTTTTTGTTTTTTAGCTCGCCTGTTCGAAGAACAGAGAGCTATAGCGATACCTCCGGCATGAGCGTGAGCGTCAGCGTCAGCGTGAACGTGAAAATGTTAACGTTTTTGGTGCAAGTTATTTCCTTTCTAATGTTTTTATCTACCACACTATTTTTTACTGATTACAATATTCAAATACATATATTGCTTTAAAATTATTTGGATCAGACTTCAATGCAATTAGACTCGTCTTTTAAAAACGATAAATGTATAAACAGGCGAGCATTGGGTGGCTTTGACACCAACTCTCTGGTTAAACCTCTAATCATCATTAGTTTCAAGAAGCATTTCAAAGCATAATCATGCCATTTTTGTTTTGTCATGATCATAATCATTTCATAATCATGTCATAAAATATTTCATGAATTGAAAGTCATCGCACCAATTCGCACAGCAAATCAAACCTGCGCATGTGAAGTTTTTTGTTTGAGGTTCATGAAAATGCTTTCGTTTAGCCTCTCCCAAAACTTAAATCCAGGTGCTTCCAAGCCAGGTGTCCTTTCAAGCCACTCCTGCAAATGCAAGCATAAATAAAACATTTTCATATAAGCTGAAGATCCACTCCGAAATGTTTCTACTAATAACCAGTGAAATCAATAACTAAAAGCGATTGAAGTCGGTGTTTGGGAAGTAAGCAGAACCTGCAAGAGATTCAGGATCGTGGGTTCCGTCTTGGAAGCATTGAGCTGCTTAAGCTGTTCTCCGTGGAAGCAGTGTTGGTAGTTGCGTCGGTTGTATGGTATGCGTAAATACTCGGGCATACCAATCTTGTTCTCGAGTAATCGGAACTGAAGGCTCTGGAACCCCGATGCCGGCATCAACATGTGCCTGTCGTTCGGGTGCACAAGCATCGTCAACAATCGGCGAATAATTTTTCTACCATTTTTGCATATATAATGTTTAGATGGCCACTTCGGGGAGAAAAAAAAACTGAGCAGTTTGGAATTACGATCATGAAAAACGATGCAGAGCGTCAGTGCTGCCTAAGCAGTTTCTATGGCTGGGGTTACAAATCCCAATAGGGTCACCACTCTGACGCAGGAAGTTAGGGCAGGAGTTTGGAATTTATTCACCTTGCCAGTGATATCTCAACTACTCATTGCGAAGGACACTGTGGGATCTTTAACGTCCACAAACTAGTGCCAGCAGACAGGATGCCCAGGTTAATGTCCATCAGAGGGACGGCACGCACATTCATGAATCCCCCGGCCTGTGAAACACTGAGAAGACAGTTTATACATGGTTCTGGATTCGAACCCGGGCTACACAGCTCAAAGGCAAGTGTGCCTGCCTCGTTGGCCATCCTGCCAGCCAGTTAGGAATTTAAAAATGAAAAATCGAATAGGGCTCACTCGTGAAAAATTTTCAGTCTCCCTAAACAGAAGGACTCATGTTGGCCGAAGCAATAAACAGAGGTCACACATGTGGGACAAAAGTGAGTTTACTGAGATTACCAAGTTTACTTTGAGAAAAATAATCACATCGGATAATGACAACGAGACTTGCTGGAGCACATACCTCCACCAGGCTGAACAGTTTATGTTTTGTATCCCACTGATAAGGTGGATCTGGATCCTGACCTTAACCAAAATCCAATTGGCTTGTTCATGCCACACACCCAACTTATCCATCCAGTTTTGTTATAACTTGTCCACAACAGTTTTTAACATCGTGCTATATATCGTTTTCGGCCCCATCTCTCAATTATGAAAAATCACTTATTCAATTTTTAGTATCCAGATACGGATCTTCTCCAAAAAGGAATCAGTTCGTCCTTGTCACACATCCAACCCCTCTACCAAATTACATCCGAAACCGTCCATAAATTTTTGAGAGACCCTGTTCACAGACAGACAGACAGAAAAACACACAAACGGGTGACAACATAACCTTCATCCACCTTCGGTAGCGGAGGTAACAATGAGATACAATTTGGCAAACCTTGTTTATAACAAGGAGATGTCGCTTCCATCTCTTCTTAACCAACAGAATAATCCTTTCCAGAGAGGGGATTTCGACCATTCTCGATTGGCTGCAGGTTCAAATGGACAAATGATCATTGCCATTCGAGGAACACCTCCTGTATTGTGCCGTGTCTCAACGAGACAGGTTATTACCTCCTTTACCAAAGGTGGAAGGAGGTTTTGTTTTCACCCCTGTCCGTCTGTCTCTGAGCAGGATATCGCAAAAGGTTAAGGACGGATGCAGACAAAATTTGGTGGACAGGTTGGGTATGTGACAATGACAAGCCAATTCGATTTTGGTTCAGGTCCGGATGCAGATCAGGCCCATCAGTGGGATACAAAGCGTAAACTGTTCAGCCTGACGGAGGTATGCGCTCTACCGAAGAGTGCCGTTCTAGTTTAATCCATCAAATGCTGTCTCATCGAGTAAAAACCTCCTTTACGATTCAGCTAACTACACAACACATCTCGTGGAATCCAAACAGTCAGTATCGTCAATTTGCAAGGCATTATTTAAGTCCTTTTCCTGCATACAAAGTCGAGGCTCATGAAGGAACTACAATGGAACACCAGAAGCCTTGATTGTGATTCTCAAACTTGAAACAGAATGCTAAATGTAAGGTTTGAATCCGCATCAAGCGAGGGTCACACATATCCGTGACAATGCCCTAAGTGTTATTCCTTCATGTTTTTGTTGTTTCCGTAACTGTTATATCTGTTTAAACAATGGTCACTGTCGTCCGTCATGCTTTCTTTGAATTGTTTTGTCAAATAGTCTATCTGCCCACACAGCGAGAGATGGGGTTTGCAAATGTGTGTGTGTGTGTCCAGAGCACAACTTTTTCACCATATGAGCTTTTGGTCATCGACCTTTCAGCATACATTATGAGATTGCAGAGAATAATAATTAACAAGTTTTACTTTTTTAAGCTGTTTTTGTTTGTTTGATTTTTTTTGTCAAGTTTAGTTCGAGTACAAAGCAGACGTGGAATGTATTCTAGTTTTTCATTTGTATTGTATTGTCGAGCTCGGTTGTCTATCTCCATCTCTCTCTCTCTCTCTCTGTTCTCCAATGTTGTGAATACTGAAAGCAGTAATTGGCCCACAAAACATATTTAGATACAAATGAATTTGAAAAGAGACAATAAACAAAGATAAACAATGGACCAGTTAATGATGCTGCTCAACAGGTTGGTTTCTTTCAACGTGATGATCCACTGCCATCTCATGTTGCCTCCCAACTACTACACATGTTATTTTCCATTCTCGCTAACCCTATGACCCTTTGTTGGCAGCAGGTTTCCTTGCTCCTCCTTATCTTGTTTGTGTGTGCCGTGCTGGTGCAATGACCTTACCGTCACTGCCATCCAATTTTTACCGTATAATAATTTTTTACTCGACCATCAAATAAAATTTAAATGTCATGTCATTAACTACCAAAACTCATGACCATCAGTGGAGTCCACAAGTTTGTGCAGAATAGAGTAGAACATGAGTTTTTAGTGACATCTATCCATCTGACCACTCCAATATAAACACGGACTCGGAACATGCACACCGCTAATGTTCCCCCCAATCAATTCGCCAACGTTGTGCAGTGAATGAATTCCTTGTGAAAGGGGACAACTCGGGTGCAGATATCTATGGCTGATTGAGTCAGGCGTACGGATGTGCCTGCATGGGCGCGAGCAGCGTCAGAAGGTGGGGTGAAACACATCAAAGATGGAAACATGGACATCACCGATCAGCCAAGCTGCGGTCGGCCGAGAAGCGCCATGACTAAACATAACGAGCAGAAAGTTGATGCACTCATCAGTGAGGACCAAAGGCTGATGGTTCGGGAGATGGCAGTACGGCTTGGCGTCGGACACCAGGCCATACAGGAGATGATAGTGACTTCGAAATGTGCACTTCAGGAAAAGTGCCCAATGGAAAAAAACTCTCATCTTTCAACATGGCAACGCTTGAACCCACACTGCGCATCTGACATTTCAGGAAATCTCAAAGAATATCTGGGAAGTGCTCCCCTCCCCCCAGACTGTCCGGACTTGGCCATGGAAACTATGAAAACCATCTGTTCGTGCCCTTGAAAGATCATATGAGACGCCAGCACCATGATAATGATTTGGTAATCCAGATAGCCTTGTGGAGCTAGTTACAAAGTGTTGGAACGGACTTCGACTGCAGAGGGATTTTTAAGCTCGTGCAGCGCTGGCAGACAAGCGTGGACCGTTCTGGAGATTTTGTAGAAAAGTAATGTGATATGTTCAGTTCCGATTGACAATATCAGTTTTCTGACATGTGCCTTTGTTTTACTGAACAATAAACGTGCTCATGACCATCGCCACGACCCTCAGTAAAAAAAAAAAAAAGAGATTTAAAAAACCTATTGTGTCAATGTTACAGTGATTACAAACGCAGAAGCTCCAGAAGTTTATATCGCCGTACCACTTGCAGCATGTGTTTACCCACCATTCTCCCATCAGGTGAAGGTGATACAAACAAAGCTTCCCTGATTGTCTCACTCCATTTTCTTGATTGTGTGTCCGTCCGTTGTCTTATATGTTGTACATCTTGGTCGGGATAGTATCAGCCCCGGGGGGGAGGGGGGGGTTAATAATGAAAAAAATGAAGTTATTAGCTTGAATAGATGTTGAGATTTAAGGGGGGATTTGCGGACAACAAAACGAATTTCCATACCGGATCGGTCGAGGCCCGGGTTACCAACGACCGCCACCAGTACCGGTGGTCAGCAGGGTACCAGTGGAAATTGTGCTACTGCTGGGCGAAGGAGGAGAAGGAGACGGGGAAGGCGAGTCGGGAGGCAGTGGGAGAGGGGGAAGGGTAGAAGTGTGGAGGTGAGAGTTGGAACTCTGAATGTTGGGACGATGACTGGCAAAGGGCGAGAGTTGGCTGATATGATGGAGAGAAGAAAGGTGGACATACTGTGTGTACAAGAGACCAAGTGGATGGGGAGTAAGGCTTGGAGCATTGGAGGTGGTTTCAAACTGTTCTACCATGGTGTGGATGGGAGGAGAAATGGTATCAGGGTAATCCTGAAGGAAGATTAAGTCAAGAGGGTATTGGAGGTGAGGAGAGTGTCTGACCGAGTGATGAGTGTGAAGTTGGAAATTGAAGGGGTGATGATGAATGTCATCAGTGCATATGCCCCGCATATGGGGTGTGAGATGGAATATAAAGAAGATTTCTGGAGTGAGTTAGATGAAGTGGTGGAGAGTGTATCCAAGGATGAAAGAGTGGTGATTGGAGCAGATTTCAATGGGCATGTTGGGGAAGGGAATAAAGAGGATGAGGAGGTGATGGGTAGGTACGGTCTCAACAAGAGAAATGTGGAAGGGCACATGGTGGTAGAGTTTGCAAAAAGAATGGAAATGGCAGTGGTAAATACGTATTTCAAGAAGAAGGAGGAACACAGGGTGACATACAAGAATGGAGGAAAGTGCACACAGGTGGATTACATCTTAAACAGGAGATGCAACCTGAAAAGGATTAGTGACTGTATGGTGGTGGCAGGGGAGAGTGTAGCTCGACAGCATCGATTGGTGGTCTGTAGGATGACTTTAGAGGTGAGGTTGAGGAAGAGAGTGAGGGCTGAACCAAGGACGAGATGGTGGAAGCTGAAGGAGGAAGACTGTTGCATGAAATTTAGGGAGGAGGTGAGACAGGTGTTGGATGGTGGTAAAGATGGGTGGGATGATTGGGCAACTACAGCAGAAGTGGTGAGGGAGATAGCTAGGAAGGTACTTGGTGTGACATCTGGACAGAGGAAGGAAGATAAGGAGACTTGGTGGTGGAATGAGGAAGTACAGGAAAGTATAAGGAAGAAGGGGTTGGCGAAAAGGAAGTGGGATAGTCAGAGAGATGAAGAAAGTCGGCAGGAGTACAAGGAGTGGCGGCGAAAGGCAAAAAGAGAGGTGGCAAAGGCCAAGGAAAAGGCATATGACGAGCTGTATGAGAAGTTAGATACAAAAGAAGGGGAAAAGGATTTATACCGATTGGCAAGACAGAGGGACTGAGCTGGGAAGGATGTGCTAGAGGTTAGGGTGATAAAGGACGCAAATGGGAATGTGCTGACGAGCGAGGAGAGTGTGTTGAGAAGGTGTATGGAGTACTTTGAGGAGCTGATGAATGAAGAAAATGAGAGAGAGAGAGAGAGAGAGAGAGAGAGAGAGAGAGAGAGAGAGAGAGAGAGAGAGAGAGAGAGAGAGAGAGAGAGAGAGAGAGAGAGAGAGAGAGAGAGAGAGAGAGAGAGAGAGAGAGAGAGAGAGAGAGAGAGAGAGAGAGAGAGAGAGAGAGAGAGAGAGAGAGAGAGAGAGAGAGAGAGAGAGAGAGAGAGAGAGAGAGAGAGAGAGAGAGAGAGAGAGAGAGAGAGAGAGAGAGAGAGAGAGAGAGAGAGAGAGAGAGAGAGAGAGAGAGAGAGAGAGAGAGAGAGAGAGAGAGAGAGAGAGAGAGAGAGAGAGAGAGAGAGAGAGAGAGAGAGAGAGAGAGAGAGAGAGAGAGAGAGAGAGAGAGAGAGAGAGAGAGAGAGAGAGAGAGAGAGAGAGAGAGAGAGAGAGAGAGAGAGAGAGAGAGAGAGAGAGAGAGAGAGAGAGAGAGAGAGAGAGAGAGAGAGAGAGAGAGAGAGACAGAGACAGAGACAGAGACAGAGACAGAGACAGAGACAGAGACAGAGACAGAGACAGACACACTGTGGGAACTTAAACATCCACAACTAATGATGGAAGATGAGATATCCCGTTTAACATCCATCTGAGGGATGGTACACACATTGGTGCCTTGCTTTGTATGCGATGCACCAGGGTGAGAGTTTATAGCTGGGTCATGATTCAAACCCAGGCAAGACAGATCAGTGCATACTTCTTGGTGGCTATCGTGTGTGTGTGTGTGTGTGTGTGTGTGTGTGTGTGTGTGTGTGTGTGTGTGTGTGTGTGTGTGTGTGTGTGTGTGTGTGTGTGTGTGTGTGTGTGTGTGTGTGTGTGTGTGT
The DNA here is from genome assembly GCF_056783735.1 of Eptatretus burgeri. Lineage (NCBI taxonomy): Eukaryota > Metazoa > Chordata > Myxini > Myxiniformes > Myxinidae > Eptatretus > Eptatretus burgeri. The sequence goes on along the minus strand of NC_140978.1, from coordinate 41,229,271 downwards.
ATATGAAATTAAATGAGTCATGGACATAGCTTCTGGATGATCTTTAAGGTGATAAGCTCTCGGCCAAATAAGCCTTCTTCTTGGTCTTCCTTAACGAGAGCTAATGACATTCTATCACACAAATATATATGTATGTATGTATGTATATATATATATATATATATATATATATATATATATATATATATATATATATATATATATATATATATATATATATATATATATATATATATAGTGCCTATAGAAATTCAACACTCCCTTTCAAAATTTTCACCTTTTGTTGCCTCATAACCTGGAATAAAATTTCGTTTAATCAGACTTTTCCATGGTTATTTACACATCATAACCCACAACTTCGAAGTGAAAAACATATTTCAGAAAATTAATGAAAAATACAAAACTAGAATATCTTGGTTGGAAAGTGTCCACCCCCCTGAGTTAGTACTTGGTGGAAGCACATTTAACAGCAATTACAGCTGTGAGTCTGTGGGGATCAGTCTCTACCAACTTTACACACCTTGATTGGGCAATATTTCCCCATTCTTCTGCACAGAACGGTTCAAGCTCAGTTAAGTTGCGTGGGGAGCGTTGATGAACAGCAATCTTCAAGTCATGCAACAGATTTTCGTTTGGATATAGGTCGGGGCTCTGACTGGGACATTCAAGGACATTTATCTTTTTGTTCCTCAGCCACTCCAGTGTAGCTTTGGCTGTGTGCTTCGACTCATCATGCTGAAAGGTGAACTTCTGTTCCAATTTCAGCTTTCTTGTAGAGGACAGCAGCTTTTCATCGAGGATTTTTCTGTATTTTGCTCCATTTTCCCTTCTATCCTGACAACTGCCCCAGTCTTTGCTGATGAGAAACATCCCCATAACATGATGCTGCCACCACCATGCTTCACAGTAGGGATGGTGTTTTTGGGTGATGTGCTGTGTTCGGTTTGCGCCAAATTTAACGTTTTGCATTTAGGCCAAAAAGTTCCGTCTTGGTTTCATCAGACCACAAAACTTTTTGCCACATGGCTTCACAATCTCCGGAGTGGTTTATTTGCATCACTCAAACGGGACTCAAGGTGAGCTTTTTTGAGTAATGGCTTCCTTTTTGCCACCCTACCATGCAGGCCAGATTTGTGAAGTGCTTTGGATATTGTCACATGCACACAGTGACCAGTCTTTGCCATAAAGGCATGAAGCTCTTTCAAAGTTGCCCTTGACCTCTTGGTGACCTCTCTGATCAGCCTCCTCCTTGCTTAGTCATCCAGTTTGGAAGGACGGCCTGATCTGGGCAGGGTCTTCGTGGTACCACACGCCTTCCACTTCTTAATGATTATCTTGATTGTGCTCCAACCGATATTCAAGGCCTTTGAAATATTTTTATACCCATCTCCTGATCTGTGCCTTTCCACAACTTTATCCCGGAGTTCTTTTGAAAGCTCCTTGGTTTTCATGGTTGAGTCTTTGCTGTGAAATTCACTAAGCAGCAGAGGAAACCTACAGGAACAGCTGATTTTATTCTGAAATAATCAGGATCACTCCAATTTAACACAGGTGGAGGCCAATAAACTTGGTGTGTGATTTTGAAGGTGATTGGTTACACCTGAGATAATTTACAATTGCGATTATAAGGGGGGGGAGGCACATCCAACCCAGACATTCTCGTTTTTTGTTTTCAATTAATTTTCTGAAATTTGTAGAATTTGTTTTTTACCATGACAATGTGTAAGGCAACAAAAGGCAAAAATTTTGAAAGAGGGTGTAGACTTTCTATAGACACTGTACATACAATATATATATATATATATATATATATATATATATATATATATATATATATATATATATATATATATATATATATGTATATGTATATATATATATATATATATATATATATATATATATATATATATATATATATATATATATATATATATATATATATATATATATATATATATATATATATATATATATATATATATATATATATATATATATATATATATATATATATATATATATATATATATATATATATATATATATCAGCCTGGTGTTGGCGCAGTGGTTAGGGCAGTGGCTTGGAATCCAAAAGGTCCTGAGTTCAAGCCCCGTTAGGCCACTGAATAAATACACCAGGGGGTTGACTCAGCCTGTCATCCTTCCGAGGTCAGCGAAATGAGTACCAGTGTACTGGGCCGGTGTATACCCCAGTTAAAATAGGTGTACCATATCCTTGTGTCGTAAGAGGCAACCAGGGTTGCGTCAGGAAGGGCATCCGGCGTAAAACATGTGCCAAATCACTATGTGGATCATACGGATGATCCGCTGTGGCGACCCCTAAAGGGAGCAGCCGAAAGAAGAAGAAGATATATATATATAGTAATATTTTGGCACGCCCCTTTCTTTGTTCCACCATCAGATTTTTGTTACTGCATGAAATGAAACAAGATTTGGCACATATACTAATGATATTATTGTCTTCCTTAAGAGGCCCCTCAAAATTCGTTTTGATGCATTTTCACAAACTCCAACGGATTCCATTCAAATTCGGTACGATTATGGCTTTTGGTCCAACTTAGGTCATTGGCTATAAATTTTTTCCATAACACTTCCGATATTCGAAAAAAATCGATAAATCGATATCCCTTATGGGATTTTCCATTCAAATCCACTCAAGTTTAAGGCCTACGAGGGACGCAAATTTCCACTTTGCCCCGGGCGCTGTTTACCTCCGCTACGCCAAGCTGTTAGGGTTAGGGTTCGGGTTAGCTACCCTAACACCAACCCTAACAGCTAACCCTAACCCTAACAGCTAACCCTAACCCTAACCCTAACAGCTAACCCTAACCCTAACCGCTAACCCTAACCCTAACTGCAATCCTAAACTTAACCGCTAACCCTAACCGCTAACCCTAACCCCTATTCAGGAAATTTGCAAGAAAGCCCGGGCAACGCCAGGCTTTATTGCTAGCCCGAGCAACGCCGGGCATTACTACTAGTGTATACCATTATACTATTATATATATATATATATATATATATATATATATATATATATATATATATATATGATCTCTCTCACACACACACACACACACACACACACACACACACACACACACACACACACACACACACACACACACACACACACACTTTGAAAGAAGACCTTTCTGCCATGAAATGACAGACTGAGCTCGTTGGTAGGCTTATCTTCTGAGATACTCCCTCCCACATTGACAAGTTGGCAGATGTTTATGTCTGGCATTATCACAAATGAAATTGGTAAAACTACTTGCTGTCAATGATTGTCTGGCAACAGCAAGAATAGTTGCATTGCATTTGGATCTGTCCATCTGGATTCTCTCCTCTGTGCAGACATCTACCCACTCTTTGTATTTCTTCTTCAAGAATCTCTTTCTTTGGCTGCATGGAACCAGCTGCCTTCATCAGCATCAAAACCTCTTCAGGTTTTGGCTCATTTTGTCTTTCCATCTCAGCTTTGTTCCATGTGCCTCATGTCTCAACAGCAAGCACGCAGACACTTGCCATCGTCAAAACATAAGGAAATAAGTCAAAAATTAACATTAGCTTCCTATGCTCAGCATGTTTCAAGTTTGAAAAGTGATCACAGTGCATGGAGACCTCAAACAGATAAGCATGAGGTCAAGGACAGCGATCTTGTTTTATTTTTAAGCCGTGATCCTAATATGGTGGAGGAGGTGGAGTTGGGAGAACATACGGGGACAAGTAACCATAACATCGTGTACGCAGCTCTGTTGTTTCGATGTGGAGTTTGGAATAGTAGGGTAAGGCTGTTAGATTTTATGATGGCAAACTATGATGGCATGAGAAGAGAATTGGGTGCTTTGGATTGGGAAAAGCTAATGCGTGGGCAGTCTGCATCAGAGAAATGGGAATGGTCAACCTTCAAGGAGGTAATGTGTTGGGTACAAAATATGGACTGTATACTTTACAGTGAAGTGTAAAGGTAGAGACAGAAAGACCAGGGTGGTTGAGCAGTAAGGTAAGGAATGTTATTTTGGATATGTACAAGGCATTCATCAAGTACAAAATAACAGCTCGAGTCCGATTGACATCAATATCGGAGGAAACAATGACCAGCTATGAAAATAACTCGGCAGGCCAAAAGGGGGTGTGAAAAGGACAGAGCCAAGAATATTAAACATAACTGCAAGGCATTGTTTAAGTTTATCAGGGATGAAGAACAGGACAAGATAAGTGTAGCCCCATTGAGGAATAGCATAGGAGAGTTGGTGGATGATGAAGGTATGACAGCAGGCTTAGTAAAAAAAGGATTTTGCTTCTATATTTACACAAGAACAGTCAGGGGAATTTTCATTGGTTGAAAGTATCTATATTAGTGGCAAGCAAGGGGGCGTCAGAGGAGATTCCAAGCAGGAGAAGAGGAAGAAACGAAACAGCTAGGAAAATTAAGGGATGATAAAGCTTTGGGGGTGGATAATGTGCATCCAAGAGGATTCAGGAAGGTGGCAGAGCAGATACGTGCGATGTTAGTGGATAGTATTTACAGCTCGTTGGAGTTGTGAAGGGTGCCGGAGGATTGGAGATTAGCAAATGTAACAATGTTACTTAATAAGTGATCCAGAGAAGAATTGAGGAACTACAGACCTGTTGGTTTGACTTCAATTGTCAGGAAGGTGTTGGAGATGTTAAGTTATGGATAGGGAACCAATTCAATCATTTCAAACTCACACAAGACATTCATTGCAGATTTACCAAAGGCAGATCATGTTTAACAAATGTATTAGAACGAGCAGAGTCACCGCCCGCCGGGTGATATTGTTCCAAGCATGTAACACGTTCTTCTGATGCATACCTTTATTTGGGCGGCATATCGGCAACTGACGGCTAAAAGGGCAGAGGAACTCCTTGTGAGCCAATGGACATCCATGTCGAGTCCCAAAATGTGTCTGCGGACGTCCTCCTGCAGTTGGGTTACTGTTATTTTTAGGAGGATGGTGGCAGGATTTGCACTCCAGCCACCGTAAAACACTTCATTCCACAAGACCCACAAATGTAAGTAAATCTGAAAACCCACTCCGTGGGAGTACCTGCTGTGCTGCTGCCCTCCGCAGGGCAGCTCACCGGATGATGGGATTGGGGCAAAGCCTTCGGGACCCCCAAACCTTGATGAGAGGATGAAATCCATGGGGTAAGCCTCCAGGGTCAGATTCCGGTGGTGTGTGGCAGAGAGGTGCTGAGGTATCGTCCACCAGACAGCGGTCTTCTTGGGTTAACCTGAGGCGGTCCCTTCGGGTGGTTGCCTGCAATGTCCTATCCCGAAGAGAGGATGATCACCTGTCTGTTATCATCTGAGCTCAAGCATTTGAACATAGGTATTGGAGCACTCCCTGAGGTCCAGAGACCGCATCGGGCAAGATTGAGATGGGTGGTTACACCTACTATTGATCTGGTCGGTCTGATGGTTACCATGCCCAAGGAGTTGCTGTGGCTGTGTCAAATAAGCTGACTCCAATGATAATTGAGGTAACACCAGTCAACAAGCATATTATGAGATGAAGGATTCGTCACTCCTTCGGTGTCGTTTCCCTGGTCTCTGTAGATATGAGCTCTGACTGAAGCGAATGATCTCACCGTGAAGGACGCATTCTATGCCACACTCGAGTCTGTGGTTGATCAGTGCCCCAGGTGAGACACACATCTAGTCTTGGGGAAATTTAATGCATCGACTGGAACTGATAGAGATGGTTATGAGACATGTGTTGGTCCCCATGGTTCTGCAACTGTGAACCAGAATAGCACTAAATTCCTTGACTTTGCAAGAAGTCATAGACTTAGGGTGGCTGGTTCATGGTTTCAGCACCCACAGGCTCATCGCTGAATGTGGTATTCCAACGCTCGTGGTGTGACAAAGGAGACTGACCATATGCTCGTTGATGGCCACTGAAGAATGATCCAGAACTCCTGGGTCAACCGGAGTGCTCATTTCCTCAATACCGACAACAAGCTTATTGTAGTAACTCTGAAGTTGTTTCTTAAATCGGGGGGAATGGGACCATCCCAGCCTAGGCTGGATATTGGCAAGTTCAAGGATGAGAGGTTTGCTGAGGAGTTTGCGAACAGGCTGAGTGGGGATTTGGAATGTCTGGGTGCTTTGGGGTATCCTGAAGAGTTGTGGAGTGCCTTTAAGCCCACCGTCATTCATGTTGCCAGTGGATGTCTTAGAACTCACCGTCGGGTGAAGAAGAATTTTGTCTCTCGAGGGACACTGGATACCAGTGACCAGAGTCGCAGGGCCAGGCTGAATGGCAGAGTTGAGCTGTTCAGGGAGCTGAGGCGTAAAACTGTACGTGCGCTAAGGGTGGACAAGGGGGGCTGTAAGGAATCTATGTGCAAGGAATCTATGAAGGGATAGAGCCATCACCTGTGGTCAAGGGATTCTCGTCCTGCTTACAGGGGAATTTGCGCATTACGTTCCTCCAAGCCCGTCCATCGGTGTACTGCAGTTCGAGCGGAGGGTGGGGAGCTCTTGACAGAGGAGTCCGAAGTGAAGGCCCGCTGGGCCGGTTACTTTGAGCGGCTGTAACAGGCTGATCCACCAGCTGTTGAGTTGGATATCAGGGGTGTTGCTATATCCCTATTTCTGACCCTCCAATTAACTGTGATCCACCTTCGTTTGTGGAAACACGGGCTGCGGTGAACCGGTTTAAATGGGGTAAAGCCCCCGGAATCTGTGGCATCCATGCTGAACTTCTCAAGTCTTGTGGCAATGCTGCACTCATGTCGTTTCATGCAGTTCTGTGCTCTGCCTGGAACACAGGCATCATCCCAACCGAGTGCAAGAGAGGCCTTGTTGTCCCTTTATAGAAAGGGAAGGGTGATCGCCAGGACTGCAACAACTACCGAGGGGGTGACGCTGCTATCAGTGCCGGGCAAAGTCTTTGCTTGGATAATTATTGATAGGGTTCACCATCATCTGCTTGAGCACCAGCATCCAGAGAGGTCAATGATTGACTGTATCCTCGCTCTTTGGGTCCTCATAGAATGCAGAAGAGAGCTTTGGCAGGGGCTGATTGCAGCCATTGTTGATCTATTTTATGTGTTTGATTCAGTGAATCGGGATGCCCTCTGGAGGAGTCTTGGTCTTCGTGGGGTGCCACCAAAACTGATCAATCTGATGTCTGAACTACACTCTGGTACTGACAGTGCTGTGAGATGTGGTGATACCATCTCCGACTTATTTCCAGTTGTTACTGGAGTTCATCAGGGGTGTGTACTGGCCCCCACACTTTTCAGTACTTGTATGGACTGGATTTTGGGGAGGATGTTGGAGAGATCAAGCTGTGGTGCATCGTTTGAGAATGTCAAGATCTCTGACCTTCATTTCGCAGGTGATGCAGTCATCTTTGCGGAGACTCTGGATATCCTTTTGGGGACCCTTGAGGTGCTGAATGAGGAGTTGGAGCCACTGGGATTACGAGTTTTGTGGGTCAAAACTAAGATCATGTCAGCATGGGTTTACCAAAGGTAGTTCCTGTTTAACAAATATTTTCGAGTTCTATGAAGCAGTTTGATTGGGTGGATGAGGGAATGGCAGTGGACAAGGTATATCTGGACTTTAAGAAGGCATTTGATAAGGTACCACATCGGAGGTTGTTAACCAAAGTGAGCGCTTGTGGAGTGGCTGGTCAGGGAACTAAATGGATTGCAAACTGGCTTAGTGATAGGAAGCAAAGAGTGGCTTTGAGCAGGAGGATGTCTTGCTGGGAGGATGTAAGTAGTGGTGTACCGCAGGGATCAGTACTCAGACCATTATTATTTATAATTTACATCAATGATTTGGATAGTATGGTCAAGAGTTGGCTTTCCAAATTTGCAGATCACACAAAGCTTGGAGGGAAGGTGGATATCAGAGGGGGGTGGTGAACAGATTCAGGAAAGTATTAATACTTGCAGATATTGGGGAAACGATTGGTAGATGGAATTTAACTTGAGCAAGTATAAGGTGTTGGGGATGGGAAAGAACAATGAAAATAGAGGTTACAGGATGTAAGGGGTAATTTTGGAGCGCGTCACACAGGAGAAGGATCGGGGGTGGTATTAGATGTGGGAGTTAAGCAGGTAGCACAGTGTCAGGCAGCTCGAGGTAAAGCAAATGGGGTTTTAGGTTTTATTCGGAGGGGGATCAATCATAAATCAAAAGAGGTGGTGTTAACATTGTACAGGAATTTAGTGAGGGCCACATGTAGAATATTGGGTGCAGTTTTGGTCACAACTCACGAAGGACAGAGATGCCACAGAGAGGGTTCAGCGCAGGGCTGCTCGATTGATTCCAGGCCTAGCTAGACTCAGCTATGAGGAGCGGCTGAAGGAGACAGGGCTTTATACACTAGAAAGGAGGTGGTTACAAGGAGATATGATGAAGATGTTTAAGATCATGAAAGGTATTGATAAAATAAGTGTAGATGAAATATTCAGCAGAGGAGACAGTGATAGGACCAGGGGCCATAGCCTGAGAGTAAAGAAGAGGAGAGTTAAGATGGTAGTAAGGAAGGGGACTTTTACTCAGAGAGGAGTTAATGCATGGAATTGTCTCCCTGGAAAGGTTGTAGCAGCAGAAACAGTAGATAAGTTTAAATTAGAATTAGATAGCTACCTGGAAGTTATGGAGATAGAGGGGTGTAGGGGTGTTGGCAGGACTTGGAGGTAGATTGAGCATTGATTGGGTGATTGTGTTCATGTGTACGGAATGCTGCTGGTGGGGGTATCGTTAATGGGTGTTGTGTGGTTGGTGTGTTTTATAACAACTCCATGCCCCCTCCCCTGGGGAATACATATATAAAGAAAATACAAAAACTTCAAAAAAAAAACACACAAAAACACTATTCTTTTTTTCTTTTTTTTAAACATACATTTTGCATTTTCTTCTTTTGATCTCATATTCATAATTTAGTGTGGTGTTGATGTGGTGCAGGCATGATGGGCTGATCGGCCTCCACCTGTGTCTGATTTACTTGTATACAAGATAAGAAATGTAAACAGCATGTAGCGCCATAATTACGAACACCATGATATGGATGGATTTCCTTACTGTGTGGAGGTGATCAGTAATTAGGAAAAATATCAAATCGGATGGATATCGTTTGTAAATATGGATATGACACATTGACATTAAGCACAGAGCTTAAAATGTAAAACGTGGCTCCAAAAGTTGCTTCTCATGGTCTCACGAGTCCATTGTATTTTAATGTACTAGTGCATGCCCGTACGTGCGTGCCCGTACGTGCAAACAAAACAGACAAAAAAAACTTTCAAACCGCGTGCCAGAACAACAACCACACAGGCCGTTCCTTCGTTCTCACGTGCCCGTAGGTGCGTGGCCGTACATGCAAAAAAAAAAAAAAAACTTTCAAACCGCGAGCCAGAAACGACAACCACACAGGCCGTTTTCTCGCACCAACCACACTTCCACACACAGAGTTACTTAAAATCCAAATTAAAATCAAGTTTACCTCCCTGTCTTTGCTTGCCATGACATTCGCTGCCATGTAACTGGCACGGCCCGTGATGTCATCGTCGGCCGCCCGCGCACCGGCCTATGCAGCCACGCCTACGCAGCAACGTGTCATGTCATTGGTTGGTAAATAAATGGCCATAACTTGGGAAGCACTTGTCCGATCACCCCGTCCACCTCCCCATCACTATGCCACTGGACAAGAGTAAGCAAGGAGACCACCGTGGTTGATAAAAGTCAGCGGCATGAGTTAGCGTCCCTGGGACAAAGTCCTGGTGACATTGAGCACCATGAGTGGCCTTTCACTGTCCTCTGTTTGTGGTCATGCGATGGCAGCAAATCTATATTCCTGCTTGCCAAGCAGTACGACATTGCCTGATGACCAACATTTCAATTCATCATGCCAGAAGAATTGAGCGAAACTTTGCCTTACATCCCCCTCATTGATCTCTACCTGCCTGGCATTGAGACCACTCCTGCAAACCTACCTGCATGTTATTTCGAAGAGCTAAAGGGAAATCATCGAAGTTAATGCCAACATTCTTGCAACAGCAATGCACTTTACCTTTTGCACTTAATATTACCCTTGGTAAGAACTTAAACATTTGAGAGGAATGACAGTGCAAAGAAAGGCTTTGGTTGAAAAGGGATGTTTGTGTATAATTACCTGAAGTCGTAGAAATCCAGAGGTGTCATCGTTTCCAAGATGGAAAATTGGTCAACAAGGAGATGCATTATTTGGTTGACTCGATTCATGCGAGAAATCACTTTAAGCATGTTCCGCTCATCGCGAATCTGGGGGTCGAGGTTTGACAAAAACACAAGTGAGTTTGTGTAAAGACATCTCACTATTTGATCAATCACACAAAAGTAAGGAGTCAAACTTAAAAAAAAATTCCTATCATTGTTCAGTGGCTAACAATCTTCATTGTAACATAGTGTGAGAGGAGTGTGTGAAAAGGTTTGCACTTCATCTTCATGGAAAGAAGCATTGGTTGCCAATTGCCATCATTAATGTGATAAATAATAAGGGAAAATGCTACGATCAAATGGGGTGACGTTGGACACTTGTGATTGTCTGGATTTTTTTGCACCTATTGACTGTGAGAGTAGAATTGGCTCCTGAACGAGCATTGGCCATTTCTGCTCTCAGTCTTCCAAAATCGCTTGTGACTACGATACGAGTCATGGACTCAATCATCATAACCCACGAGTTCGGAGTCATTCCATCTGACCATATTTATATTAACAAAATTATGCATTTGTATATCTCGAAGGTGCTGGAGGGCGGAGGCATTATGTTTTGGGGGCGTCTGTCCGTCCATCCATCCCTCCGTGCGTGTGTAGCCGATTTTCATTACTGCGATACCGATGTGAACTGCTGAAGGGATTTTGACCAAACTTGGTTGAAGTATGTACTATGATGTAAAGATGAACTGATTAGATCCATCCATCCATTGGGACCATACTCTATGCAGAGCGCTGGTGCTGCCGAAGCAGTCTCCTTGGCTATTGGGTGTAATCCTGGACGGGTCGCCACTCCAACACAGTATACCAGCAAGCTGACACTCATTTTGCTGACCTCGGAAGGATGCCAGACAAAGTCAACCCCACCTGGTATTAATTCAACAGCCAAGGGGGATTTGAACTCAGGATCCTAGGATCCCAAGCACCAGGATCCACAATCTAACCATTAAGCCAACACCAGACATAACTGATTGGATGTTGGGGTCAAATATCAAAATTAATATGACCTTTAACATTCGCATCAAATTATATTTACCAGTTCTATTTTCTTGCATCAAATTCATCAAATTATATTTTCCAATTCTATTTTCCATTGAAATTTGGATTTTATGAATGCTAAATCATGTTTGACTGGATGAAGAGTAGAAGCATGTGTAATTTCCTATTCCAGATGAAGTATACTTTGAAACGACAGCCCGTTATCAATTTTTTTCACTCAGAGGTTCAAAAGACTGTGCATTTAGAATAATTTCACCAAACCCTCGTGAATTGAATTTTGGTCGCAAATTTGCTTTCACGGCTGGTATGTTCAATCAGCATCCTTATTGTTATTCACATTGCACATTTACACCTGTTGTCGGTTCTGCAGTTGCACAGAATAAAAACGTGCAGAAAGTTTATGTCCTTGCGTGACAAATGTGAATGCGATAAAACTCTTTCCAAAAGAAAATGTTTATCAAACATCGTTCGAGAATAATTGATCACATTTACTCCGAAAGTTCAGAAACATTCTAAATATTTATCAAAGTAGCTTAACTATGCGTCGTGTGAGTAAAGGGAGAGGGGGATAAATATAGAAGAAGAAAACTGAGAATAATAAGAGAAAGTGAAAAATGGGGGAGGGGCGATATTGGGGGGGGGAGGTCAAGGGTGGGAGAGTGGGAGTTGGGAAAGAAGGAAACAAAGAAAGGTGGTTAAAATGTATGAGAAAGAGAGTGGCAATGTAATGTGCAAGTGTGGAGAGGGTCGGGGAGGGGAGGACAGGGTGTCCCACTGTGTGTGTGTGTGTGTGTGTGTGTGTGTGTGTGTGTGTGTGTGTGTGTGTGTGTGTGTGTGTGTGTGTGTGTGTGTGTGTGTGTGTGTGTGTGTGTGTGTGTGTGTGTGTGTCCATGGATTACTATCTCCATTTGTGGGTTTCAGAAGGTGTAATGGAAGCTGCGCCGGGATGGTTTGAGGGTAGTGGAGTAGCAGCTGAAACCCAAATCCTATCCAAGTTACTCCTGATGGCTCCATCTTTGCTCTTTACTTTCTTCAGGTTCCTTCTGATGACTCTAATGCAGTATTTGGTCTTCGAGTTTGATTGGTGTGCCTTTGTTTGTGCAGCTGTTCTGACATGAGTATTTTTTGTTTTTAACTTCCTGATAGGATGTGGCTTGTGCTTTCTGTTTCTGGCAAAACCTACACTTGTCCGATTGACTCAGTCCTGGTATCTTCTTAAAGCCATTCATGGAGCGTCCCTGGTCTTGGGCATTTATTATGACTCGTTCTCAATCCCAGTAGAGCTGACCTCTTCTTAGCCATTCCACTGAGCCTTCTTTGTGTATGTCCAATCTGTCCAACTCTTTTTTTTTTCTTTTATATCTTCCTGCTCTTTTGTCGTTCTCCCAGTGGCCGGTGTATATCTGTTTAATTTTCATGTTATATTTTTATTTTGTCTTTTTTGGTATCATAGGGGCTGTATTTGTTGCTGTTCGGATTCATGTATGACATCTCACAATCACACCTGTCATTAAAAATTCTTTGCAAATTGGGTTTCTCTGGCTTGCTCTCTTTTTGTTTTGATACAAATTGGATTTGGTAGCCTGTTGAACTTTTCATCTACTTAGCCAATCCTACCGATTCCACTCTGTGTACTTGGTTGAGTTCCATCAGGCTGCAACCTCCTCCTCATCTCGGTAGGTACATTCTCGGGATGCATTAATTTTTGTGGAACATTTTGTTGATGGTGAGGAGTTTACTTGTTTTGATATCTGAATTATTGATTTCTGATTGTGGCAGCAATTATTATTCCACAACTGCATTGGAAAACTGGCACTGCTAGCTGGTTAATGCCATTGATTTTGTTTCTTGGGGAGAGGTATGCTGCCAGCCTCGATCAATGCAGGTATTCTTTGGTAATTGTTTTGCGCATTGGTTTGTGACATGTTTGGTTGTCCTCTTCCACTCCGTGTGTGTGTGTGTGTGTGTGTGTGTGTGTGTGTGTGTGTGTGTGTGTGTGTGTGTGTGTGTGTGTGTGTGTGTGTGTGTGTGTGTGTGTGTGTGTACGTGTGCACGCTTCGTGACTTCGTTGTCAATCTCCTGTGTTGTTGTATTTATGTCGATTTTTATGTTGTCCGTTTTGTTGGTCTACCTTGTACGAATGTGCACTTGGCACATCTATCTCAGCCAAATTCCATTTCAATGTTGTCGGAGGAGCGCTTCACTAATTTCAGTTGTTCTACCGATTTTTTCTCATTTAATGCAGAGTTTTAGATCATCCAAATACAGTAATGTGTCACATTCCCTTCTTGGATGTTGGGGTGTATCCATTTTTCCCCCCATTAATGAGGTCGTTCAGTGGGTCAGGGGCCAGGCAAAACATGAGGGGCGAAAGTCTGTCACCCTGAAATATTCCGTGACATATCTTCACCCCTGGTATTTTTGGCTTATCTGGAATTATAATTCCAGATAAGGTCTTGTCATCATGCACCCTCCGTCCATCTCCTATTTCGACTTTTCTGGCCAAACCGCTGGGACGATCTGGCTGAAATTTGGCAGCAACGTTCCACTCCTGAGTGGTAATGGGGATTGCAAAGCTCGTTCCGGTCACCTGACTTTAAAGTCAAAATGGCTCACTTAGTAAATTTCTTCAAAAATCTTCATCGCTAGACACCCACCAGTCAGAATGCTACTAAATTTGCATTACAATACAAGGACAGAGTCCTGGTGTTAAATTGCAGATGCCAAGCCGATCACGAGACCGAAGTGTGTCAAAATGGCGGTCATGCAAATTCCTTCCAAAATCTTCTCCTCTAGACCCACCAAGCAGAATGCTACCAGTCAGAATTGTTTGTGCGTGTGTGTGCGTGCGTGCGTGCGTGCGGGTGTGTGGTCCCTTAACCAATCAGCATGAACCAACCTGGCCATGAAAAAAGATGCTTCTGACAGAGTCCAACTCCCACAGGATTTGCTTGAACCACAACTCATAAGCTAAACAATACAAAATGAAACAAGCAAAATGAATTATACAAAAATGTAAACAATATAACAATGTTCAATAATAATCAATTTTGTATTTTTTTTTCACTTTTGGGGGTCTGTCAAACTTCAAAAAGGCAAATTTCATTCCATTTCACAATCATACCTTCTCAGTTTCCTCCATAATCCTTAGTTACCTGATGGAAGCTTTAAATGCTGGCTTGAACACTGATGGCATAAACACCCCCCCCCCTCCAGGTTAATGATCGGCATCTCAAGGAGATGGGGATGGGTCAGACATCTGCCTGGGGGATGGCCAGCCGGAGGACCCTGAAGTACTGGCGGAAAGTGGACACAGCGACACACTGCTCTCGCATATGCTCCCATACCTGACCTGACCTATGTCTGAAATGGAGGTCAGTGTTCATGAATCAACAATATCCCATTCCCTTCACAAAGCTGGCTTCTCTGGACAGGTGGTAATAAAGAAGCCATTACTGAAAAAGACGGATCGAAAAGCTCATATGGAGTTTGCAAAAAAGCATCTTGGTGATACTGCCGACATGTGGAGAAATGTTTTCTGGTCAGACGAGACAAAAATGGAACTATTTTGTGTGAATTCAAAGCATTACGTCTGGTGCAAGTCTAACACTGCACATCATCCAGTCAACACCATCCCTGCTATCAAGCATGGTGGTGACAGCATCATGTTTTGGGTCTGCTTTTCATCAGCAGGGACTGGCAAGCTTGTCGGTGTAGAAGGGACAATGGATGGTGTAAAGCACATGAGACTCCTTGATGAAAACCTGCTTGAGTCAGCCATGAATCTGAAACGGGGTAGGAGATTCACATTTCAGCAGGACAATGATCCGAAGCACAAAGCTAAACCCACACTGGAGTGGCTGAATAAGAAGACAATAAATGTTCTTGATTGTCCCAATCAACATCCTGACTTGAACACAATTGAACATTCATGACAAGACTTGAAGATTGCAGTCCATCGACGATCCCCATCAAACTTGGCAGAATGAGAGAAATGTTCACATGAAGAATGGGCAAAGATTTCACCATCTCACTGTGTAAAGCTGATAGAGAACGACCCAAAAACACTCATAGCAGTTATTGCTACAAAAGGTGCTTCCACCAAGTACTGACCAAAGGGGCTGGTTACTTTTACAACCAGTGAATTTTGATTTGTACATGTTTTTGGAAGTTATTCCTGACATGTAACCTCCTTAAACTAAAACAATGTTCCGTTTGATTTCTTCAGTTACGAATAACAATGTTTATTTGGAAAAATTGTTTCTACATCATTCGTAATTCATCTAAATGTGGCATTATCGGAAGGGGTTGAATACTTTTGCAGGCCACTTCATATAATTGGTGAGATGGTGAGCTCCAATTGTCAAATATGGTATCAGATGTGAAAAATAACTATTAATTAGGCCATGACATCGATTGGGAAGTTCAGCCAATAAGGAGTCACGTGACCTCTCAAATGCGCTGATCGCTAATTACTCAAAAATCGAAAATAGTACAAGCACAACCTATACATCAATTTAAATGTAATTTTACCACTTAACTCGTCTAATGACATAACTCTCAAGGATGAAATAAACGTTTGTAGAAATAAAGGTATACGAGAATATACCTTAGCTAACTTCTCCAAATACACACCAAACAATTTACATGTTCTGGCACTTGATGGAAAAATATTCAATATTGTCTCCCCAAAAGCATGACAATAATATGTTCAATTTTGTTGATACTTCTGTTCAATATATTGCAGCTTCATATAAAAAATGATTGCCTCCAAATGTGCTTAATCGTGGTCATCAAATAGTACGTTCGATGCCGGGCAACGCCGGGTACCTTTGTGAGAGGAGGGAGGGGGAGATTGGAGGTGAAAGGAGGGAGGGAAAGGTAGGAGGTGGGACGAGGGAGGGGAGAATGCGATGGGGTGGGAGGAGGCAGGGGAAGGGTTGGGAGGAGGCACCCAGCATTGCTAGTTGCATTTTGACGTGCTACATGATGCAAGACCATGTTTGCAAAGCATCAATACAACAGTTTGCAGTTGAATACTTACCAAGCTATCAAGAAGGCAGAAGCAAACCTGCGACCACTGAGCTGTGCTGGCTGATTATTTGTCAAGTATTACCTCCGCCACCTTAGGTGGACAGAGGTTATGTTTTCACCCCTCTCTGTTTGTTTGTGAGCAGGATATCTCAAAGAGTTATGGAAGGATTCGGACGAAATTTGGTGAACAGTTTGGGTGTGTAACAAGGATGAATTGATTCGATGTCAGTGAAGATCTGGATCTGGATACGAGAATATTTTTTTATATTATTTAAGTGATTCTTCACCATTGAGAGATCGGGCCAAAAACGATATTCACAGTAGCATAATATTTCAAAACGTTGTGGACGAGTTGTGACAAAAGGAGGTGAAGGAGTTGGTCAGGTGACAAGAACTAGCTAATTTGTTTTTGATTCAGGTCCGGATCCAGATCCGACCAATTAGTGGGATACAAAACGTAAACTGTTAAGCCTGGCGGAGGTATGCGCTCTACCGAGTATGCCATTCTAGTTACCACTATGATTATTATAATAATAATAATTATGAATAATTTGGCAGTGAATTCGAATCAAATGAATCAATGGCCTGAGATGGATTATACCAAGCGAAGTTGACATCAGGGAAGTAAAACATGAGGCTGGTGGATGACACTTGACATTGATGTTGACAATTGACAGATATATGTGTAATTCACAAAGACCCAATGGCCAACAGCTGGACATAAAAGATAACCACACATCAATGACCAATGGTGACTCACCTTGGTGGGTGATGATAAATAAATGTTCATCATGAACAGGGTTATTGTGCTTTGAACTCTCCAACACTTGGGCATGCAGTATTTTATTGAGCTGTGCAAGAAAAGGTTTAAAGAAAACATGGAATTATTTTCAATAATTTACATCATGTCGTACAAGGACACACAAGGAACTTTGATGCAGGACAAGGGCATTTGTCTCATCAAACATGTGCTACTGCAACACCACATTAATTCAATCGAACAGTTTATTAATTTAAATTCACTGTGGGGTGGAAAGGGCAATGTTGGGGGGAGGGGGGGGTGCAGGAATGGAGATCAGAGCATTGGGCAATGCAAATATATATATGTATATATATATATGTATATATATATATATATATATATATATATATATATATATACATATATATACATATATATATATACATATATATATATATACACATATATATATATATATATATATATATATACATATATATATATATATATATATATATATATAGAAAGACCACCCATATGTCTCACCTTTAAATGGATGGAATAGCCAATCAGCTCTCACCTAATCAACAAAACCCAGGTACCTAGGATTATACAAACAATTCACCCCTCCCACACTCATCTCGCCTCCTCTTCAGCAAGGGGTAAATTGTTTATATTGTTACGGTGCCGGTGCGTCGGCCGCGAATCGACCGCTCTGAAGGAGCCGCAAGTCTAGTCGGCCCGACCGATCGCCCGGAATATAGATCGCTGCCCGGATAACTCCGAGGACGACGGGTCCTTGTGCAAGAACCGAAATACGCAAATGGGCAGACCACGTGGGGTAGGGTCGATTGCCAATCTTCAATTTACCTAAATACCCACGTGATCCAACTACCGGGGTACTCCATTATCGACGGAACTCGTACGGAGCAAGCCGCCTAAGCGAGCCTGTCCCATGCGCGATTCCGAGCGGCTTAATCGCCGAGAACCGTCGGTCCGAATGTCCCCATTTTACGGCAAACCAACGGCTTTCTAACTCCCAACACACGGAATGCTCAGTCAATGAAAGAATCGACGCGACGAGCTGAAAACATTTAACAATTGGGGTTTTTATGAATAATAATGGGGAACTAGGGAAGCACGTAAGAGCAGAATGATACCGACTATACGAAATGCAATACAATCATTTACAGCACACAAAGTACTTAACAGTTTCCTACTTATTAGACAGGCCCACAGACACACGTACGCACGCACGCACACACACACACACACACACACACACACACACACACACACACACACACACGCAATAAATGGTGGCTGATGCCTTTAATAACTGACTCCAGCTCGGAGGACAGATGAGCTGAAACCCAGAACCTATCTCGAACCTCTCCACCTCGTATGGTCTTCAAGCTGTCCGGACCCGTGCTCCAGCGAGAGCGAGCTGGATCCAATCGCCGTGAGCCGCGATCCTTCCCGAGCTCCAGTGAATCCTCTGGCGCTTCCAAACACGTGCTGCTGAGACGAGGCGCCGATCCTTCCCATCGATGCGTCGCTTCCCCAAGGAACCACCTCCAAGATGAGGCCGATGAGTCGCACCAAGCCGGGAACCAAGCGGAGAACAAAGAGCTCCATGAACCTAGAAGAGCCAGCCGAGCAACTAGCTCAACTCTCTTCCGATGAACAAAGCCTCTCACAACACGAACCAAAAACTCCGAGCCAAGCAACCAGCTCAACTCTCCTCCGATGAACAAAGCCTCTCACAACACGAACCAAGAACTCCGAGCCAAGCAACCAGCTCAACTCTCTTCGATGAACCAAGCCAGAGCCCAAAAAGCGAACCGAGCCAAGCAGAACCTGAAGGTCTGCTGAAAAGCCAAGCCGAAGCAAAAAGCTTACTAAAAGCCAAGCCAAAGCAGAAAGCCTTCAAAAAGCCTCCTCCCTAACCCAAGCCAAGCAGAACCCGAAGGCCTACTCATGAAAGGCCAGCCCAAACAAAGCAGAGGATCCCTTCTTTATTCTTCTCCGCCACCTCCCCCGCTCTGGCGTGACTCATGCCCTCGTGCTCCATCCCCTGCTCAACCACGGGTGGGAGGGAGTTGTTGACGTCATGAATCACGGAACGAGAGGGCTCTTCTTCCTCTTCGCAGAAGAGGGGGAAGGCGTCTCCATTGTGTTGAATCTCGCAGCGCACTTAATCGATTTCTGCCCATTAAACAATGGAAGGTGAATTATCTAGGGAACAAGCACTTATCGACATAACTGATTAAAGGAACCTGAATGTTGTGTGCAATCGAATTCCCAAATTCGTAACAATATATATATATATATATATATATATATATATATATATATATATATATATATATATATGTTTGCTTGTTTTTACACATACAGGGGTGCACATAACTGGTACTCAGGTGCAGTACTCGTGCGTGGTTAAAAAGAAATAAAAAAACTAAATGCGTATTTCAAAGATACTGCAAAAGCTCAAAGGCATACTTGCACAACAGAGGCTTTTGATGGAAGGTTTTCTCAGCTCGTGTAGGTGAGATTCTCCCATGATAATTCTGATAAATTGAAAGTCAACTGTGATTTCCAAATTTAAGTGCACAAAATTAAGTTTATTCATGATAATATTATCATTTATGAGTTATATTTTAACTTATAGGATAAAATACATATATATATATATATATATATATATATATATATATATATATATATATATATATATATATATATATATATATGGAGAACATGTGAGTGAAGAGGAAGAAGAGATGGTTTTCTCAGCTGGTGTCGTTAAGATTGTTCCGTGATAATTCTGATAACAATTGATGTACTGTACTCTGATTTCAAAATTAAGTTCATAATGATAACATTATAATTTATTGGTGATATTTTAGGTTTATAACTTATGAGATGAAAAAAAATAGATCTAAGGAGAACGCACAGGCAATGAGGAAGAAGAGGAGGTTCAGAAGCATCCGGAATGAAAAAAAAGAGTGGCTAGTGAGTGTCTTGTCTGGAGCGGACGTTGTGAGAGAGCGCTTAAAGAGGAGTAAGATGCACAATAAGATGAGAGGCGCTTTAAAAATCAGAGTGGTGCTTGAGAAAGGAGACGAGCACGCTCAAAGCTGACTTTTTTTTTTTCGTGAGTACAAAACAATTTCTGCTGGTACTCATTGGAGAACCAGATTTAGAAAAGCGTGTGAACCCCTGTGTATACGTATATATACATATACATATATATATATATATATATATATATATATATATATATATATATATATATATATATATATATATATATATATATATATACATATACATACATATTAGGGTGGTTCACAATATAATGGTATAAGTAAAAGTTTTCCAAATTTTGCCAGATCGCATTTTGCCTTGTTCCAAGTGACATTTTGAACATCTGTACCAAAAATTGAGCCAAGAGGACACCAGTAAAGGGTGGCACACTTTTTCACAATTTTGATTGCTCAACCTAAGCTCTATGGACAGTTGCGGAACTTACTAAGTAATTGCTAACATCATGTCCCAAGCTCTTTGCTGTCACGATGAAGGATGCAGCAGCCTGACGATTGGATAGACCCTCTCTGTCCCATGTTGTTGTCAATGAAGCAACAAGTACTTCAGATGAGCCTCGCTTCTTTAATCCTGCATGTGAGGTATGGCTGGGCTTGACAGGCGTTGCCCTGGAAACGAACTCTTCATCTGAACCATCTTCAGAGGCTGTTGATGAATCTTGTCCAACTTCTTCCCTCAATCGAGATAGCGTGTGAGTACCTCGGATACACTTCTGTTTTGCCATTGTTCCTGCACTGTGTTCAGCTCTTGCGTTTCTCTCAGCTTCTCTTGCCCTCTTTCTCTTATCCTTCCCTTGCTGAACCTTGTCTACACATCCAAAAGAGCATGACATCCGGTCTTCTCTTTGGTGCCTTAGAAATTCTTTGTCTTCTTCGGGGATCTTCAGGTCGAATATGTTTGCTGCAGCAATATCGAAGAGGTCCTGAAGATCCCCGAGCCAAGTTTCACGACGTAAAAGAGCTCCATCCGTCTCTCTGTTTTTCTCTTTTATTAGTTTCTTGTACTCCGCATACAGCTTCTTGATCTTTTTTCGAAGATTGGCATCCGTCATTGTCGGTAAACTGGCTCTCTCCCATATCTTCTTTACTTCATCCATTGTTGCTGTTGTGGCCTTTGCTAATGCCTTCCCCTCTTCAATATGATAGAGGAGGTGGAGTAGCACTTGCTCCTTTGAGGGAAGGCGAGCTCCTAAAATGGAAGGTAGAGGGGGCTTCTCGAGCAAGTTACATTTCTTTCTTGATGCCATTATTCCTGCAAATAGAAAAAAACGTCAACATTGTGAAAAAGTGTGCCACCCCTAAATGTGCAGAAATTGACTCCATTTTTGGTACAGATGCTTACAATGCCAATTGGAACAAGACAAAAAGCGATCTGGCAAAATTTTGTGAAAATAAATTTTGTGAAACACCCTAATATATATATATATATACATATATATATATATATATATATATATATATATATATATATATATATATATATATATATATACATATACATAGTTACGGATTTGGAAGCCTTGTGCACACAGACACATTCAGGTCCCCATAGCTCAGTTATTTTGATAAGTAAATTTGGATAGATAGCTCCCTTTCCCTTGTTTAATTTGTTAATTAAATGTTCATGTGCTGCAGAGTTATTTTGATAGTCAGGGTTTTCTTTCATTTTTACACATCTTATAACTACAACAACACGCCTTCACCTCGCTTCCTCACACCGACGCCATTGCCTACGTGCATGTCAGCACGTACGTGGGCGGAGTTCACAATGACCTGACGTCGCTCTCGCCAAATCATTAAGATGCGAGCGAGTTCACCGATGGTCGACAAATAAGCGCAGGCCAGGCACGAGCGAACGGCGCCCGAAAGAGGACGAAGGAAGAGAGAACGAACAATTTGCGCCCCATCTGCTCGCTGGCGTGTTCTGGTTCTCCATTCGATCTTGGCGCCGGTCTGATCTCGTCTCATCGCTGGTTCTGGTCTCGTCGCATGCCAGAAGAGCGTGCGGGAGCCCGACGCTGTCCACCCTACCCGGCGATCGCAGCGGCAACGAGTTGCGGGTTCGAGTCCGCCGACCCAAGACGTCGAAGACCTCGAGGTCCATCTTTCTTTTTGGGTATTTGTGTGTGCGTGTGTGTGTCTGGGGCCCTGTCTGTAAGTATAAACTGTGAAGTGCTTTTGCTGTACATTATTTGCATTTCTTCTTATAATCGGATAACTCTGCTCCTTGCGTGCTCCCCCCTGCCCCTCCCCCCCCCCAACCATTATAAATAAATCCCCTGTCAAATGTTTCAGCTCGTTCTTGTGTTTCCTTCATTGGCTTAGCACGGTGCATGTTGGGAAATTTGGGAAGCAGCAAATTGTAAATTTGGCCCGACGGGACCTCGGTAACCATCCGCTCGGGTTATGCACGGGTCGAGCACGCATACGGCTCGTCCCATACGAGTGCCGTCGAGGGTATGAATCCTTGGTAGCTCGCCACGTGGGCATCTCGGTATTTTGAAGTTTGGCAGATAACCTGTCCCACGTGGTTGATTTATTGACGATTCATGGTCCCGCAAGGGACCCTTACCTTTCGGAGTTTTCCTTAAGGTACGATCTAGATTCCGGGTGTTCGGTAGAGTCGACCCTACTGCTCCATCTCACGGCCGTGCTCGTCGCCGACGCCTGGCTCCGCAACAATATATATTATTTATATATATATATATATATATATATATATATATATATATATATATATATGCATATATATATGTATATATATATATATGTATATATATATATATATATATATATATATATATATATATATGTATATATATATATATATATATATATATATATATATATATATATATATATATATATATATATATAAATATATATATATGCATATATATATATATATATATAATATATATATATATATGCATATATATATATATATATATGTATATATATATATATGTATATATATACATATATATATATATGCATATATATATATTTATATATATATACACACACAACACAAATACACACACACACACACGAGTATATACACACAGGAGTGGACACTTATCCAACGAAGATATTATGGTTTTGTATTTTTAATTAATTTTCTGAAATTTGTATAATTTGTTTTTCACTTGGAAGTTGTGGGTTACAATGTGTAAATAAAGGTGAAAAAAGTCTAATTTAAGCAATTTAATTCCAGGCTGTAAGGAAACAAAAGGTGAAAATTTTGAAAGGGGATGCAGACTTACTATAGGCACTGTTTCTAAAACTATAAGAGATTTTTTTTGTTGTTGTATACCTTGTCAAGGGTCATATGAGAGCTAACACACAATGCACAGCAGGGGGGAGGCGGCATGAGACAAGAGGGGCGTGGGAAGGACAAAACAGTGGGGAACAGAGAGTTGAGGAGATCTGTGGAAGGGAGAGGGATGGCGTGGGTTACATGGGGTATACAAGATGGACACTAAGGGGACTTTCAGGAAAGAAAGCAGCGAATTTGAAGGAAGTGGGTTTGGGGTGGATTAACGGGGGTAGAAAAGATCGAGGATTTGGATGGGGGGTGGTGGTGAACAACTGTTTTGAAGGCCTGGAAGGAAGAATGGTGTTGAACAGAGTGAGGGAGTTCATTCCAAAGGCAGGAAAAAGAGGAATGAAAGAGTGAAGATGAGCAGTGATTCATGATTTTGGTAGTTTTACCAGAAAGGGGTTGTTGGCGGATCTTGAGCGCCCTGCGGAAATGTGGTGGGGGACAAATCGCAGATAGAGCGGGTGGGGGGCGGTTAGACCGGAGAGGAGATGGTAGAAGACAGAATGACCACCCACCTGCCTGCGGTGAGAGTGTGAGAGGCCCAAAGACTCAGCTTCATCATGGGAGATACCAATAATCCGAAATGCCTTGGTTTCCACAGCGTGAAGCCGAGAAAGGTGGGAGGCAGGAGCACCAGCCCAGAGGGGAGAGCATTACTCCATCAGGCTGTGGACAAAAGCTTTGTATGCGGTCAGGAGCTCAGGTGGGCCGAGGAAGGACTTTGCAAGGCGGAGGATTCCCAGTGGATTGCACGACTGGCTTTGGAGGCCAGTTTGTAAATGTGTCTTTCCCAGGAAAGATCATGGCATATAGTGAGATCCAGAAGCTTGAAAGAAAGGATTTCTTCCAGAGGATTGTTGAGAAAGTAGTTGGGGGAGGGGTGGCAGGGGGTTCCAAACGGTTATTTCGGAGAGACATAGTGAGAGCATGAGATTTATCAGGATTGGAAGACGTGTTCCACGTGTTGGACCAGTGTGTGATTTTACCCAGATCTGCAGAGAGCGAAGAAGCAGCTGCTTGCCGATCTGAGGGATGACAGTTGGTACAGCAGAGGGTGGAGTCATCAGCAAAGAGATAACGAGGATTTCCCAGAGAGTCGAAGAGATCACTGATTAAAACCAGAAAAAGCAAAGGATCCAGAACATTGCCTTGAGGAACTCCAGCCTGGACAGAAAGAGGGGATGAGAGAGAGAGCCATTAAGAGCCACACGTTGACCGTGACAGGAGAGGAAGTCTACGAGCCATGTGTGGAGATTGCCTTGGATACCATCGGAAGAGAAATGACAATGGTGGCTCATGACAATAGAAAAAGGTTGAAAGAGAGGGATGCTCAAGGCCAGCAGCGACTGCATGAGGGGGTTAGCAAACTTAAGAACAATGGGGTCATAGCGTACAGCCGCAATTGGAAATGCAAGACCGGGAATTTCAAATTCAAATCAAAATGGGAATTTATTTTCAAGCAGACTTGGTGGGAGTTGGTCCACTTGCTGCAGAATTTGGACCAGGCAAAGTTTTGGGCCATTAAGTTTCATGATTTTGGAGTTATGGAGGAGTCACACACACTGACTGACTCCCACAGACACATTCATTATGTGTACTTACAAAGGTACCTGAACTTCTTTACCTTCCATTGGCAGAAGTTGGCCATCGTCTCATTGACATTGTCAGTCAAGTAATGGCCTTTTGAGTTGCTGCTGTTCACAGTTATTTTTTTTATTTATTTATTTTTTTTGCAGCCCATTGCCAACTACCTGCTTAAAAAGGTTGGCATGCTGGAGTTCAACAAATAACGTTTTTCATGGACCTGCAACATGCAGATATTTTTCCATTGCCATTGTTCTTCCAAGACTTGTGACAAGCCTGGCAGTCAATTGTGGTGCATCGAGATATGGCTCGTTACAACATCAACAACTTTCTTGACGAGCTTATTTATTATTACTTACTCTTTCCCAATATACCCCGATGACGTGCTTTCGTACAATATTTCATAAGTCCTTACGTACATGTAATACGAGACCTCCGGAATGACGAGACTGAAACATGGCACTCAACAGGACATATTGGGACTATTGTTGGAATGCAATCTCTACCAACTGTTTCCCAGCTTTTCCAGGAAATTTTACATGCCTTCAGAGGTTTGGGACTTTTTATACCAACAGCACTGACCCTTCAATGCATGTTCCTTTCCTTCCTCAATTACATATTACATCAGTTGCATTTACAGAAGCTGTGATCTTGTCTTCCTCTCCACTTCCGAGTATTGCTAAAAGGTGCCTGTACCACCTTTGTGTCACCATTTGACATTCTTACATATGCAAAATAGGTTTCAATCCTGATCGAAAAGAATGCTACCACTGGGGTCTCTCTCTCTCACCTGCAATGGCTTGCAATGTACATCCCGCCAATTTTAAAATGGACTAGTGACATCTGTTGGAGAATTGTGCATATAATTTTACCTACCATAGTTTTATTTCACCAATTTCGTGTTTTCAATTCAGTACTATGTCCCTTTTGCATGGCTTCTGAAGATTTACACCACACCAATGTTTATTGTACAAGACTGACCCCACTTTTTGCTTTATTATGACAATCATGCTGTCACATGAATATTTATTTTTCTTTACGCAATTATATTCTTGTTTTACCGTTAATATATATATATATATATATATATATATATATATATATATATATATATATATATATATATATATATATATATATATATATATATATATATATATATTGGAGAATCGCACTTACAAACTTTATACTAACCGAAGGGAAGTTAGCAGTTTCTAAAACAAGGAAAGTTAAACTTCTTGCAAACCCTGATGCTGACTACAATGTTTTGACAGCTTTTAAAGCTCTTTTTATGGCCAGACTACATGTCGAGTTATATTTTTACCTAAATTTAGAAAATTAGAACTGTTTAAAGCTTAAACAGAAATGGTTTTTAAGGAATACATTGTGTATAATCGACCATAATGATCTGAAATTTTCATTGTAACTTTGTCCATACTGTTTTCAATATTTTACCTTACTTTTTGTTTTGCAGCATGTTAAAATCAGTTGTTAATGACAGTTTGAATGGATGGAATGACAGTTTGAGTCGATGGTTAGATGGAGGTGCTGTGTAATGGACATGTCGACAAAGTAAAGTGTTTATCGTTTCATATATTATCATATAAAGTGATGTATGATTAAAGTTAATCAAATGTAGTAATACTTCAAATAAAAGTAATAATTAAATTAGTTTGAAGAAGGAAATTGCATTGTTGTGTTGACTGACTGTCTAGACACAACTTTGAGGTTGTCGGTCCATTGATGTTGAGTGATCTACTGATATGGACCTGTGACCGGGGTTGTAAATCCGCCGTTTGGAGGTTCTGGACTGATAGGATTGAAATCTCGATGAAAAACGGTGCCCAGCTGATGATCCGGGCAATTGGGAAATCAGTAAATTGTTTATAAGTTAAGGTTATAACGTCAAATAAAATAGCTTTTGTAAGTACTAACCAGTACATAATATTTATACGTGTGTGTGTGTGTGTGTGTGTGTGTGTGTGTGTGTTTTTATATCTGGCTTCATTCTTATGTCTATGGTGCAGTAATTGATCTTAATTTTGATTTTTATAGGAGTTGTTGCTTTGATTCCATGTCCAACTGTTTTTCTAACTTTGGTTAATTAAAAGTATACAAAAGTCAATATCTATACCTTGATCTATATGTCTTTCTTTCTCTCTCTATCTCTCTCTTTCTCTCTCACACACACACAAACACACACCCTCAACCCACTCACTCCCCGCTCCCCGCTCACTGTCACAGTCTTTATCTGGAATCATGAGGACATTCAGTCAGAGAGATCTCCCACGGGTTCAGCATTGATCCATGGATTACGTACCGATCACAGCACTTAGTCGATCGTAAACAAATATAGACAATAGCCTTAAAAGGCGACAATCTGTTAGCCTCACAGGTTTTCAATCAAAGTAATGCTTCCAAGTAATCTGTTGCTTTCCTTTTTGCTAAAAAGCAAAATTTAAATGAGATATCTGCGATCACAAAGCGATCACCAAGGGTAAGCCTCCCACAGCATTTGTGATCCAATGATGGTCATATTATTTTTAGACTGCCATATCACCTTGACCTTCAACATTTAGGGATGGAGTGTAAATTAAGAAAATGTATCCCCATTTACAACTTATCCATAAAACTCAACAACATGAAAATCGGAGGAAAATTATTGAAGTTATGATCAAAAAGGTGTTTATGTTAATTAGGTCACAATCCAAATGAAGTAGGTCAAGGACACGAAACAAATATCAGGTGCACAACTTCAATGCAGGTACACTATTATGATACGAGGACATCTTGGAAGGCCAAGCGACCTTTGAGACTCCACAATGGCAAAATTAGTCGATGACAAAACACCCGTTTCTTTTCAGACCACCACTTGACCTTGACCTTTAACTCAGAAGTATATGATGCAAATTAGACTTGAATGCCCTCACTCTAGGGCAATGGCCTGATTGGACAAAACATAGCTGTGTTATGATTGAAAATGTAAACGTTTATATAATAAGATCATGACCTTAAAAATTAGGTCACTCTCAAAAATGTCAACCACACAAACGTTTTACTCCCATTATTGATGCAAAATTTCATTCTGAAAGTCTCAGGCAGCTCTAAGATACAGCTTGGACATTAGTAGAAAATAATAATAATAATAATAATAATAATAATAATAATAATAATAATAATAAAATGGGGGTTTAATATTCCTAGGGTTCTAAGAAACTCTGAGGTACCATTAAAAACTTGGGGTACGAAGTATAGAAACAAACCCGACAACAGTAATTAGCCTCCCTCTATCCTACGGGGGAGGCTTAATTCCAAATGTGACTTGCAATGTACAGATCATGATGCTTCCTACATTGAAAAGGGAAAACTTTACTCATTTTACACAAACAACCCCATCTCTCCTTTCTGTAAAGCAACATCTTTCTCTCCCATCCACCAGTCCTTCTCACCTTTTTTAATACTTACTGAACCACGGTCACAAAATCAAAAGTTTAACACACTTTTCAACAACTGTGATCACTTTTGCACATTGAGAATGATTTTGAACTTTCTGTATAGTTACAATGACATTTTGATCATATCATCGCACGGTTAACAATTGATTTGATTTTGATTTTGAAAAAAAACTTTGGACAGGACAATGATTTTCATTCTGTATTTGTGAGGTTACAATAATTATCTCTGCCACCAAAGGTGGACGGAGGTTTTGATTTCACCGCTGTTTGTCTGGCTTTCTGTTAGCAGGATATCTCAAAAAGTTGTGGACGAGTTATGACAAAACTAGGTGGATGTGTTTGGTAGGTGACAAGAACAAGCCGATTCGATTTTGGTTCAGGTCTGGATCCAGATCCGGCCTATCAGTGGGATACAAAAGGCAAACTGTTTCGCCTGGCAGAGGTATGCGCTCTACCGAGTGCCGTTCTCGTTATCTCAACCTGCATTTCTACAAGTCCCCATTCCATAAGGTGGACGGAGGTTATGTTTTCACTCCTGTCTGTCTGTCAGTGAGCAGGATATCTCAAAAAGTTATGGACGGATTTGGACGAAATTTCGTGGATAAGTTGCGTGTGTGACAAATTGATTGTTTTTCACGAGGATCCGGATGCGGATTCTGGAATTTTTCAAGTGATTCTTCACCATTGAGAGATTGGGCCAAAAACAATATTTCAAAAAGTTGTGGATTGGCAATGACAAAACTTGGTGGATGTTTATGCGAGGTGACAAGAACAAGCCGCTTAGATTTTTGTGCAGGTCCGGATCCAGATCCAGCCTATCAGTGGGATACAAAACATAAACCGTTCAGCCTGGTAGAAGTTTGCACTCTACCGAGCGCCATTCTAGTTACATCCGCAACCGAAGGTGGACAGAGGTTATGTTTTCACTCCTGCCTGTCTGTCAGTGAGCAGGATACCTCAAAAAGTTGTGGATGGATTTGGATGAAATCCGATGGACGAGTGTGTGTGACAAGGATGAAGTGATTAGATTTTGGTGAAGATCCAGATACTACAATTTTTAAGTGATTCTTTACCATTGAGAGATAGGGCCAAAAACGATATACATCTCAAAAACGATATATAAGGCATCTCAAAACGTTGTGGACGGGTTATGATAAAAAATGGTAGATGAGTTGGGTAGGTGACAAGAACAAGCCGATTCAATTCTGGTTCATGTCCGAATCCAGATCCGGCCTATCAGTGGGATAAAAAAAATGTAAACTGTCCATCCTGGCGCTGGTATGTGCTCTACGGAATGCCGTTCCACTTTCAATTCTGTATTTGTGAGGTTACAATGATTTTGATCATATTTATGGATTGTAATGGTGATTTGTGAAGAAAATTTAAAGGTCACTGATGAAGTGCACAGTGTATGAAAGAGAAGAGATTTTCTCACAATGAACAACCTACTGTAATAAGATAGATCATCCATTACACTGAAACTTGGAAATAATTACTGCTATATGTTTACATGCAAGTGATTACGCTGGTTGAACTCATCCTCTTGGCAGAATGCCAGGCTGTTTGGGGCAGGTGTTTGATGTTTAGGTGCAGAGTTTACATTTTCGTAAATGGACAATTGAAAAACACAAACCCTTGCAGAACTTTGTGACTTCCAACCTGTTCTAAACTATGGTAGACTTACATCACAGTAAAAATAAACCTCTCTAGATCATATTGGCTAAACCAGCATGAGACATTCAAAAGAGACATCCAATAGACTCTCACCTGGAGGTATTCTGAATATATAATGTCTTCTTTCTTGGTCTTGTCAACATGATTCTGGGGTTGGCTCTCGTTCTCTTCTTCATCATTGCTCGGTTCAGTTAAGCTGTCAAAAGACAGGGTTAAGACATTTCTTTGGTGTGCATTGTTGTTTGCTATGTGTGCATTTCTGAGACATCCGTTTGTTTGCCATCACGAAAAGCACAGGGATCTCCTCATTCTGCCAGCTTGCAAAAAAAAAAAAAATAATAAAAATCGAGCAACCTTGGACCATTTTCTTGGATTGCGTCTTTCACGCTGTGTCGGAAGCTCAAAGCGACGACAATGCGACATACATATGTCAGTGTTCATGAAACAAGTAACTTTGAGGAGGTGACACTGACTTATCGATGCACAAAGCAATCTGTATCCATTATCATTAAGCATGATGTGAAGTCATGGAAAATCTGGATATTTAAGATAAAAGTACAAGAAAAGGGATTCTCGCACTTAGAAAGATAGACAGAGTGATACATTGTTAACGGAGGCACTGGAGTCATGTTGGGTTGGAATACTCCCAGGCTTTGAAAGAAACGATCATTGACC
This sequence comes from Eptatretus burgeri, assembly GCF_056783735.1. Classification (NCBI taxonomy): domain Eukaryota; kingdom Metazoa; phylum Chordata; class Myxini; order Myxiniformes; family Myxinidae; genus Eptatretus; species Eptatretus burgeri. The sequence goes on along the minus strand of NC_140978.1, from coordinate 41,198,400 downwards.
ATCACCCACGGACAATCACGTTGGTGCCAAAGCTGCATCACAATAGAACATCCCTCGGTGTGTTACCTTCAGAGATTACAGGTACGTACACGATTGCGGGCAGAAACGCAGGGACAACTCGCGTGGAGATTCAACCAAACTGGGCGACTCTTCGTAGTGGAATCCATTGTATGATTTATTGGCCGTTTCCCTCCTGGATTGGCAAGATGGTCTCCAGGTATGTATGCGCCTCTTCGTTGTTTAGTGTGGATTGGTATTCCAACCCATGAGTTATAAACTCTCATCCTGGTGTTTCACAGGCAGGCCAGCATTAGGTCATGGCAACAATGTGTGCGCCATCCCTCGGATGGACAATAAGACAAGTGTCCAGTCTGCCAGGATTAGTTGGTGAACTTTAAAGATCCCATGGTGTCCTTCATAAAGAGTAGGTGAGCTATTGCCGGCACCCTGAACTAATTAAAAATTTCTACACACTCGGATGATTATCCTGCACCAGAGGGGTAAATATCCCTCTATCCAGGATATCCCTCGATCTCTCCAGATGAATATCCAGGGTTGCAACGCCTTGCCAAAAGACTGTGTCGGCAGAATCTCTCTGTATCAAACGTGTGTGTGTGTGTGTGTGTGTGTGTGTGTGTGTGTGTGTGTGTGTGTGTGTGTGTGTGTGTGTGTGTGTGTGTGTGTGTGTGTGTGTGTGTGTGTGTGTGTGTGTGTGTGTGTGTTTTTTGAACCCTCATTCATCTGAGTGAGTGGAATGTGAGTAATGTAGATATCCGGCACATCGACAGTTTCACGATTTCAAAGATGTGAAGACCCCATATGGAGTGCGATCGATTGTCTTTGTGCACCTCAGCTGATGTTTCTTGCTGAAACACATTACAGAAATGGCGTGAACTTTCAAAATGCTGACTTTCAGGCCAACAGAATGCTACAACCCCATGTTAGCAAGTTCATTCTCCCCCTTGCTGGCAAGTTCAGCAGATTCAGGGGCTCAGTTTGAGATGGGGTGGTTTGCCATTTCCCTAATACCTATCGATACACAATCTGAGCAAGAATTTAAAATATGGTCATGGTAGCGGCACACAATGACTTAAAAGGCACAGTGGGATTATTAATGTCCACAAAGGAGTGCTGGAGCAGGGGGATTGAAGCAAAGCACGTGCGTACTCAACAATGCAACACAATTTGCCAGGTTTGTAAAAATAACGATGGTTTGTAGTTGGATATGTTGTTCGGTTGGAAACTGCACCCAAACTAGACAATTCATAAACGTCATAAGTAAGAGTAAATTGATTAATGAAACCACAAACTCACAGCGCAGCGTTGGCGTATGGGCAGCCCATCCTGAGGACTTCTGTTTGACCTCCGGAGGCGTCAGCCTCTAATGAACAACGACCAGAGGGAGGGGCACAGTTTAAGGTTCACGGGTCAGGGCTGCTGTGAGCTAACAATATTCATGAATAAGTATTTCTCATCACTGGTTCTGTCAGCCCACCCCGATCCCCACCATGTTACATCAGACTCCACCTTACCTCGCTCTGCACAGCTTTACTGTGACCGAGTTTTACACTTTCAATATCCATATTCCAGTCAGGTGAAAAACAAATCAAATCAAATGAAATTTCAGTTTTAGTCAAAAGACAACAGAACAAGTAGCCAAATGACTTAAATAGTTCAGTTCCATCAAAGTAAAAATTGTATGTATATATGTGTATATATATATATATATATATATATATATATATATATATATATATATATATATATATATATATATATATATATATATATATATATATATATATATATATATATATATATATATATATATATATATATATATATATATAACAGGGCGTGGTGGCGTGCGCCTGTAATCCGGCTACTCGGGGGCTTGGGTTGGAGGATCGCTTGAGGACAGGCACTCTGCGCTGGGCCATGCTATGAGAGGGTGCAGGGCAGCCCGGAATCATGGCGAAACCCAATCCTTATCCCTCTGTCGGAAGAGGCGACCAGGGTTGTGTCAGGAAGGGCATCGAGCATAAAACCTATGCCAAATCAGTATGCAAATCATACCGGATGATCCGCTGTGGCGACCCCTCATGGGAGCAGCCGAAAGAAGAAGAAGACATATACATACATATAAACATATATATATATATATATATATATATATATATATATATATATATATATATATATATTGGGGAGAACAAGTATTTGACACACTGCCGATTTTGCAGGTTTTCCAACTTACGAAGCACGTAGAGGTGTGTAATTTTTATCATAGGTAGACTTCAACTGTGAAAGACGGAATCGAAAACAAAAATCCTGAAAATCACATTGTTCGATTTTTAAATAATTAATTTGCATTTTATTGCATGAAATAAGTATTTGATACCTCAGAAAAACAGAACTTAATATCTGGTACAGAAACCTTTGTTTGCAATTACAGAGATCAGACGTTTCCTATCGTTCTTAACCAGGTTTGCACAGACTGCAGCAGGGATTTTGGCCCACTCCTCCATACAGATCTTTTCCAGATCCTTCAGGTTTTGGGTACTGTCGCTGGGCAACAAAGACTTTCAGCTCCCTCCAAAGATTTTCTATTGGGTTCAGGTCTGGAGACTGGGTAGGCCACTCCAGGACCTTGAGATGCTTCTTACGGAGCCACTCCTTAGTTGCCTTGACTGTGTGTTTCGGGTCGTTGTCATGCTGGAAGACCCAGCCACGCAACATCTTCAATGCTCTTGTTGAGGGAAGGAGGTTGTTGGCCAAGTTCTCGCGATACATGGCCCCATCCATCCTCCCCTCAATACGGTGCAGTCGTCCTGTCCCCTTTGCAGAAAAGCATCCCCAAAGAATGTTTCCACGTCCATGCTTCACGGGTGAGATGGTGTTCTTGGGGTTGTACTCATCCTTCTTCTTCCTCCAAACACGGCGAGTGGAGTTCAAACCAAAAAGCTCTATTTTGGTCTCATCAGACCACATGACCTTCTCCCATTCCTCCTCTGGATCATCCAGATGGTCATTGGCAAACTTCAGACGGGCCTGGACATGCGCTGGCTTGAGCAGAGGGACCTTGCGTGCGCTGCAGGATTTTAATCCATGATGGCGTAGTGTGTTACTTATGGTTTTCTTTGATACTGTGGTCCCAGCTCTCTTCAGGTCATTGACCAGGCCCTGCCGTGTAGTTCTGGGCTGATCCCTCACCTTTCTCATGATCATTGAGGCTCCACGAGGTGAGATCTTGCATGGAGCCCCTGACCGAGGGAGATTGAGTGTTATCTTGAACTTCTTCCATTTTCTAATAATTGCGCTAACAGTTGTTGCCTTCTCACCAAGCTGCTTGCCTATTGTCCTGTAGCCCATCCCAGCCTTGTGCAAGTCGACAATTTTGTCCCTGATGTCCTGAGACAGCTCTCTGGTCTTGCCCATTGTGGAGAGGTTGGAGTCTGATTGATTGAGTGTGGACAGCTGTCTTTTTTGCAGATAACGAGTTCAAACAGGTGCAGTTAATACAGGTAATGAGTGGAGAATGGGAGGGCTTCTTAAAGACAAAACTAACAGGTCTGTGAGAGCCGGAATTCTTACTGGTTGGGAAGTGATCAAATACTTATTTCATGCAATGAAATGCAAATTAATTGTTTAATAATCATTCAATGTGATTTTCAGGATTTTTGTTTTAGATTCCGTCTTTCACAGTTGAAGTGTACCTATGATAAAAATTACAGACCTCTACGTGCTTTGGAAGTGGGAAAACCTGCAAAATCAGCAGTGTATCAAATACTTGTTCTCTCCACTGTATGTATGTATGTATGTATATGTATATATATATATATATATATATATATATATATATATATATATATATCTCTTCTTCTTCTTCTTTCGGCTGCTCCCGTTCGGGGTCGCCACAGCGGATCATCCATATGATCCGCATTGTGATTTGGCACATGTTTTACGCCGGATGCCCTTCCTGACGCAACCCTGGTCGCCTCTTACGACACAGGGAGATGGTACACCTATTTTAACCGGGGTATACACCGGCCCAGTACACTGGTACTCATTTCGCCGACCTCGGAAGGATGACAGGCTGAGTGAACCCCCTGGTGTATTAATTCAGTGGCTCAACGGGGTTTGAACTCAGGACCTTTTGGATCCCAAGCCGCTGCCCTAACCACTGCGCCAACACCAGGTGTATATATATATATGTATATATATATATGTATATATATATATATGTATATATATGTATATATATGTATATATATGTATATATATATATATATATATATACATCCATATAGATACATATATAAATAGGCCTATAGATATAAATATATACATATATATATATATATATATATATATATATATATATATATATATATATATATATATATATATATATATATACATATACATATATATACGAGGTGTGTTCAAAAAGTATCCAACATTAACTTTTCGTGCGTAAACAAATGAAGCTAGGGAGGCGTGGTTTGGTGCAGTATGTAGGCGATCCTAATCCATATGCGTGAATATTTTCCCGCCTGCAGAAGCTGTCAGTCGCCGACAGACCGCCGATGAGTGAGGGAGTGTAAGTGAGCGCCGTCGGATTTTCGTTTTTGACAAAATGACGGAAAAAATTGAACAACGCTACTGCATCAAATTTTGTGTAAAGCTTGGCGATTTCCAAGTGGAAACGATCCGCAAGATTCAAAAGGCCTTCGGGAACGAAGCAATGGGTACCACACAGATAAAATAGTGGTACAACCGCTTCAAAGATGGTCGCACATCAGTGGAAAGTGAAGCACGTTCTGGTAGGCACTCAACATCTCAAAATGAGATCGTTATTGACCAAGTGAGGACCTGCTGATGCAGGATCGTCGAATCACGATCAGAGAGCTTACAGATGAGGCGGGCGTCAGCATTGGATCCGTTCATTCCATTGTGACTGAGGATTTTGGCTTAAGGAGAATCTCAGCGAAGTTCGTGCCAAAGCTGCTAATGATCGAGCAGAAGCAACTCCATTTGGAGATCGCACAGGACATGCTGGAGACTGTGAACAGCGATCCCAATTTCTTCAACACGGTGATTACTGGCGATGAGACCCCAGTGATCCGTCATTTTGTCAAAAACGAAAATCCGACGGCGATTAGGATCGCCTACATACGTGCACCAAACCACGCCTCCCTAGCTTCATTTGTGTATGCACGAAAAATTAAGGTTGGATACTTTTTGAACACACCTCGTATATCCAGATATATATATATATATATATATATATATATATATATATATATATATATATATATATATATATATATATATATATATGTAGATATATATATATATATATATATATATATATATATATATATATATATATATATATATATATATATATATATATATATATATATATATATATGTATTGATATATATATATATATATATATATATATATATATATATATTGTTACGTTTGAGGGGGGGTATGCATTCAAAGGGTAATTAGGATGTTTAATTAGGTATGCCATGCTGTTCGAGTTTACCAGGATCTCGATGTAATAAGTAGCAATTCAGTGGTGATAAGTTGTCGAGTAAATGTTCATTTCTTCAAGGGGGGAAATGATAATTGTCACGTAATTAGATAGGGACACGGGATAGGGTAAGTTTGTCTGCGTAAACCCCTTTTGGTATTCTCTGGAGACTGGCCGTGACGTCACAGGACAGGGCTGCGGATGGCTCCGCCCCGTGATCACGATTGGCGGAAGGCGACGGCGGTGGGCCAATAAAACGGCTCGATTGGAAGTGATGAGGACGGGAGGATAAAAAGGTTCTGTTCGGGGTCGAAAAGGAAAAGGAAGAGGAAGAAGATCGGGACAAAAAGATCGTGTTTTTTTGGTGTGGAGGCTGTTGCGCGGAGAGCGTCCTTGTTGTTGTGCTGATTCGATCGTGTTCTTCATCGTGTCTTGGAGCCTTGCTGAGCCTCGTGCCTCACCTTAGTTGGCTCTGGGCTTCTGCTGACTCGGAGTACGGGGTCGAACGGCGGGCGGACCTGCCTCCCTCTCCTGCTCGCAACTTGGCGCCAGAACTGGTTCCCTGGCGGCTGTGAGCGGACTTGGGCCAAGACCAGGAGGTCGACAGCACCACGGTTTCTCCTGCCCCCCTGACGACAGCAAGGCCAGCTCGTCCGATGCCGATCCAGGGACAGTTGCGTCCACACCACGGTCCAGCCTGACCACCAGAAATAGCTACGTTTTGTGTGTGTGTGTGTGTGTGTGTGTGTGTGTGTGTGTGTGTGTGTGTGTGTGTGTGTGTGTGTGTGTGTGTGTGTGTGTGTGTGTGTGTGTGTGTGTGCGTGCGTGGCGCCTTGGAGGGTTTGAGATCTGTATATTCATTGGAATTGTCTGTGTTTTTCCCCACGCCCGACCCCACACCATCCCGTCGAATCGCCCCGGATCCCTTTTCTTGCCGAGTCTTGTTATTTCTGGTTAATGGTAAAAACGAATAAACATCATCAACTCAGTGAAAAGTGACTCGTGCCACCTTCCTCGTCCTGTTTGCGGTAGAGCGATTAGAACCGCCATGTTTGGGTTATAAATAAATAAACCGCCTCCATCGTTTCAGCTCATTCTACGTTGGCGGGACTCTTCAAGTGCCGTGGACGTCACAATATATATATATATATATATATATATATATATATATATATATATATATATATATATATATATATATATATATATATATATATTGTTCTGGATTCCCACCCGCCGGCGTGCGAGCGACCGCGTTTAACCAATAGCGGCCGCTTCGCCCACCAAACAGACAATCCAGTCGCGGCTTTCCGGATTTCCGCCGAAAACCAGCCACGGGTGTGTTTTAAGCAGACCACAGCCTAGTCAACACTCTACCCGCGCTACAGGGTCAATCGCCGAATTGTCAATATACCTGATTAATCGCATAGGCAGACTACCGAGAGACTGTACCTCAACGTGGCCCGCTTAAAACGAGCCGCTTAAGCAGCTCGCTTCGTTTTGGGATAACCGAGCGGGGTATTATCGCGCAGCCCCATTGGACCCGATCTCTTTATCGGCTATTTAAAAAACAACTATATTCCGAACACAGAACGGCAGTTCAATTAAGGGAAGAGGACGCAACGAACGGGTTACATTTGAACAATCACATTTATTTCACAACCAAACATGCACGTATACAGTCAAAGATGCGGTTATGCAGTCATGCATGCAAACAATGCACGTATTTAATCATGCAATGAATGAGGGTAGGGACAAGACGCGAGCAAGACAAAGAGCTACCACCGTCTATTTATTATGTACACACTTATACAGTTCTACTTATGGACATGGCGCCACAACATTCACGCAAAGAAACAAAGGAAAAACCCCAGGACAGACGAGGGGTAGACTGGACCTCTTGGGGTCTTTATAAACACAGAGCCGTGTAGACCGCAAAGGCTCCGAGAGACCGGGCTGGCTACCTTCACCCTCGTGGTGACTTGCAAGGGCGACCCTCGACGTCCCCTCTCCAACGACCCACGTTAAGGCACGGTACGGCAGGCCGCGCTTTGGCTACGCTGCGCTCCTCTCTCTCCAGCTCCCTACTGTGGCTACACACACCGCCCACAAGTCCGACACGACACTCTCTCCTCTCCTCCACACACCTCACAACCTCCAGCAGACGACCATCAGACTTGCGTTCAGCGTGCCCCTTTATCTCCACGGTGCCTCGCCCTCCCTTTCGCCCCCCCCTTCCAGCACGCGCCGGAAACTTCCAGAAGCAGGGCATTTTACTCGCCTAATCGGGGCCTTTCTTTTATGTCTTCATCGCTTTTGTCTTTTCCGCATGTTTGTCGTTGGGGGGAGGGGTGAGGCCGTTGTCCGTTCTCCCCCGATGAATGCCAGGCTTCTCGCAACCGTTCTGAGGTGGAAATGCGGTGGTGGTGTGGTTGGCGTTATGGTGGCATGGCTGAAGTTTTGTGGTGGTCTTGATGGTGGTGTGGCTGGCGTTTTCAGTGGTGGTGAGGGTGGTGTGGCTGGCGTTTGTGGTGGTGTGGTTGGGCGGTGGTGGTTAAGGTGGTTGTTGTGAAGGCGGCTGTTCATTGTCTGTGGGGATGTTGGCGGTTGACAAGAAGGTTGTTGTGGTGATCGTGCTTGTTGTGGTTGGTGGCGCTTTGTGGTGGTAGTAATGGCTGTTGGTCCAAAATAACGATAGTAAAAGAAAAGCAGATAACTCAAAGATCACAGCCCTGCACACGAATAATTTCCCTTTAAACATCGGTGGGGAAATCTATCTGAACACAGACTTATCGACATAACTGGTCTAAGGACCTATATGGTGCTCTGCGAATTTCCACAGCCGTAACAATATATATATATATATATATATATATATATATATATATATATATATATATATATATATATATATATATACATATATATATATATATACACATATATATGTGTGTATGTGTGTATATATATATATATATATATATATATATATATATATATATATATATATATATATATATATATATATATATATATATATATATATATATATATATATATATATATATATATACACACATGCATATAGATAGAGCCTGGTGGTGGTGTAGTGGTTTGTGTAGCAACTTGGGATCCAAAAGGTCCTGAGTTCAAGCCCCGTTGGCCGCTTTAATTAATACACGCCAGGAGGTTGACTCAGCCTGTCATCCTTCTGAGGTCGGCGAAGTGAGTACCAGTGTACTGGGCCCCGGTTAAAATAGGTGTACCATATCCCTGTGTCGTAAGAGGCGACCAGGGTTGACTCAGGAATGGCATCTGGCGTAAAACCTGTGCCAAATCATTATGCAGATCATAAAGGATGATCCGCTGTGTCGACCCCTAACGGGAGCAGCCGAAAGAAGAAGAAGAAGAAGAAGAAGAAGAAGAAGAAGAAGAAGAAGAAGAAGAAGAAGAAGAAGAAGAAGAAATATATATATGTATATATATATATATATATATATATATATATATATATATATATATATATATATATATCTCGATATAGATATACATATAAATATATATCTCGATATAGATATACATATAAATATATATATATCTAGATATAGATATACATATAAATATATATATAGATATACATATATAGATGTACATATACATATATACATATATACATATATACATATAAAGATATAGATATACATATATAGATATACATATATAGATATACATATATACATATATAGATATAGATATACATATATAGATATAGATATACATACATATATACATATATAGATATAGATATACATATATAGATATAGATATACATACATATATACATATACATATACAGTAATCCCCCGTTTCTCGCGGGGGTTACGTTCTAAACCTCCCCGCGCTAAGTGAAAATCTGCGATGAATGGATGCCTCCCCAAAAAATCGACTCGTCTGGTCTGGTTGGTTTTGGAGTGATCAGGTTTGAGGTGCCTGAGATCGACTTGTCGGTTCCGGAGGTGCCGGAGGTGAGGTGAGGTGCCGGAGAGGTGAGGTGCCGGAGACTGACTCGTCTGGTCTGGTCGGTTTTGAGGTGCTGGGTACGAGCAGTGCTCGTCCAACGGCGGCAAAGCTTTTTCCTTCCTGAAGCATATATCGAGCACCTTAACCTTCTCCTGGAGCGTCAGCACCTTCCTCTGGTGCTTCGGTTCCTTGCCAGAAGCCTTAGAAGGTGCAGGGCGTTTGGGCAGCATCGTGGGGCTTGGAGAAAAAAACGTAGAAAATATTCGAAGTTCACAAGCGAAACTTTGTCTCGTGCGTTGTGTGACTGGTCGAGCACCACGCGTTATAATTTATTGCTTAAATAATTTCTATTTTATACATTATTACCGCGATGTACCGGGGGAATCCGCAGAAAAAATTAGTTACGTTCCAAGGGAAAACCCGCGATGAACTGGGGCGCGATAGGTGAACCGCGATAAAGCGGGGGTTGACTGTATATATATATATATATATATATATATATATATATATATATATATATATATATATATATATATATATATATATATATATATATATATATATATGTATATATATATATATATATATATATATATATATATATATATATATATATATATATATATATATATATGGAGCCTGGTGTTGGCGCAGTGGTTAGGGCAGCGGCTTGGGATCCAAAAGGTCCTGAGTTCAAGCCCGGTTGGGCCACTGAATTAATACACCAGGGGGTTGACTCAGCCTGTCATCCTTCCGAGGTCGGTGAAATGAGTACCAGTATACTGGGCCGGTGTATACCCCGGTTAAAATAGGTGTACCATATCCCTGTGTCGTAAGAGGCGACCAGGGTTGCGTCAGGAAGGGCATCCGGCGTAAAACATGTGCCAAATCACGATGCGGATCATACGGATGATCCGCTGTGGCGACCCCTAACGGGAGCAGCCGAAAGAAGAAGAAGATATATATATATATATATATATATATATATATATATATATATATATATATATATATATATATATATATATATATATATACATATATATATATATATATATGTATTGTTATAAATTTCCGCCCGTTCGGCGTGCGCACGACCTTTTCAGCCCAATCCAGGCCGCGCGTCCACCAAGCGCGCAATCTAGTCGTAGCTTCCGGACAAACGCCGAAGCCCAGCTACGGGTATTTTTCAGACACCATAAACGCGCCAATCCCTCTGTCCACACGCTACAGGGTCGATCGCCGAATTGTCGATGTATCTAATTATTCGCGCGGACAGAGATACTGGGAGTTTATACCTTGACAGGACCTGCACGAAAACGAGCCGCTTAAGCAGCTCGTTCCGTATGTGAATGCCGAGCGGTTATATATCGCCAAGTCCCATCGGACGAGATTATTATGTTTATCGGCTTTAATTAGCTAGTTAATTCCCCGAAAACTCCATGGCAGTCAATGTGAGGAAAGGGACGCAACGAGCAGGTAACATTCAACAATGGGGACATTTATTTGTACAGTGGACATGCAGTCAATGAATGGGGATAGGGGACAGGACACGAGCGAAAGCCTACAGTTGAGTTCTATTACATAATGTACAGGCACTTAACAGTTTGTTATTTACTACAAGACAAGGCGCCACAGACTTTCATGCAAAAACCCAAGAAAGAAAGAATCAGCTCGTGAGCCTTTAATGTACTCAGGGCCGGGATGACCAGAATAGGCCCTGAGAGACCGGGCCGGCTACCTGGCCACCCTCATGATGACTCGATGGGTCCCCTTTATCGGCGACCCCTGGTGTCTCCGCTCGGCCTGGTGCGTCGCGAACACGCCAGTCGCTTGGGCGGCTTGATGAGCAGCTTGTACGGTTCTCCTCGGTCATCCGGCCTTCACTGCGACCTGGCCTAGCCTAGCTGACGACGTGCTGGAGGAGCGAACGGGTCTCGACCCCGGCTTTCTGCTGGCAACCCTTCCACTCCGAACTCCAATGGCTCAACTCATGCCAGTCTCCAACCCAGCCAACACGACGAACTCCGCTCTACCAACACACCACCGCTCAACCGCCTTGTCGGCGAGGGTACGTGGCTTTTTATAGCCGCAAGGGGAGGGGCCGCTGTGGGCTTCACCACCCTAAATCAGCGCAGTGCCGGCTACAGGCTACAATCAGCAGTGGAGCATTCATTTTTCCAAAGGGGGCACTTTATTTTAACACCCCTATATATAGCAAGCAAATGCTCACCTATACAATAAACAACACAGTGAAAGTGCTTTGAAAAAGGCTACAAGTATAGGCAACTACAATTATGCACCAACAACAATTAAAATTATAGCATTATAATGTCTTTAATGCAATATCACCATCTCCACGGCGGGAGAGAAAAAAAAAGGTACTGTGCACATAACAGGCCTTCACTTATAATGAAATCACTTAATAGATAGACCTACTGTAGTGTGCACTTAACACTATAACTAGCTAGGTTAACATTAGTCCAGTACTGTAGTTCAGTTGACACCTTAACAAAACAATAACTATACAGAAAAAAGCAACATACTGTGGAAACACGATCGCACCAACAACAACAAATAAAATTAATTATGTTGAGCATTATAATCACATAATGTCACAATCTCCACGGCGGGAGGAAAAGGGGGAAAAAAGGCTATGCACCAACAACTACAAATACAAATATGTTGAGCATTAATTTATTGGCCTAGTGTCTTAATGTCGCTATCTCCACGGCGGGAGGAAAAGGAAAAAAAAAACTATTTCGACTCTTACCAATTCCAGGATAGGTTTAACTTTTGTGGCATCAAGGAAACTGTCATCCTCGGGGTCCAGAGCTGTCAATGCAGTAATCAGTTTCCCATCACGTTCACTAAAGCGAGCCTCTATCTCTCCCTATCTTTAACACCTGTAAAACATATTAAAAATAGAGGGGGAGCACTCGGTATAGTGCAAAACCTCCGCCACCAAAACTGCTGGGTCATTTAAGTGAACCTGATATCCTATTCATTGTAGGTCAAAACAGATCAGACTGTACTGAACCACGATTGAATAAACTAAACTAGATCGACGCGCATGTAGAAATGCCAAAAAATAAAAATCGAAATTTTTTTGAAAAAAAAGTTGCAAAATTTGTTTTTTTTTTCTCGAACAATTTTTTTTTTGGGGGGGGGGTTGGAAATCACTCAAAACATGTAGAAATGCAAAAAAATACAAAATTCAAATATTTTTCAAATAAAATCTAAATTTTTTTGAAAAAAGTTGCAAATTCTTTTTTTTTTTTTTCTCTCTAACAAATTTTTTTTTTGGTTGGGAATCACTTAAAACATGAAGAAATGCAAAAACAAAAAATTCAAATATTTTTTCAAAATGGCCGCCATAGCGGCCATATTGGACTTTAGACCAAGTCCAAAATCTAATGGCATGATCCTTGGACCATACCTAATCCCACCCCCACCAAGTTTCGTCGAAACCCGTCCAGGAGTTTTTCCGTAATACTGTTCACAAACAAACAAACAAACAGACAGGGGTGAACCGTCCATCTTCGATGGCGGAGGTTAATAATGGTGGGGTAGGGTATACCCTTGTCCAATATGGACTGGGGGGGCATTGCCCCCCCCCTAATTCCCCCCCCATGGGGCCGACACTGAATCAGCGCCCTCCCCCTTTTCACCTTTGAACCTTCATCCAGGCTGGATCCGCCCCTTTCACTTCCGATTGGCCAGCTTCTCCAGAGGGTAAGACCTTTCTGATCCGTTGTGCAAGTCATGCTTGCACACGGACGTGGTTGAAATCACCGGCTTCACGCGGACGTGGTTGAAATCACCAGCTTCACACGGATGTGGGTTGTCGTTGTTGTTGTTATTGTTGTTGTTAAAAAAAAACATAGAGAAAGAATAACGGCGAACTCAAAGATGCACATCCCGGCACACGAATAATTCCCTTTATACATCGGTGTGGAAATCTAACCTAGAACACACACTTAACGAAATAACTGACCTCTGGGGAACCTGACTGGTGTTCTGTGAATTTCCACAACTGTAACACTACCCCCTCCCCTTTTTATAGACTCGTCCCGAGTCGTCAAATTTTTGTGTGCCTTCATGTGTAAGTTCTCCCCGAGTACATCTTACCTTTGGATCCCTGAGTGTGACATTTGGTGTATCCGTGTCCCAAAAGTAAATAACATATGGGCTGTGTAACTAACTAAACAAACTCACTCGTACAGATGACTTAACTAAAATTGCCGATGCTACGACAAACATGCAGGGGGAGCAAAACTCATTTACAATTTTACTTATCCTTAACCTTATAATTTTACACTAAACCATGGCCCAGGACTGAAGGACTCTGTGGGAAAAAGGGCATGGCAAATGTTAGTCATAGTGTGTGAGGGTGAGCGCTCCCGCAGCTGAAGGTCAGATGTCTTCGGGGCCTGTTCAAAAGGCCCCGTTGTCTGTCACAGAACCTTTTTCATGTCTTCAGCTGCTGGAGGCAACTCACCCCAACCCGGCATGCCATATGCCATCCCACAGGCCATTTGAAGAGGGTAGCCAGGTTGCCCAAATGCAGTCTCTGGCTCCCCATGCAGGGACAAGAAGGTAGCCGGCTGCCCAATGCAGTCCCAGGCCCCCCTTGAATTGAACTGGATGGGATAATGCAGAAACACAAGTACAGGGAGGTAGCCGGCTGCCAAATGCAGTCCCAGGCTCCTCCCTGCCATGAACTGGATGGACATGGATGCAAGCAAAACATGGTGCATGGGCTGCTCAATGCAGTCCCCATGATGTAGCTGCCTGCAGGGCAGTTTTTGAAAGACGGATGATCCTGGCACACATGGTGATGGATGGCATACAGGGCAAATGCAAGACACAAGGGCTAGCAGGCATGGGGTTAAGGCAGAGGCAGGCAGACAAGGCATGGCGGAGCAAGGCCGGAACAGGCCGCTGTAGCACAAACAGGCCGGCATACGAAGCTGGCCAGCCTCTTGTCTCGTTATGGAGGTTTGTGGAGGGAGTGCGGTGGTGCCGGCCGCTATGAAGGCGGGCTTGGACCTACCCTACTGTCTCCCTCCCAACCTATCGCCTTTGCCTGTCTCGGTCCATACCCACTCCCTTAGTTTGCAAAAATCCAAATTCAGCCCCATCTTATTTATTTACTCTATTTATAATTTCGTCTCCCGAACCCCCCTTTATTGTCCCTGTCCGGCTAACCTACCATGTCACCTAGCCTACTCCCAACCCCTACGTTCCTTTCCTGGAGGGGAAAAAGGGAGAGCTCGCGTCCTGTCTCGAGGCACAATTAAACCTCAGAATGGCCTCCTCAGATTTCAGCGATCTAACCCAAGGTGGGTCGAGTGGCCTACCGAGAGCGAAGGGATGAATGGTGTGGAGGGTTTCACTTCCCTATCTACCCTAACATTTATTACAACTTAAACTACCCCGGGGTTTTCCAAAAACGCCTGACACTTAAACTATAGGTTCTAAAAACCATGATTCCCGTCGCCTGTGTTGGTGTCCATTATAAATTTGGGCCCAGCCCTCAAAATTTTATTGTTCCTCTTAAGCCCTCGATCATGCGGAGGAGAAGGAGGAAGAGAACGACGACCACGATGACAAGCTCCAAGACCAGAAGTCAAAGACGACGAGAAGTCAGACTTCAAGACCAGATGGAGACGAGAGGTCCCTCCGAGGATCCTCTGCTCCTTTCTTCTCCTTTCCTTTCTTTCTTTCTCTCGTGTCTCATCCGGGAGGGTCTCTTATCCAGGAAGGTCGCTTATCCAGGAAGGTCGCTTATCCAGGAAGGTCTCCTAGACAGGAAGGTCGCTTATCCAGGAAGGTCGCTTATCCAGGAAGGTCTCCTAGACAGGAAGGTCGCTTATCCAGGAAGGTCGCTTATCCAGGAAGCTCGCTTATCCAGGAAGGTTACTTATCCAGTGATCGTGAGGATTCTTCGTCCCCTTCTCCCTCTCCTGTCTCTCCTTACACTCGTGCCCTCGCACAATTTTGTGGCTGGGCAGCATGGCTCCACCGGCAGATACTACCCTCTGCCGATTCTCCAACCATGGCACCCCCGGGCCCTGAGACTATCTCCGAGCCTACCAGCTCCCTAAAATCTGGGGAGTGCCCTCCCTGGCTACACCCCCTCGATGCTCACATGGCAGGCTGGCGCCACGGGCCCCTTTCCCCAGGTGCCCGTACCCACGACACTGCCTACATGGTCATTGGCGCTATGGGCCCCGCTTAATGCGGGCCAACCGTGCCCACTACGCTATCCCGGCCCCTCTTGGGCCCTTGGCCTACCGCGGCCAATTAGTCCGGTGCCCGGGGTGCCCACTAAGCAATACTCACCATTCGCAACCACACTCTCAGCCCCTCAATAGAACTCCTGCACCCCTCCAAATGGGTTTCGGGCCTACACACGCACCAACAGCAAAACGACCTCCATTTTGTAAATTTAGCTAACCCACTAACTAACTTTACACTGACCCCAGGATCCCTTGGGTAGGAATCACTCCTCCCCCCAATCACTCATCACACCATGCATACCACATTCACCCCATTCACACAGGCTCGCTGGCCCTCACTCATTCATCAAGTACATTTTCCACTGCATTTAATCACTCATATCACTGAACACTGCCATTCTTCTTACTAAATGCCATAGCTACCTCGTGCTCCCAGTCATCCCTGACAATATAGCACCTTCCATTTAATCTGCGTAGCTAAGCTACGTCCCCTCTACACATTTCCAGTCTGTCACTGTCTTCAAAAATCATTTTCCCATTTCTAAATCTATCCTAAAATCCCTCAAACTAATCGTATGGAAACTAATCCATTCCACGGGCTCCATGAGGAACAACTCACGTCCCCATGAAGCCGGTCTAACTATCACTAACCCCTCCCCCTTACCAGTTGTCTTCCTGTGCCCGAAGCAAGGGGGTTTCCCACCCCTGCCTGGGCTCGTGTACTGGAAGCGAGGCTTTTCCCCCTTCTCTGCACCTCCATGGCGGTGGTTTACGGCACGCCCGTTCGTCCTTACGGGAGATACCGACGTCCCTTCCAAGGGCCGATTCGTGCGGTAATGACGTCACTCCGCCAATTCCGAATAGCGCTCGCTCGCGGGGAATTCCCCACGCAGGACGTGCGCTGTTTGCCCGGCATTCCTGCCGCGAGATTCCCGCCGATGACATCACACGCGCACCGAGCCTGCAGCTGGCGCTCGCGTAACGTCCCGGACCCCCGCTCCGCGTGTTCCGCGAACAGAACACGCAGTATGCAGCACGAAATGCCCCGAACACGTGTCAACGTGGGGACCCGCGGGTTCCAAATCCACCTAACACTCATCGCCATTTTAACCGTCCTCGCGACGGTCTTTTCGATGCGCGGGACGTTTCCGCACTGGAATCCCTCCACGAAAACGCACGCGCAAGGACCGTTCGCTATCTGCCAAACGGGCCCCGCACACGACGTCACGTGAACCCGGCGCGGTTCTCAAAATAGCTACGGCCGCTACACGGCCATTGTCTGTTGTCTGGACCCGTCTGTCCATTTCCACACACGCCATCTTACTCAAGCACGCCATTTCACTCACGCTATGCGCGCGTTTCAACACGCATTTCGCCACACTCGTAACCACACACACACCGGGACAATCGCGCGGGGGATTCGCGCCACCACAAGCGCTCCCCGGGTCTCCATACCCCCCAAGCACCGCGTGTACCCTTTCACAGCACTCGCCCGCTCTACCTCGTTTGGCACGACCCAACTCACCTCGTCGCGATCTGCTTCAAGGGAGCATATTTCCTCCCTTCGTTCCTGAAGGAGGCTATCCTTCTGCTCGCACCAGGTCACGGCGCATTCCCCAAGCTCCCCCTGATTGTCCCTCGCTAACTCCGTGTGTGTGTGTGTGTGTGTGTGTGTGTGTGTGTGTGTGTGTGTGTGTGTGTGTGTGTGTGTGTGTGTGTGTGTGTGTGTGTGTGTGTGTGTGTGTGTGTGTGTGTGTGTGTTCCTCTTTAGTTTCATTTAATTCACCCTCTATCTCCCGTGTCTCTTTTTATTTCCGTTGTCTTCTTTATTATTTCCCTTGTCTCTACGTGTCTCGCCCTCCACGTCTTGGTCTCCCAATTTAATTTTTCCCTCTCTGTCACCGTCACTGTCTCAGTCACCTCCACCGCCGCAAGTCGAGTCGGCCCGACCGATCGCCCAGAATATAGATCGCCGCCCGGATAACTCCGAGCGACGGGTCCTTGTACAAGAACCGAAATACGCCAATCGGCAGATCACGTGGGGTAGGGTCGATTGCCAATCTTCAATGTACCTAAATACCCACGTGATCCAACTACCGGGGTATTCCACCCTGAACGGATCTCGTACGGAACAAACCGCCGAGGCGAGCTTGTCCATGCGCGATTCCGAGCGGTGTAATCGCCGAGAACCGTCGGTCCAAATGTCCCCCTATTACGGCAAACCAACGGCTTTCTTACTCCCAACACACGAAATGTTCAGTCAATGATGGAATGGACGCAACGAGCAGGTTTACATTCACACAAGGACATTTATTATAATGAAACACGTATGCAATTAAATAAGGCAAAACATGTATGCAATTATACAAGCAACAAAAGCACGACAAAAGAACTACAACCGTCTACTTATTATGTACAGTCATTTACACTCAACAGCAGTTCCTACTAATTAGACGGGCCCACGGACACACGTACGCGCGCGCGCGCACACACACACACACACACACACACACACACACACACACACACACACACACACACACACACACACACACGAAACGGTGGCTGAGGCCTTTAATCACGAGGTCCAGCTTGGAGGACAGGTGAGCTGAAACTCAGAGCTTGACTCGAACCTTTCCACCTCGTGTGGTCTTCAACTTGTCCGGACCCGGACTCCAGCGAGAGCGAGCTGGATCCAAATCCCTGTGAGCCGCGTTCCTTCCCGAGCTCCCGCGAATCCTCCCGCGCTTCTCAACACGTGCCGGTGAGATGAGGCGCCGATCCTTCCTGTCGATGCGTCGCTTCCCCCGAGGAACCACCTCCAAGAAGATCCGACGCGTCACACCAAGCCGGGAAACAAAATGGAGAACGACAAGCTCCACGAACCAAGAGGAAGAGGAAGAAGAGGAAGAAGCCTCCACTCGCAGCTCGAGCCGAACAACCGGCTCAAGTTCCTTCCAAAACAAAGCAGCAGCCGAAGCTCACTGAGCCAGCCGAAGCAAAAAGCTTCCGAAGGCCTCAAGCCAAGCAAGCCAAGCAGGACCTGACAGCTGCTGAACGACTGCTCTCTCCGAAGCAAAAAGCTTACTCCTCCCACGGGACTCAGCACAAGAACTCTGCACACGGGACTCAGAACGGGACTCTTCACGAACTCAGCCCTACCACGGGACTCCCACGAACTCTTTTGGGACTCTTTTTGAACAAAGAAAAGATGTCCTCTTTATCCTTTGCACCCCCTCCCCCGCACCCGGCCTAACTCATGCCCTCGTGACCCACCCCCCGCTCAACCACAGGTGGGAGGGAGTTGTTGACGTCAACAGGGTTCTTCTTACTCTTCGCAGAAGAAGGGGAGGGACGTCTCCATTGTTTGCTCCCGAACTATTAAATCGATCCACAGCGCATCTAATCGATTTCAAAACATTTAAACAATGGAAGGTGAGCTATCTAGGGAACATGCACTTATCCACATAGCTGACTAAGGGAACCTGTATGTTGTGTGCAATTGAATTCCAAATTCGTAACAATATATAGATATACATATATACATATATAGATATAGATATACATACATATATATATATATATATATATACATATACATCTATATAGATACATATTGTTGTAGATTCTCGCCTGCAAGCGTGCGAACAGCCGCGTTTAGTCGAATCTCGGCCATACGCCCAGCGGACGGACAATCCAGTCGTGGCTTTCCGGAGCAACGCCGAAAACCAGCCACAGGTGTGTTCTTAACCACACCACAACCTTGTCTGCACTCTACCCGCGCTACAGGGTCAATCGCCGAATTGTCCATATACCTAATTAATCGCGCAGGTAGATTACCGAGAGATTGTACCTCAACGGGGCCGCTGGGACACGAACCGCTTAATGCAGCTCGCTCCGTTTTGGGATAACCGAGCGGGGTGTTATCGCGACTCCCGTTGGACCCGATCGCTTTACCGGCTACTTAAAAACCAACTATATTCCGAGGGCAAGATAGCAGTTCAATTGGGGAAAGAGGACACAACGAACGGGTGACATTTAAACAAACACATTTCTTTCAATAAATGAAAGCAATGCAATTGATGGGGAGGATGGTGGAAGGAGGAAAGGGGAGAAGATTCGAGTAAAAAAAGAAGCCTGCAGCCGATCTCTACAATTACTATTTATACATGCACTTAAACAGGTTTTACTTGACGGACTGGCGCCACAAACACACGCACACACACACACACACACACACACACACACACACACACACACACACACACACACACACACACACACACACAAAACCCCGAAAAGAAATAAAAGTAAAACGTGACCGTGTGGTGGATCCCCGAGCTCGTGTCCTCCACGATCGGACCCCACACACGATCCAAAGTGACTCCGTCACGACCACCGACCCAGCCTGAGTGTCTGCGATCCAGAGAGGATCCTCACAAACGCTCCTCACAAACGCTCCCAGCCAGCGCTATCCAGCCAGCGCGCGCAATGCCAAGAGACTGAACAAGACCAAGCTCCTCCAAGCACGCGCGATCCAGAGCAACAGAGCTCACCCCCACAACCACGACCCAGCCACGAACAGCCACAACCACTCCGACTACTTGACGACTCTCCCACTCTTCTTCTCAGCGCTCGCGTTCCGCCGCTTTATACCCATGCCCCACCCCTTCTCAACTCCCACCCTTCCTCCCAGAACACGCGGGAAACTTCCAGAAGGAAGCGTTTTCCCGCCAAATTAGGGACGCGCGCCTCCGCAGTAGTTGTCTTTGTCCTTCGCAGGGTGAAATCCACCGTGGAGACGCCATTCGTTCGGGGGAGGGGGGAACGGGGGCCGCCTGCTTTCCCTCGACGAAGGCCAGGCCTCTGGCAACCGTGTGCCGAGGTAGAAAACGCAGTGGTGGTTGAGGTGGCGTGGTTGAGGCGATCGTGGTTGGTGATTGAGGTGATCGTGGTTGTTGTAATGGTGGCGTGGTTGGCGTTGTGTGGTGGTCGTGAGGGTGGTGTGGTTGGGCGCTTGTGGTTAAGGTGGTTATGTGAATGCAGTGGTGGAGGTGGTGGTGGCGGTGGTTGTTGGGAAGCGGTTGATGATAGCGATGTTGGTGGTGGAGGTGGTGGTTGTGAAGCGGTTGGTCCAAAATATCGATAGCAAAAGAAAAATGGCTAACTCAAAGATCACAGCCCGGGGGACACGAATAAATCCCTTTAGACAACGGTGGGGAAATCTATCTGAACACGGACTTATCGGCATAACTGATCTAAGGACCTATATGGTGCTCTGCGAATTTCCACAGCCATAACACGATATAGATATCGATATACATACATATACATATATATATATATATATATATATATATATATATATATATGCACACACATATAGATATAGATATACATGTATATATATATATATATACATGTATATATATATATATATACATATATAGATATTGATATACATATATATATATATATATATATATTTATATATTGTTACGGTGCCGGGAGTCGGCCGCGAACCGACCGCTCTGACAGAGCCGCAAGTCGAGTCGGCCCGACCGATCGCCCGGAATATAGATCGCCGCCCGAATAACTCCGAAGCCGATGGGTCCTCGTGCAAGAACCAAAATACGCCAATGGGCAGACCCAGTGCCGTATATAAAGAGAGTCTGGCCAACTGGCTAGGCAGGCACCATATTGCATCCCAGCCAGCATGATGCTGGCTATGCGGGAGCATACGCGCGGTGCGATATGAACGGGCATTTTCCTTCTCACACAAAAAGAAATGGGAGTTTCGACTTCAAATTTTCAGCTTTGATCGAAAATGAGTCTCTCTACAAGATGGTGTATTCTGGATGCTGATAAACCCACCCAAAAATAACTGAGGTGGCATAATACCGCAAGTCGCATACTGAGGACGAACTAATCTATTTCTTGACTGTACAAGATTTCTTGCCTGAATTTATGGAAACCTGTGTATCGCACGAACCACAGAGGCTAGAAATTGAGCGCAAAATTTACCAGTTCAGCAAAGCCAACCATGGTTCGGAGAGCTCCTCAGGATGAATTAAAAGAAACATGACCCAGAATTACAGAGTACCAGATTCATAAAACGCCAAAACGAAAAAGTACGGTAGACTGCTATAGATGGCCAGGACGGGAGACGGCTATAACCGCTATAACAATAGCGGTTATAGCCGTCACCCGTCCAGAAGGTGTTAAAAGTCAAAACCATCTTCGGTTCTTCTCCATACGACTTAACCCCTTCAGGACGGAAGGCGGCTATAACCTCCAGGTGGTTATGGCCACCTCCCGTCCTGAAGGGGTTTATACGAACAACTGACACCAAGCTCAGTTCTACTTCATTTTTTTCACACACGCTCTCATTGCCGCACTCTGGCTGCCAAGTTGACTGGCAGTACCAACTTTTGCCTGGCTGACACGGATCGAATTTTGCACTTTGGAATAGATGTGCAGACGCACAGTGAAAAACTTCGTCAGTAGCTTCGTTTTCAGATCGTGGCAGTTGGGAATATCAACTGAGAAAGCTGACAGACGACGGACAAGTTTTTCAACCAGGTTATGCCCATTCAACTGGTCCTGCACCATCCTGAACTGCTTCTCTCCTCTGAACAGCTTGAAAGCCTCGTCACTGCCATGAGTCAAAGCGCCTTCTTTGTACTCCTTCAGTATTGTTATCGCCTTACGACTGCCCTGCGAAAGAGACTTCCGGCGGTCCTCCGCGGCTTCCAGGCAAGTGGTGCAATGTGTCCAGGATTTGGAGACGGAGGAAATACAGTACCCAGCCAGGTAATACAAGCTGCTCTCTTGGGCTTTGCTCAGAGGATCAGGAGGCAGCTCTCCAATCAAATAGCTGAATGTGTCCTCGTCATATTCGTCTGGTGTCGCCGGTTTCTCTTTCAGAGTGTCGAGGAAATCCGCTAAAAATGACCGGTCATCCTCGAGATAATTACCGGACGCGGGACACTTCAGAAATTGCGCCACCGTTATGAGCTTCAGAGCCTGTCGGAATTCCAGCGCGTTTGTTACAGGATTCTTGAATCGGATGCACCCAAACAGGTTATTGAGGCAATCCTGTGTGAGTCTGGATGTAAGAACAAAGTGGTGTCCCCTGGCCAGCAGTTCTCTCTGAATGTCGAGCACAGACGAGGTCGATAATATGACGCCGGATTGCCACGGCTTCCACGATTTGCCACATTCTATCCCTCCGAATACCATCAGCGTCTCTTCAAGGTGCCGGATCGCCTTCTCGTAAGCACACGTATTCGCTTTACTGAGCGCGGTGGCGGGGTGACGGCTGAACTTCAGGTCGAACCAGGTGTTCATAAAGTCCAAAAACCAGGCAGTCGTTAGCAACGCGTTGTCAAAACCTTCGTTTTCCACCAGGTAGTGCAGCCCAGCACTGACCGACTTACTGAAAAAATTCAATGCCTTTCCCACTTTCATTTTGTCGAAATGGGCGGTGCTCGACACCATTTCCGTGCCGAGATTGGGCATCAGTTTCAGATCGTCATTGACCTGAAATATCACCAGTTCCTTGATTGCCCCCAGGCTGACGACATTTGAAGGCAGATCATGCCTGGAGACAATATCAGCACCGAGCTTGAATTCGTTCCCATTCACCAGACCCGCCTTGACATTCTTGATAAGGTGCGGTATGTAGTACATGAAGTGTAGGAACCTGCTGTCGGTGCATGGGTGGGGAATTCGATTGACTGTCACTGCGTGCTTCGAACTAACCAGTCCAAAGTTCTTGAACATTGCTAGATTGGCACTACCCATGTCACATGTGACTGCGCTGACGTGGAGCCCAATGACATGAGGCTGCTGTACGATTTCAGTCACAAGTGGCTGGAAGTAGGCTCCGTTCACCAAATTGCCCGTAAAATGATAGGCAATTGTTTGCTTCGATCTGGAGGTGATGCCAGCCAGCATGAATATGAGGGCATGAGTTGCAGCACCACCATGTCCTGGCAAAGTTACATTTCCGCACAAGCTACTGGATGATCTGTCGAACTGCAATCCCACTTCAATTGTTATTTCACCCAGTGTTAGGCAGCACTCACGCTCCGGTTCCTTCATGGTAGCAACCTTCAGCTGGAGGAAGACGAACACTTTATAAAGAATACCAGGTTCCATCGCAATAACCTCCGTCTTCCGTCGTAACGAACGAAGCGATGGCAGCGGCTGGTGTTGCGACAACAGGACTTTGTGGTCGGTACTGCCACATGCAAAGCGGAGTTGCAGAGCCTTCTTTAGGTTTCTGCTGATCACTGAGTACCCCTTGTGCTGAGATGAGACAGCTTGTTGATCTGATCGAGGTTGAAAACTTTCTGGACATTCGCCTTTAGAGTGACGAGCTCCCTGGATTGTTTGCGTTTGTCTCTGTGCCTCATGTAACCGCCACTTGAGAGAGACCACTTTCGCCTCCACTGCTGCGATCTTGGCATCGTAGTCAGGACCCTGGTCGGTTTCAGCCGGCGTTACAGGGGCATCGGAGGCAAGGTCAACGAGTTGGACATCTTGGTTGTCGTCGTCATTCACAGGCATGTCTTGTTTTGCGTATGTGTGATCTGGGACGGGCTCCTTCTGTGGTGTCGTCTCGTCATGGGGTCGTTTCCTCGGCTTCCTTTTCGTGACAGGCACAATATGCGGGAAGACAGTCGGGATGGCAATGTGCTTGAGTGGTCTTGAACCATCAACCCTCCTGTTTTCATACTGACCATCGTCGAAATGCTTCTGAAAAAACAAAAAAACGGAAAATTGAAGTACGTGTTGACACTCAGTTCGAAGTCAATGAAAGTTTCCAAATACGATTTGCAGTCGAGAACCCCAGGACGGGAAATTCCTGAGATTCCCGGTCAAAATGTGGGAACGATTTCCAGAGAAACGTACGCCGGGAATCCCGGGGAAATATACATCAGATAAAGATTAGAAATGAAAAACAGTGAGCAGTTGCAGTCATCCAGCGACGTTGTCAGTGCATTTTGTTCCACTTGATGACTGTCGTCAGTTGAAGGGATTGAATTTTCCGGGAAAACTGTAAACACTATTTCCTAACCTAATATGGATAAAACCAATGTAAGAAAGTTACTTACGGCTCGTGGCATGTATCGGATCGGATATATTTAAAATCTGGTGTTGACTACTTACGCATTAGTGAAATTTCGGCATCGGATTACGTCTCATTATTTCGGATTCCGAGCTGTTTCAGCGCTCCGATCTGATCCGATCCGACAGGCATTCATTCAATCTGACTTTAACCTAGATACTCCGATCCGACGTCGGATGGGAACTGCAAACCGCTGCTACTTACCGCACAAAGGTAGGCATTGTCGTGTGGAGTCCAGTTCTCCCTTTTCACATTTACGGCCCAACGGCGACATCTTTCCGGGTCCCTGGGAAAGCGGTGCATTTTCACGCCTTACCCGGGACGCACAGCACACCCCAATGCCACACAACACACCATTGTGTCATCAAAAAAGTCAAAATCTGACGAGAAAACGTGAAAAGACGGCGAAAACTATTCTAATTTCGCTCCAAGATTCACTCGTGTTGAGATGGGCTGCAACATGGCGCCAGCAACGCACGTGACCGGGTATTGACCAATCAGAGCGCAGCATGATCGAGGCAATAGTTGGCCAGACTCTTTATATATGGCACTGGGCAGAACACGTGCGGTCGGGTCGATTGCCAACTTCAATTTACCTAAATACCCACGTGATCCAACTACCGGGGTATTTCACCCTCGACGGAACTCGTACGAAACAAGCCGCTTAAGCGAGCCTGTCCCGTGCGCGATTCCGAGCGGCTTAATCGCCGAGAACCGTCGGTCCGAATGTCCCCCTTTTATGGCAAACCAATGGCTTTCTAACTACCAACACACGAAATGCTCAGTAAATGAAAGAATCGACGCGACGAGCTGAAAACATTTAACAATTGGGGTATTTATTAATAATAATGGGGAACTATACTGACTATACGAAATGCAATACAATCATTTACAGCACACAAAGCACTTAACAGTTTCCTACTTATTAGACGGGCCCACGGACACACGTACGCACACACAACCCAATAAATGGTGGCTGATGCCTTTAATAACAGACTCCAGCTTGGAGGACAGATGAGCTGAAACCCAGAACCTATTTCGAACCTCTCCACCTCGTGTGGTATTCAAGCTGTTCGGACCCGGGCTCCAGCGAGAGCGAACTGGATCCAATCGCAGTGAGCCACGATCCTTCCCAAGCTCCGGCAAATCCTCTCGCGCTTCCGAACACGTGGTGGTCAGACGAGGCGCCGATCCTTCCCGTCGATGCGTCGCTTCCCTGAGGAACCCCCTCCAAGATGAGGCCAAGGAGTCGCACTAAGCCGGGAACCAAGCGGAGAACAAAAGCTCCACGAACCAAGAAGAGCCAGCCGAGCAACCAGCTCAACTCTCTTCCAATGAACAAAGCCTCTTTCAACACAAACCAAGAACTCCGAGCCAAGCAACCAGCTCAACTCTCTTCCGATGAACAAAGCCTGTCTCTTCGACGATGAAAAGCCAGAGCCCAAAAAGCGAACAGAGCCAAGCAGAACGCAAAGGTCTGCTGAAAAGCCAAGCTGAAGCAAAAAGCTTACTAAAAGCCTCAACCCGAACCCAAGCCAAGCAGAAGCCGAAGTTCGACTGAACAACCAACCGAACCAACTCAGGATCTCTTCCTTATTCTCCTCCGCCCTTCCCCCACTCCCGGCGTGACTCATCCCGCCATGCCCACACAACCGTGGGTGGGAGGGATTTGTTTACGTCCCGTGATTCAGGACGGGAGGGTTCTTCCTCCTCTTCGCAAAAGAGGGGGAGGGACGTCTCCATTGTGTTGGGATCGCTCCCGAACTATTAAATTGAATCACAGCGCACTTAATCGATTTCTGCCCATTAAACAATGGAAGGTGAGCTATCTAGGGAACAAGCACTTATCGACATAACTGACGAAAGGAACCTGAATGTTGTGTGCAATCGAATTCCCAAATTCGTAACATATATATATATATATATATATATATATATATATATATATATATATATATATATATATATATATATATATATATATATATATATACATATATACACGAGGTGTGTTCAAAAAGTATCCAACATTAATTTTTCGTGCGTAAACAAATGAAGCTCGGGAGGCGTGATTTGGTGCACGTATGTAGGCGATCCTAATCCATATGCGTGAATATTTTCCCGCCTGCAGAAGCTGTCAGTCGCTGACAGACCGCCGATGAGTGAGGAAGTGTAAGTGAGCGCCGTTGGATTTTCATTTTTGACAAAATGACAGAAAAACTTGAACAACGCTACTGCATCAAATTTTGTGTAAAGCTTGGCGATTCCCAAGTGGAAACGATCCGCAAGATTCAACAGGCCTTCGGGAAAGAAGCAATGGGCACCATACAGATCAAAGAGTGGTACAACTGCTTCAAAGATGGTTGCACATCAGTGGAAAGTGAAGCACGTTCTGGTAGGCCCTCGACATCCTGAAATGAGATCATCATTGACCAAGTGAAGACACTGCTGATGCAGGATCGTCGAATCACGATCAGAGAACTTGCAGACGAGGCGGGCGTCAGCATTGGATCTGTTCATTCCATTGTGACTGAGGATTTGGGCTTAAGGAGAATCTCAGCGAAGTTCCTGCCAAAGCTGCTAACGATCGAGCAGAAGCAACCCCGTTTGGAGAACGCACAGGACATGCTGGAGACTGAACAGCGATCCCAACTTCTTCAACACAGTGATCACTGGCGATGAGACCACAGTTATCCGTTATTTTGTCAAAAACGAAAATCCGACGGCGCTCACTTACACTTCCTCACTCATCGGCGGTCTGTCGGCGACTGACAACTTCTGCAGGTGGGAAAATATTCATGCATACGGATTAGGATCGCCTACATACGTGCACCAAACCACGCATCCCTAGCTTCATTTGTTTACGCACGAAAAATTAAGGTTGGATACTTTTTGAACACACCTCGTGTATATATATATATATATATATATATATATATATATATATATATATATATATATATATATATATATATATATATATATATATATATATATATATATATATATATATATATATATATATATATAGATACAGATATACATATATAGATATAGATATATATATATATACATACATATATAGATACAGATATACATATATAGATATTCATACGTATACTTCTGTCGAGATCACGTTTTCACGGCTGATTTAAATCAAGCAATGACTACACCAATCGTCGTAGAGAAGAGCTTTAATGCGCACCAAAAAGTGTATACATAAGAGTAGAAAAGAACAGAATACCTACAGTATACCAGCTCAGTCAAACTCTGGCTCGCAAGCAGTTTTGTTTACTTTATATATACTTTTTCCTGCTCCCCTTGTGCTGTCATCTGTTTTCATGATTTCCCCAACTTCCATCAGTTTTATATTTCCTTTTTCAGATATCGTATTCCTTCGAGGTAACAACACCCCAGCACTGTTTCTCTCCTGGAGTGGCACAGCATTAATCTTTCACTAGCAAGATCTGTTGTTGGTCAATGTGACAGGAAGATCTTTATCACAATATATATTATCTTCTCATTCCACTGCCAGATGTTCCATTTTAAAGATGAATCAACAGAATGAACACAACACCTGTTTATACTTTTTAAAGGTTACTCTCGATCGTCTTAAGTATTTTCACCAATAATGGCTGTTTTTTTCAATGTTGGGAGATGTTCAACAGCTCCACACTTTTATATACACATTTCGATATATATATACATATATATATATATATATATATATATATATATATATATATATATATATATATATATCTTTTTCTTCTTTCGGCTGCTCCCGTTAGGGGTTGCCACAGCGATCATCCGTATCATCCGCATAGTGATTTGGCACATGTTTTACGCCGGATGCCCTTCCTGACGCAACCCTGGTCGCTTCTTATGACACAGGGATATGGTATACCTATTTTAACCGGGGTATACACCGGCCCAGCATACTGGTACTCACTTCGCCGACCTCGGAAGGATGACAGGCTGAGTCAACCCCCTGGTGTATTAATTCAGTGGCCCAACGGGGCTTAAACTCAGGACCTTTTGGATCCCAAGCTGCTGCCCTAACCACTGCGCCAACACCAGGCATATATATACATACACACATACATATATAGATGTAGATATACATGTGGGGACACTGTATGTGTTTTATAAGTCATCAGCTTTTTTCCACTGTTGTACAAAGGGAAAACTGGAACAGATAATCTGTTGTTGAGATCAGCTAAAGGGTTGCTTGTGGAATGGCACCTAGCTGGGCCTCCCAGCCCGAAGGGGTAAACAACCTGCAAGTGGCGATCGCTGGGAGAAGACAAGCTGGGAACAGGGGTGACCCTTCACTTACATAATTACCACAGGAGCTTGAAAAAGTAAATGGATGAACAACAAGATTAATCTTGCTTGACATTTGCACGCAAACAGTCATGCAGGGGTCAGAGTAAAACTGCACATAAACAAGAGCTGAAGCTGAGCTTTTCAGAGCAGAGCCTGGGCTGGACTACTGTGCCTGGCCTGTCTCTCCATATGCACATATGTATTTTGATGTGTATTAAACCCTTCTCTACCTAAGATTGGTGTGTGCACTGAACTTGATTTCAATCAGTACGGAGTTCACCTGGATTTCAACATTTGGCGTAGTCGGCAGGATGAGCCAGATCGAGTGGAGAGGGTGCAAGCTTCCCTTGTGAGACAAAGGAGGAAAGATCCGGACAGCTTGATAAGGTAAGAAAAGCTGCCTCCTTTCTCACACCAGGGACATGGGTTCGCTGCTCTCCACGGTCTGTCCTCGTCTTAAACGAACAAGTGGAGAGGGAGTTTCGTGCACATCAAAAAGGGGTACCCAGGAAGGTTAGGGTCCATTGGGAGATTGAGGGAAACCCAGGAATACTCCGTTAGGAGATTGTGCGGGCAACCCGAGAACACCTCCAGGGCTAGGGTCCAAATGGGAGATGGGGTAAGGGAAGGGTGTGAAAACTCCCGACCCAACCCCAGAAGGACACCCCGTTGGGAGCTTGAGGGAGTGGGAGGCGAAAGTGTGAGGAAAGTGTGAGGGAAAGTGTGAGGAAACTGCCAGGGAAAGTGTGAGGGTCTGTTGAAAGGTGTGAAAAGCACCCAACCCAGCCCAAGAACCCCCCCCCCCCCCCCCGCCGGGCAGAAAACACTAACCGGCCCAAGAATACTCCAGGAAGGAACAAGGGAAAAATGGGAAATAAGCTGTAAAACCAAAGTTGGATGAAAAATATGGACCAAGGTCATGTGATCAATTAGAGACACAGGGGGTAGTAGCAAATAAACCGGGCGTAGTGGCGTGCGCCTGTAATCCAGCTACTCGGAGGATCGCTTGAGGACGGGAGCTCTGCACTGGGCCACGCTATGAGAGGGTGTAGGGCAGCCCGGAATCATGGTGAAACACAATCCTTATCCCTGTGTCATAAGAGGTGACCAGGGTTGCGTCAGGAAGGGCATCCGGCGTAAAACCTATGCCAAATCCGTATGCGGATCATAACGGATGATCCGCTGTGGCGACCCCTAACGGGGGCAGCCAAAAGACGAACAACAACAGCGTAGTAGCAAATAAAGTGTTAAGATTAAAAGCACAAGTTGAGAAAACACAGGGCCCCACCCATGCAAAATGCAGTACAGAGGCAGAAGACCAGGGAATCAATGCAGGTGACTCACCTGCATATGTGAATAACACACCAAGGCTGTGTCCGGACCTGGGAGCCATGGGGCTGCTGGCCACAGCTTCTGCCTTCCAGGTCCGAGAAGTAACTCCAGCGGTAGGAGGAGTGGTAGCTCAAACAGCATACCATCCGTTTGAAAGAACATGAATTGAGATTAATATGTGACACAATTTGGAAATGTAAAGTGAACCACAGATGGTTCTTGAAAATAGAGCAAGGCTCTTGATCACTACGCTGAAAACAAAAGGAAAAGTGGGTGGAGGGAATAGATTCTCCACTGCGAAGTGAAGGAATGTGTGCACTTTGCCTGAGGGGTGGAAGGTGGCAGGCTTGTCTCCGAACCTGAAGATTTGAGAGTTTTATCTGTAGACAAAATGCTTTGGCATAGGAAATTTAAAACATCTTAGTGGAAAAGACAAAACGACGACTCGAAACCTAGTCAACTGGTTTTGGAAGAGAACGAGAGAGGAGTGAATGTGATATCTAAGTCTAGGAATCCATACAAGATAAAGAGATGGAGATATGAAAAATAATTGCAGATAATAAACCAGCTCAGATGGAAGCTGAGAGAGCGTGTCCAATGAATGAACAAAGGGATTCATTGCGTATGGAGCAAATGTGATTTAATATAAGGTGTTTATATTAAGTCAATGTTCTGAAAGGCGTCTGAAATAATTTGCATACAACGTGTGTGTGTGTGTGTGTGTGTGTGTGTGTGTGTGTGTGTGTGTGTGTGTGTGTGTGTGTGTGTGTGTGTGTGTGTGTGTGTGTGTGTGTGTGTGTGTGTGTGTGTGTGTGTGTGTGTGTGTGTGTGTGTGTGTGTGTGTGTGTGTGTTGAACACATACACAGTGGTTATACAAGCGTGAGAGAATTAAAATGAAATCTGCCCAAAGCCCGAGAGTGAAGCAGGCACACAAGGTCTCTGTGTATGAAATGCAGGGTAGGTTGCAAGGATGACTGAACCTTCAGATAAAGCATGAATGTGAGGTCATCAAGCTGGATGCAGTGGAGAGGTTATTGAAACAATAACATCCTATTTCAAGAGAATACATAGTTATAGTTTGGTTTCAAGAAAAGGACAAAAGAATGGATCTACATCTTAAAAAGAAATGTAAGCAACAGCTGTTCTTGTACACTGAAGCGAACTGTAATGAAAAGTGAGGTGGGAGGCAAGAACACACCCTGCTGTGAATTTGCCTCCTTGTCAGGTGTGTGTGAGATTTGTCTGATAAGGGGAAAATAACTTGAGGGCAGCTCGTCTTTGAAATACTGGGGGAACTGGTTTGGAAGAAATACATATATATATATATATATATATATATATATATATATATATATATATATATATATATATATATTTATTGTAAAACTGAATTTGTAAGGGAATTAACGTTTGTTGGGGGGAAATGGTTGAAGCTGAAAATAATTGTTCGATTTTTATCTGTTGATCGCAAAGTGCACTGTGATGGATATGTTAAAAACGACAATTCTTTGAGCATAATGGGGCCATTATGATATCGATATGGATGGGTGGTTGCATTACTGGCTAGTTTGGTTGCTGGTTTGGTTGTGACAGCTTGTAGTTGGATGATGTTTAAAATTGACTGGAAATTGATATTGTGGTACCTTGTGTGATAGTGAGCACAAAAGGAGTGGAAAGATATAAAATTGTAAAAGCTGTGCAAATGTGGTGGAGAGCACCGCATGTTAGAGCATGCAGGTCACTCATTATGTGCAGGCAGATCATGAAGATAAGTGTGTGCGCGTAGGTAGGTCCCGGCAGGTGAGGATGCCGTGCCAAAACCATGGCAACTGGTGACATTACTGGAGTTTATACTTCAGTGCAAGGATTGAACAAGGTGGTTTGCCATTGCATTCCTGGTGGTGATCAGGAAAGGATAAAATGGTATGTGTCGGTTCGTGCTGACTACTTTCAAAATTTGGAGTTTGTATTAGAGGTGTATATGGACACTCAAAAAGTGTCAGTCGATTTAATTAATCCAAGAAACAGATTGTTAAATCTCAGTCTGTGGAATATAAATTCAATGATTTGATTACATTGTACTGGTGATACAGGGTGAGTTTAAATGGATAACTTTTAACTCTTTCTCCTGTGTTTGGTTTGTTGAGCACTGACAGTTGTCATTTGGGTGGAGAAAGGTTGTGCCCTCCATGTGAGGCGATTATAAGGAATTAGAATCATGTGTGGTGGTCAGGAAAGGTGTCATTCCAGCCATGGGCATGAACGGGTGTGCAAGTGGAGTGTGGTCAAGGGTTTGCCAGGACAGTGTTTGCGTCGGGTGCGAGGCAGAGATTTGTGTCACATAAGGGAGTTAAGAGTGGGAGCACTCGAACATCTTCTCCTGGGGTCAAGGCAGACTGTGATGTTGCTCCGCTGAGTGGAGAAAGAGAAGAAACTGGAAAAAAAAAACTGACTGAGCACATCATCGACCAATTTGCATCAGTGAAAGTTCGGAAAGTGCAGTTGTAATTTTCATGTGGTGCCATAATTTGTTAATTGAAAGATTAACGAGCTTGGGTTGTAGTTTTGAGCTGATATTATGGTTAAGTTATTTAAAAGATGGGTGTCAGATGTTTGGACAGAGGCGCAATTTTAGTGCTTGCCAGAGGCGTTATTAGTACAGTATGTGGATAATTTGCTGATTTGTTTGACATCAGGAGATGATTGCAGGAGGAACATCTTAACCCCTTTGGGGCCACTGGCTGTTAAAGGCAATGGAGTACCAGAGACCAAATTACAGCTGTGCAGAGCCCAGGTAGCATGCCAGGAACATGTGTTGAGTGGAACCTTGAGGGGAATGTGAGGTGATGGTTTGCGAGCTATTCTGAATGTTCAGAGGTGTTATAACAAAGAGGAAAATAAGGTGTTTTTTGGGGATGGCTGGACAGTGTAGACCACAGGTACCTAATCTGTGTCAGAGGGGTGACCTGTCCAGGATTGTGTCCTATAGCCAGGGAGACTACTTGGGCAGCACCAAATGCTTTGCAGAGTGTGCTCCAAATGGATGGATGGATGGTACCTGATTATGCAATATTGGGTGAATCACTGTTAGAGCACAGAATTTGACAGGGTAAAATATGTCTGACACTGAACGTAACTGTCAGGGTATGTTATGTGCGCTGAAAATAACATCTTGAAAAGTGGTACGTGTGCTAATTGTGGTATGCTTTCTAGCCGAGGGTGAAAGCATAACAATATATACGGATTCCTGTTATGTGTATATAGGGTATATAACATCGGTATATACCGATGTATATAAGAGGGTATATAACATATAACATATATATATAAGAGGGTATATAACATCGCAAGGTATGCTAGTCAAAAATAGTAAATTGATAGTGGAACTGTTAGAAGATATTAGCCATAGTGAGATGTCTAGCAAATACAAAGCAAAGATATGTGGTCTCAAAGGAAATGCTTTCAGCAGCAAAACAAGCAGCTCATCACAACAAATAGTAAATTGCTCGTCAAAGAGAAAACGAGGAAAGGGTGCTGACTACTGACAACATTGCGGCACGACAGGAGGCAACTGAGGCAAGTGAAAGAGCCAAGTGGGAGAAAAATAGATAGCTCCCTTTCCCCTATGTCTAATGGGAATTAAGTGTACATGCGCTGTGAGTTATTCTGTAGTTAGTGTCTTATATTCACCAACAACAATGGTATACTCCCTGGCTTCCTTCCACCATCGGCCTTTCTGACGCGCATACGTGCCGAGCACCAGTGGGGGGAGTTCCATTGTCAACCGACGCTACCATCCTACCCGGCGCTTGCAGCGGCATCAAGCTGCGAGTTCGAGTCCCGCCGAGCCGCACGAGGCGGGAAGGTCCAAGCAAGCTTCTTGCCTCCATCTCACCTTCCCTCCGAGCTGGGGGTATCAATAGAGACCCGACAGGGTCCATTTCTTTTTGGGGTGTGTGTCTGGTGCGGGCCAGTCCTTTAAGCAGCACCTGCAAAAGTGCTTGTGTATGGATTTCCATTTCTTTTATATTTTGATAACTCTGCCCTTACGCGTTCCCCTCATCCCCGATTATAGCAACTAAATTCATGGTCCTGTAGAGGACCCGTGCTTTCCGGACTTATCCGAGGGTCACAACCTAAATTCCGGTGTGTTCGGTGGAGCCGACTCTACGGCTCCCTCTAGCGGTCGTGCTCGCCACCGATACCCGGGCCCACAACAATATGGTTTCACGTGAGGATGGAGTGGGTGCCCAAAAGGTGCTTGCTCGTTTGGCTCACAAAAGTGAGCTGCACGAGCAAAAGGGGGAGGATGTAGAAGGAGGTGCTGAGAACCTGGTACACTCAACGATTTGCAGCGGTGGCAGAAAAGCTAAAATTTAGAAAATCGAAAATTTTTAGTAGAAGCTATGTGTATTATCAAATGTTGGTGGTGTGTGTTGCCTTTTGGCTGTTGGTTGCATCATTGGTTGGGGTGTGACTGTGCCGCTGATGCGGTGCCCCTTTTGCCAGTGTAGTGATGTTCATTTTTGTTAGTCTTGAAGGAGTGACAGGCTGAGTTGGCCTTCTGGGGTTCATTCAGTGGTCAATGGGATTTGGGCTCAGGACTGGGATCCCAGGTCACCACTATGAGTGCTAAGCCAACACTAGATTATAATGTTGGTAAAATGTCTGTAAAATATATGGACCTATATATACATGAAGATTAACTCTTGTGCTGCTCTAACAAAGGTTGTGAAAGAGTTTGACAGCAAGGTGTTCGAACGGAGGAACGTCCTGAAGACACGTTGGATCGGACCCTTCCAGGTATTACTGGTTACCCACGTAGCTGCCAAGTGAGACGGTAAGCCAATCATGGACTCACACATCTCATTGCAAGAGGATACAAGAAGTCGAAAAGAGAAAGAAAGGAAATCTGCAAGTTGAAAGAATGTTACTGGAGGTTCATGACAGATGTGGCGGTGCTTTTGATTAGCATGTGCATAATCATGATCATATGGACAATAACAGATAGTGGGGGCATTTTGGGAATGTCATAGAGAGCAGAATGTTTGGTAGGTCGACAGTAGGGGAAACAATGAATGGGTTGTGACAGGATAGCAGGGCAGAAGAAGGTAAACATTTGGACCAATTGCATGAGGAAGGCGTGTATGGGAAAACACTTATAGGACCCTAACATATAATTACGCACCTCATGTGACACGGGATGAAGGGGACATAGGCACTGCACGCCTGAAACAAGGCATAGTGTTACATGAAGGGATAACTGGGACAAGGATAGATATAAGGATACGAATAAAAAAAACTGGAGGGGTAGTATTTTTTGTTCTCGAGATATTTTCGGCCAAAGTTGCAAAGGTCGTAAAAATGCAACCAAACCAAGCTTGGAAGAGTTTAGGGCCACCGTTCCTTGGAAGAGCCTGTCCTGGGGCCACCGTTCACAACTAACTTCGTGAAAAGGTGAGTTGCTTTTGAACCACGAATGCCAATCAGTTAACAATGAGTTCTCGTGTCCACCGTCTAATTTTGCCATTTAACTAGAGGTCCCGTGTCTTCCTGAAGGGAAGTGTGCCCTCGGCAAAGCACCAATCTTATCTTGATCAGATCTTAATTAGGGCGGCCGAGCGTTTAACCGCTGGTTTCCTGCCGACTATGACAGGTCAATTAGTTTGGTAATTACCTCCCATCCTATGTCAGTTCAGACAATGCTGGATCAATGGAAGGAAAGGACAAACACGGACAGGTTGGAACGTCAACAAGGAATTTATTAATATGGAGAAAAATTCATAAAAAGAACTTTTTATTTCCTTGTAGTGAAAATAAGTAAATTCAAATCAATCAAAATAATCTCAAGCAAATGAAGAATTAATCAGGCACTGATAGAAAAACAGATAAAGAGCAGATTCTTATCACTATGCCTTACTTAACAATTAAACATGAGACAAGGGAACCCAGCAGATCATTCAGGGGGGAAGAGAAATCCATTTTCGCTCACCAAGTTGAAGTCGTCGTACGTCAAATAGAACGTCCTGAAACGTGTGAGAGTGCCTTGGTCCATTGCCAGCACCCTGCCTTGCCGTGCACCTACTCGCAAACAGGCTTGAATGCCAATCGACGTCACGTTGTCACCCCCAGGAACCATGGATGCCAAGAATCAGGTACGCCAATAGCAGATCTCGAGCAGAACCAGCATTAACGGTCCGAGCATCAGCAGCCACCATGAGCCACAACCAACGGATAGCTGGTAGGAGCTGTGAGAAGCTGTAAGGCTGCAAGGCCGTCACCAAAAGTCACAAACTCGACTGTCGCCAGCTCACCAACCGTCTGACTGGAATGACTGGAGCAAGCGTCTGACCAGAACTGACTGGAGCAACCGTCTGGCCGGAACTGACTGGAGTAACCGTCTGACTGGAACTGACTAGAGCAATCGTCTGACAAGAACTGAAAATAGCCATCACCCAGCTCTCACCAACTAACACAAACTGCCGCAAAACTCTCAAAGCTGTAAACACCACAACCAGCTATCACCAACTGACTGTCGCCAACTGAATGAAAACAACGGTCCTCCCGTCCTTTTCATCGGCGGCCAGTCTGGGCAGAGCCTCAGGCAGACTTCAGCCAAATCCACCTTGCCTTTTGGCGCATCATTGCACGTGACAAACCGCCCATCCTGCGATCATTCCTGGTCTACGATGCCATGTTTGGGGTGCTGGACGAACGGCAGAAAGCAGCCATTTGCCAGAATTACCGAGCGAAAATGTAAAGCGCTCATAAAACGTCAACAACAATTATCACTTCAATGTTCAGCCCGATATGAAAAAGAGCCAGTTAGCGTCCATACAGCTGCTGAAGGGAGTGACAAATGTCCATGGAAAAAGGTGGGTGTCAACGTCGATGGAAAGAGGTGAGTGGGCCAACATTGGGCTAATGGCTATCTCACGTGCATGTGTGTCTGTCAGGTCAGGTCAGGTATGGGAGCATGTGCCAGAACAGCGCGTCGCTGCGTCCACTTTCCGCCGGTACTCCAGGGGCCTCCGTCTGGCCATCCCCCAGGCAGACGCCAGGCCCATCCCCATCTCCTTGAGATGATGGTCAACCTGCTGCAACCATGAGGCACGTGGTCGGCCCACTGGCCTCCTCCACTCATGAGACTCCCTCGCTGAGAGAATCTGGTGAGCAGGATCAGCGTCAGGAAAACGAGCCACATGTCCATACAGCCGCAGCTGACGCTCACGGACTATGCAGGTAACAAATCTCATCCGAGTCTCTCTCAGCAACCGCTCGTTGGACACAAAATCCGACCAGCGATAGCCAAGGATTCTCCGAAGAGACCTGGTACCAAAGGAATTAAGTCTCCGTCTCAGATCCTTGGTCAAAGTCCAAGTCTCGCACCCATAGAGCAAGACTGGAAGTACCAAGGACCTGAAGACTCGGACTTTCGTCCTCCCGCACAGGTACCGGCAGCGCCTGCCCCATGATCCAGTGAATCCATGGCTCACCAGGCCCGGGGCAGACGTCTATTGACCTCCGGCTCACAACCTGCGGAGACATGAATATCACTGCCAAGGTAAGTGAATCTATCCACAACCTCAACATCCTCACCACAAACAGACACAGACAGGACAGCAGCATCCAAGATGTCACCGAAAGCCTGGATCTTTGTTTTGACCCAAGAAATCCGTAATCCCAACGGCTCCGACTCCTCATTCAGCACCTCGAGGGCCCCCAAGAGGATGTCTAAAGTCTCCGCAAAGATGACTGCATCATCTGCAAAATCAAGGTCCGAGATCTTGACATTGCCAAACGATGCACCGCAACTTGATCTCTCCGACATCCTCCCAAAATCCAGTCCATACAAGTGCTGAAAAGTGTGGGGGCAAGTACACATCCTGACGAACTCCAGTAACAACTGGAAATAAGTCAGAGGCGGTACCACCACACTTCACAGCACTCTCAGTACCAGAGTAGAGTTCAGACATCAGATCGATCAGTTTCGGTGGCACCCCACGAAGACCAAGAATCCTCCAGAGGACATCCCGATTCACTGAATCGAGCGCTTTACAGAGATCATCATAGGCTGCAAGCAGCCCCTGCGAAACTCTCGTCTGCGTTCGGTGAGGACACTGAGTCTGGGATACGGTCAATCGTTGACCTCTTTGGTGTAAAGCCTGACTGCTCTGGACGCTGGTGCTCAAGCAGATGGTGGCGAACCCTATCAAGAATTATCCGAGCAAAGACCTTGCCCGGCACTGAGAGCAGCGTCACCCCTCGGTAGTTGATGCAGTCTTGGCGATCACCCTTCCCTTTCCAGAGAGGGACAACAAGGCCCCTCTTCCAGTCAGTTGGGATGATGCCTGTGTTCCAGGCAGAGCACAAAACTGCATGCAACGACGCGAGTGCAACATTTCCACCAGCCTTGAGAAGTTCGGCATGGATGCCACAGATCCCTGGAGCTTTGCCCCGTTTCAACTGGTTCACCGCAGCCCGTGTTTCCACAAGCGATGGTGGACCACAGTTGATTCGAGGGTCAGCAACAGGGATTGTAACACCCTTGACGTCCAACTTGACAGCTGGGGGATCAGCCTGGTACAACCGCTCAAAGTAACCAGCCCAGCGGGCCTTCACTTCAGACTCCTCTGTCAGAATACCTACCACTCTCTGCTCGAACTGCAGTGCTCCGAGGGATGGGCTGGGATGAGCGTAATGCGCGAATTCCCTGTAAGCGGGACGAGAATCACCTGTCCACAGGTGATGCTCTACCCCCTCACAGATTCCTCGCACATAGGCCTCCTTGTCCACCCTCAGTGCACGTACAGTTTTACGCCTCAGCTCCCTGAACAGCTCAGCTCTGCCATTCAGCCTGGCCCTGCGACTCTGGTCAATGGTATCCAGTGTCCCTTGAGAGACAAAATTCTTCTTTGCCCTGCGGTGAACTCCAAGGCATCCACCGGCAACATCAAGGACGGTGGTTTTGAAAGAGTGCTCCACAACTCTTCAGGACCCCAAAGCACCCAGACCCCCCAAGTGTCCACTCAGCCTGTTCGCAAACTCCTCAGCTACTCTCTCATCCCTGAGCTTGGCAACATCCAGCCTAGGCTGGGATGGTACCATTCTCCAGGATTTAAGGTGCAGCTTTAGAGTTGCTACAACAAGCCTGTGGTCAGTATTGAGGAACTGAGCACTCCGGTAGACCCTGCAGTTCTGGATCATCCTCCAACGACCGTCAATGAGGACATGGTCAATCTCCTTTGCCACACCGCCAGCGTTGGAATACCAAGTCCAGCGATGAGCTTGCGGGCGCTGAAACCATGAACCAGCCACCCTAAGTCCATGACTTCTTGCAAAGTCAAGGAACTTAGTGCTATTCTGGTTCATAGTTCCTGACCCATGAGGACCAACACACACCTCATAACCATCCCTATCAGTTCCAGTCGATGCATTGAAATCCCCCAAGACTAGAAGTGTATCTCGTCTGGGGCACTGATCAACCACAGACTCGAGTGTGGCGTAGAATGTGTCCTTCACGGTAAGATCACTCGCCTCAGTCGGAGCATAAATAGAGACCAGGGAAATGACACCTAAGGAGTGACGAATCCTTAATCTCATAATACGCTCGTTGACCGGTGTTACCTCAATTATCATTGAGGTCAGCTTATTGGACACAGCTACAGCAACTCCTTGGGTATGGTAACCATCAGAGCGACCAGACCAATAGTAGGTGTAACCACCCACCATTATCTCGCCGCAATCCGGTCTCCGAACCTCAGAGAGAGTTGCAATCCCGATGTCCAAACGCTTGAGCTCAGATGATAACAGAGACAGGTGATCATCCTCTCTTAGGGATAGGACATTCCAGGCACCCACCCGAAGGGACCGCCTCAGGTTAACCCAAGGAGACCGCTGTCTGGTGGACGACACCTCAGCACCACTCCGACACACTCTCCCGCAATCTGACCCAGGGATGTTACCCCGTGGTTTCCCTCCTATCAAAGATTGGGGGTCCCGAAAAACTTTGCCCCAATCCCATCATCCGGTGAGCTGCCCTGCGAAGCTGCACAGGAGGTACTCCCCACGGAGTGGGTTTTCAGATTTTTTTGCGTTTTTGCGTTTTGCGGAATGAAGCGTTTTACGGTGGCTGGAGTGCAAATCCTGCCACCAACCTCCTAATAAGAAGTAACCCAACTGCAGGAGGACGTCTGCAGACACAGTTGGGCACTAGATATGGATGGCCGTTGGCTCACAAGGAGCTCCTCCGCCCTTTGACAGGTTTTGTTTTTAATCCTGCTGGGTGTCCATATCCAAACACCCTCCTCACCAGAAAACCTGGTGGGGGAGACGGTTTAGTCGCCGACAACCCGACCATGGAACAGGTTAGTACAGGTTTACATGGTACCTGTAGCAGGTCACAGATCGAACCTGACCTGACAAATGTGTCTGTCGTAAAGAGAAAAAGGCCATCCCATAAGAAAGGGAATCCATTCTTTACCCTTCTCAACACATCAAAGTTACAATCCCACCAGACATGGGGATGGGTCTTTCCGAGACATGCATTTAGGGAAATAACTGTCTGAGGACCAACATGTTTGCATGCAGATCCGATTCTGAAATCAATAACACTAGAATACTGTGATGCAATTACAGGAGGCAGCAGAGATAACCTCATTGTGGATTTGGAGGCAGAGGCGAGTGCAGTTATTCCATTCACATGTAAAGGCAGGTCTGTGGGGAACTATATTTGGTTAATGATATCTGGTGATGAGCATGTGGGCTGATGTTGCTTAGTGGTGCATGTGCTGCACTGCTGGGGCCACCCATGAGGAGCTATACTGGAGTAGGCCACGAAACAGTGATTATACATGGGTTCCAGCTGAGAAGAGTGATATCGAGCAGTGTCCTGGCACTGTATGTTCTGATATATACACTGATGAGCCAAAACATGATGACCACTGATAGGTGAAGTGAATAATATTGATTATCTTGTTACAATGGCACCTGTCAAGGGGTGGGATATATTAGGCAGCAAGTGAACAGTAAGTTCTTGAAGTTGATGTGTTGGATGCAGGAGAAATGGATAGGAGTAAAGACCTGAGCGACTTTGACAGGGGCCAAATTGTTATGGCGAGATGACTGGGTAAGAGCATCTCTGAAACGGCAAGCCTTGTGGGGTGCTCCCAGTTAGCAGTGGTGAGTACCAACCGACAGTGGTCCGAGGAGGGACAAACCAGAAACCGGCAACAGGGTGTTGGGCGACCAAGGCTCATCGATTCGCGAGGGCAAAGAAGGCTATCCTGTCTGGTCCGAACCGACAGAAGGTCGACTGTGGCACAAGTCACAGAAAATTTTAATGGTGGTCACAGGAGGAATGTGTCACAATCCACAGTGCATCTCACCCTGCTGCGCATGGGGCTGCGTAGCCGCAGACCGGTCAGAGTGCCCATGATAACTCCTGTCCACCATTGAAAGTGCCGACAATGGGCACGTGAGCATCGGAACTGGACCTTGGAGCAGTGGAAGAAGGTCGCCTTGTCCGATGAGTCCCGTTTAATTTTAGAAGACGTGGATGGCCGTTTACGTGTGCGCCGTTTACCTGGGGAAATGATGGCACCAGGATGCACTGTGGGAAGACAACAAGCCGGTGGAGGAAGAGTGATGCTCTGGGCAATGTTCTGCTGGGAAATCCTGGGTCCGGCCATTCATGTGGACATTAATTTGACACGTGTCACCAACCTCAACGTCGTTGCAGACCAGGTACACCCCTTCATGGCAATGCTATTCCCTGATGGCAGTGGCCTCTTTCAGCAGGATAATGCATCCTGTCACACTGCACATATTGTTCGGGAATGGTTTGACGAACATGATGAAGTGTTCACGGTGTTTCCCTGGCCTCCAAATTCTACAGATCTCAATACGATTGAGCATTTGTGGAATGTCCTAGACTGACAAGCGGATCCACAGTGGCTCCACCTCACAACTTACAGGACTTGAAGAATCTGCTGCTCATGTTTTGGTACCAGATACCACAGGACACCTTCAGGGGTCTTGTGGAGACCATGCCTCGGCGAGTCGGCACTGTTTTGGTGGCACACGGAGGACCAACAGTATATTAGGCAGGTGGTCATAATGTTTTGGCTCATCAGTGTGTGTGTATATATATATATATATATATATATATATATATATATATATATATATATATATATATATATATATATATATATATATATATATATATATATATATATATATATATATATATACATATATCTTCTTCTTTCGGCTGCTCCTGTTAGGAGTCGCCACAGCAGATCATCCATATGATCCGCATAGTGATTTGGCACATGTTTTACGCCGGATGCCCTTCCTGACGCAACCCTGGTCGCCTCTTACAACACAGGGATATGGTACACCTATTTTAACCGAGGTATACACCGGCCCAGTACACTGGTACTCACTTCGCCGACCTCGGAAGGATGACAGGCTGAGTCAACCCCCTGGTGTATTAATTCAGTAGCCCAACGGGGCTTGAACTCAGAACCTTTTGGATCCCAAGTCGCTGCCCTAACCACTGCGCCAACACCAGGCTCATATATATATATATATATATATATATATATATATATATATATATATATATATATATATATATATATATATATATATATATATATATATATATATATATATATATATATATATATATATATATATATATATATGTATATGTATATATATATATATATATATATATATATATATGTATATATATATATATATATATATATATATATATGTATATGTATGTATATGTATATATATATATATATATATATATGTATATGTGTATATATATATGTATATGTGTATATATACATATATATACATATACATATATATACATATATATACATATACATATATATATATATATATATATATATATATATGTATATATATATATATATATATATATATATATTCGTAATATATGTTGTTGTGGGGGATTTTCGACCACGGCCATCGTAATCAATTTCAACAGTGGCCGCAGCTGTACAATCCCATTAAACATAAACTACCATCTAAAATCCCGCACCCCCCCCCCCTCGGCTGAGGGGCCTCGTCACCAAACCCATAACCTTCCCGGGGCCCATCCCGACATTTTTTGTCTCAGGAGGTTTCATCCTATCTTTCACCGTTCAGGAGATTAACACGTGCAGACAAACAAACAAACAAACAAAAACTTCAAATTATATATTAGATAGACAGAGGTGTTTTTTGTTTCCCCTTCACCAATCCCCTCAGGCTATGCCGTGGCCCAATAGGGAACTAATACTGAGCTGGCGTCAGACCGGATGTATTCAGCTCGTGTATATATATATATATATATATATA
This sequence comes from Eptatretus burgeri, assembly GCF_056783735.1. Taxonomy (NCBI): domain Eukaryota; kingdom Metazoa; phylum Chordata; class Myxini; order Myxiniformes; family Myxinidae; genus Eptatretus; species Eptatretus burgeri. The sequence continues at coordinate 41,154,402 of NC_140978.1, read as the reverse complement.
TATATATATATATATATATATATATATATATATATATATATATATATATATATATATATATATATATATATATATATATATATATAGTTGCGCATTCGCGCCTGCCGGCGTGCGAACGGCCACGTAACTCGAATCGCGGAATGTCGCCCACCGGACGGACAATTCAGTCGTGACCCTCCGGGAACTATCGCCCGGAGCCAGTCACGGATGGGCCTTTCGACCTCACCATAATCGTGCCAATCGGCCAGCCGCGTAGGATAGGGTTATTCGCCAAACTCGACCTACCTAAGTACCCACGCGGATGGTAAACCGGGCGATCGTACCTCGCCACAGGTCGACTCCGGACATGAGCCGCTTGGGCGGCCAATTCCGTGCTATCGGGATAACCGAGCGGTGTCATTGTCGACCTGAACGGTTCAGATTAATTACCAGGATTTTGCACCCACTACGAACCCTTTACGTGAAGCAGGATGGAGAGTCAATTAAAAGGAAGGAGACGAAGCGAAACGGGCACAGTTCAACATGCAAGCACTTTATTACGCGACACATGGAAAGCATGTATATACAGCCATACACAAAAAGCAGTTAAAACCGACTACGCGCACACACTGCAACACTTTTACAGTTTTACTTCACAGACGGCGCCAACACACATTTACACAAAAGCAAAGGAAAGAAGCCACCCTCACAGACAAGGAGGCAGACAGGCCCATAGGCCAAATGTGCGCGTGACCTGGAGGAGCGACCAGGTAGGCGAGACCGGGGAGGTCTTACCCGTGTCCTCGTGACGCGTTGGCGGGCAAGCCGCAAATGTGGCCGCGCCGCTGTGCCCCGACTCCGTGCCCCTTGGCGGGTTTCGTTGGCACGACGTTTGGGGTGGGGTGGGAACGGGACCCCCTTTGCACTATCTCAGCGCGGGGGAAGAGGAAATTGTTGATGTCCTGGGGGAGGGGAATGGCTGGCTGGCTTGGGTCCCGCGACGAGACGAGCGATCCCCCACACCGCAACCTCATCGCTGACCGCCGTCCTTCCTGCCTCAGATCCGAGCTCCCTTGCTTGCACTTCCACCGCGCTCACTCCCCTCAACTCCGCCAACGCAACGCTCCTTGTCCCCAAGAGAAACCTCTCGACAACACTCTCCAAGCAACTCCAAAACCCAACTCTCCTGATTCGCCTTGCGCTCGCCTTTTTATAGGCGGCAGGAGCAGTCAATATGCAAATTTTAGGATCAGAACGCGATTGGAGGGGGGGCCACGCCGCCCCCCCCCCGGTCAGCCATTGGTCGGGCAAAAATGGGCGTGAACCTCTCCTGATCCTAAAATTTGCATATACGGACTTCACATTCACACGCTTGGAGGTGGGGCCAAACCGCCCCGCGCCCA
>NC_140978.1:41115520-41148020 GCF_056783735.1 Eptatretus burgeri | reverse complement strand
TAAGTAATGGGTCCTCGCGGACGTCAACACTGCAGCACGTGCCGTGGGGAATTGGAAAGATACAACAGCAGCGCAGCAGCGAGGATACAGCGATACCCTCGAAATAACTTCTGCGGCAAGTCATCGAGTATGCTCGGCAGCTCGAGATGATCGTTTTGAGCTTCCAATGATCTGGGATGAGATTGCTGGTTGCATTGAAAAGGCATACGAACGAATATATCTTAGAGGCTGCACGGATGTTGTTTTTCACAACAGAGAAGCAAATGACCCAATATTGGTGAGGGCGTGGCTGGCAGCTTGGTGCTACATTGACAACTACATTGTCAGAGGCTGATAATAGGAAAACGACAACTCCGCCACGTTGTACAGAACACCTCTGTGCAAGATACAGGTGGCGCTTTCTTTTAAACCCATTTCTGCATTTCATTATATCAGCATCTTCTTTTCTGTCCATTTCTCCATCTAATACTGTATCTATATTCTTTTTCATTCCAAACCTCCATCTAATTATTATATCCGAGCGTTCCCCTCAATTCCTGACACAGATCTCAGTTGGCCCCGTGCACACGATAGCAGAATCGGACGAATGCGAGCACTGGCCACGTGCTTAATAGCGGATCCGTGCGCACCATACAGGGCATGCTCGAGAGCAGGTGGACCTGTGCTTAGCTAGTGACACCTTATTATCGCACAGAGCAGGGCATGAATGGCACATATCTTGTTCTCCTCTGTGCATGGTTTTACCCTAACATGATACCGTTGGTCCTCACTGGCGGCTGCGGGTGTTCGCCACGGATGGCCGACCTCTCCTCACCTCTCCGGCCAGTGAAGCCGCGATCAGGCAGGGGCATACTGTACAGCTCAGGTCATGTAGCGCATCACAGAGCAGGCACATTGAATAGCGCTAATTGGGGGTGCCCGGGCTGGCATGCGAGACCGACGCCACCCTCAGCCGGTCGGCGGGGCATGGCCCGGATGTTCGTGCAAGGCAATTCATGTCACGCGGTTCAGTGTTGGGCGATTCATATCATGTCGTGGGGTTGGAGTGAGATGATTCCACAGCTTTGGGTCATCTTGCCGGAGGTGGAGTGGAGCTGCTTCCGGCTATAGTGGCCTGGCCACGCGGGGTCTGGGGCCAACCAGAGCGCCCAATCTGAGTGACCATGCATCGCTTCAGGGTGCCCCCCCCTCCCCCCGTCCCAAACCACAGATCGCGAAGCCATTCTCTCTCTCTCTCTCTCTCTCTCTCTCTCTCTCTCTCTCTCTCTCTCTCTCTCTCTCTCTCTCTCTCTCTCTCTCTCTCTCTCTCTCTCTCTCTCTCTCTCTCTCTCTCTCTCTCTCTCTCTCTCTCTCTCTCTCTCTCTCTCTCTCTCTCTCTCTCTCTGGATCTCGACACAGTCTTCTCCACCCACTCGCTCTTGACTCCGCCTTCTTCACCCACCCCTCATCACCTGCGACTCCGCCTCCACTTCTCCACCCTTCTCCGCCCACACGTTGCTGACTCCACCCACCCACCTAGTCCCGTCTCCCACTCTGCCCACTCGCTCTCGACTCAGTGGTCTCGAACCAAGCCCCTCCCTTCATGCCTGACGGTTGCATCTCATTCTCTGGACTGACGCTAGCTGCACGAAGTGCAACAAAGCAAGAGACGATGCTTCAGCTGTCAGGAAGGTACCGCCCAGTGGAGCATCCCCCAAAACATGTTGGTGGCGCGATCGGGCAATCGTGCAATGTATTCAGAGACCCTTAGCCTCATCTACTTTCCTCCTTTTTCATTAACTCCTCTTAATCGGTGTGTGTGTGTGTGTGTGTGTGTGTGTGTGTGTGTGTGTGTGTGTGTGTGTGTGTGTGTGTGTGTGTGTGTGTGTGTGTGTGTGTGTGTGTGTGTGTGTGTGTGTGTGTGTGTGTGTCCTGGCACCTGTCCTCGTAAGTTAAGATCGCAGAAGATTATTATTATTATTATTTTTGGTCAAGTCGGCTCTGTGTCTGCTTTTGTAAGTTGCTTTTATTATTGTCGCACCTCTCGCTTCTTTCTGTCCCTGCATTACACACACCAATAAAACTATTCACTGTACCACATAAGTTTCCTCGCCTGCTTGTAAATAAATTATTATTAGAAATGTTCCCAGCTCGTTTTTCTCTGTTCTTTCATTGATCCAGCATGGGCGAAAGCTGAGCTTCGCAGGGACTTTATTCCCAATGATCCGTTACTTTTAGCCAGTACGTTATTGACAGTGTTGCTCGGCTGCATCCAGTGCGGTAAAGTGATCCGGTTCGGACAAGGCAAACTGAAGGCGTGTTCCCCGGTAATTAAATCACGTGATTAATTAGGTAACTCGGTTAACCCATAGAAGGGAGGACCCCAGGTCACGTGGTTGAGTTATTGGCGTTCACGATCGGTTAGCGACCCACCGCGTCACGGATTTATCCGTGTGCGATGGCCTGCAATTCCAGGGAGTCTGCTGGGAACCTGAGATAGCTTCCCCCCCTGGTGTTCTTCTCGCCCAACCTCCGGCCCGAAACACCATATTATATAAATGTATACATGCACACACACACACGTATTTACATCTATATATCATTTATACATATACATATAGAAACACACATAAACATGCATATATATATATATATATATATATATATATATATATATATATATATATATATATATATATATATATATATATATATACATACATATACATATACATATACATACACAGCTGGAAAAAAATTAAGAGACCACTGCAAAATTTTCAGTTTTTCTGATTTCACTATTTATAGGTATGTGTTTGAGTAAATTGAACATTTTTGTTTTATTCTATAAACTACTGACAACATTTCTCATAAATTCCAAATAAAAATATTGTCATTTGGAGCATTTATTTGCAGAAAATGACAACTGGTCAAAATAACAACAAAGATTCACGGTTTTTAGACCTCAAATAAGACAAACAAAACAAGTTCATATTCATTTTTAAACAGCACAATACTAATGTTTTAACTTCGGAAGAGTTCAGAAATCAATATTTTGTGGAATAACCCTGATTTTCAATCACAGCTTTCATGCATCTTGGCATGCTCTCCACCAGTCTTTCACATTGCTGTTGGGTGACTTTATGCCACTCCTGGCACAAAAATTCAAGCAGCTCAGCTTTGTTTGATGGCTTGTGACCATCCATCTTCCTCTTGATCACATTCCAGAGGTTTTCAATGGGGTTCAGGTCTGGAGATTGGGCTGGCCATGACAGGGTCTTGATCTGATGATCCTCCATCCACACCTTGATTTACCTGGCTGTGTGACATGGAGCATTGTCCTGCTGTAAAAAACAATCCTCAGAGTTGGGGAACATTGTCAGAGCAGAAGGAAGCAAGTGTTCTTCCAGGACAACCTTGTACGTGGCTTGATTCATGAGTCCTTCACAAAGACAAATCTGCCCGATTCCAGCCTTGCTGAAGCACCCCCAGATCATCATCCATCCTCCACCAAATTTCACAGTGGGTGCGAGACACTGTGGCTTTTAGGCCTCTCCAGGTCTCCTTCTAACCATTAGATGACCAGGTGTTGGGCAAAGCTGAAAATTGGACTCATCAGAGATGACCTTACTCCAGTCCTCTATGGTCCAATCCTTATGGTCTTTTGCAAACCTCAGCCTGGCTCTTCTTTGCTTCTCATATATGAAGGGCTTTTTTCTAGCTTTGCACGACTTCAGCCCTTCCCCTAGGAGCCTGTTTCTAACCGTCCTTGCCGTGCACTTCACCCCAGCTGCCGTTTGCCATTCTTTTTGGAGGTCACTTGATGTCATCCTACGGTTGTTGAGTGACATTAGAATGAGTTGGCAGTCATCCCGGTCAGTGGAAAGTCGTTTTAGCCCTCTGCCAGTCTGTAGCTTTGTTGTCCCCAATGTCTGCTGATTGAGCTTGTTCTTATGAACCGCAGTCTTTGAAATTTTAAGGATGGAAGCAACGTGACGCTCACTGTATCCCTCTGCCAGTAAAGCCAGAATTGAACCCTTCTTTTTCTCACTCAAAACTTTTCTTTTCAACTCTTTTGGCATGGGCAATAGTTATTTTTTTGATTCCAATTACTTTTGAGGTACTACTAGCACTGTTTTTGTCATCCAGCTGGTCCTATTGCAAGAGGATAGTGATGACCACAGCAGTGGTTTTTATACTTTTCCTTGTTAAATAAGATTCAGTTCAGGTGATCACCTCATCAGGACCTCATTAAGTAGAATGAGGTGTGCCTGTGTTGGAATTCAACAGACACTGGAATGAAATGGCTGCCATACATGTCGAGATGCTGATTTTAAAAATTTTTGGAGTGGTCTCTTATTTTTTTCCAGGGCTGTATATATATATATATATATATATATATATATATATATATATATATATATATATATATATATATATATATATATACATATATATTTTCACTCACACACATACATACATAAACATATATATATATATATATATATATATATATATATATATATATATATATATATATATATATATATATTTCCATCCAAACACACATTATTTGCATATATATTTTCACACACACACACACACACACTTTTATATATATTGGTACGGAAATGGCCCTTAGTAGGCTACTAAATATAGGATTAGCTCAGATCCCCCATTAAATGCATGTTTAACTCGGCTGGTCGGTAAAATGGACGTTACATGTGTGTCGGGAGGTGTAGGATGCATGTTTATTGTTCGTACAGTGGTGGTGTGCCGAGGGCTCCCTCTTCGTCCTTCCCCTCTCCGGACGATAGGCCCCGCCCAGTCGGCTGAGAGGGAGTGGCCTGGAGAGGGAGGTGGAGCGAAGAGGAGGAGCCAGTGGCTTCGAAGCGAGCGAACGAAGAAGAGACAGTGGTGATTCTGCCGGGAGAGAAACTGGACTTGGGTGCACTGGGTATGCCTTCTGTGGCCTGGAGAAGCGAGCCAGGGTCGAAGGAAAGGAAGGGAAAGGGCTGCAGGAGGTCTGTCTGCCCTCGGCTGGATGAGAGACGACTGGTGGGAGTCGTGATCTGCTGTGTCGGGGAAGGCTGTGTCTGTCTGCGATCTGCTTCGTGAAGGAGGCCTGGTGAACAGGCCAGGCCTGGACTTGTATGCTGGACCTTGAGAGAAACCAGCTGGGACCCATCGTCGATCTGGCGGTCTTGTGCCGTCGACCTTATGCGGGGTCAGAGCGTTCTTTTCTTTTCAACTCTTTTGGCATGGTCAATAGTTATTTTTTTGATTCCAATTACTTTTGAGGTACTATTGCAAACACATTACAGTACACATTACATTATAATGTACACATTACAGTTGTGACTGTGTTGGAGACCACGTGCGGTGCGAAAAAGGAAGGCGAGCGCCATCTCACCATGCGGCGTGTTCGAGCTTGGGCTTGAATCCGTGGACATCGGCTTGTTACGAGCGACATTCGTGCTTTTGACACTTTCCTCTCATCCATGAAACATCACCAAGTACTCTGTCTTGTCTGCATGCTGTCTGTCTGTCTTGTCTGCATGTCGTTTAAGGCATATCTCGGTAGGGACCCCCTCAAAACCCGTAATCCGTAGTTCCCTCGTTTTATGAGCACTCAAACATTTCAGGACGTTTTTATTTGACGAGATATTTGGAAAAGCGAGATGATTTCTCTTCCCCCCCCCTGACCGATCTGCTGGGTATCCTTATACGTGTTAAATTGTTAAGTAAGGCATAGAGATAAGCATCTGCTCTTTGTCTCTTTCTCTGTCAGTGCCTGATTAATTATCTATTTTCTTGAGATCATTTTGATTGATTTGGCCTGATTAATTATTTATTTGTGAGCGATTATTTTGATTGATTTGAATGAACTTATTTTTACCACCCTGAAATAAAAAGTTATTTTTATTACTTACGAAATCTTTAGATTTCCTAAGTATATTGATCACTTCCGGACTCTGTTTGTGTGTTTGTGTGTTTGTAGGCACGATAACTCGAGAACGGAAGAAGCTACCAATGGCAAATTACACCACGTGATTTAGGAGGGTGATGGCTAGCGCTGATAAATGTTGGTCAAAATCGGTCAAAGGTCAAGGTCACAGTGAGGTCAAACATCCAAAAAATGATAACTCGAGAACGGAAGAAGCTTCCAATGTCAAATTACACCACGTGATTCAGGAGGGTGATGGCTTGCGCTGGTTAGATTTTGGTCAAAATCGGTCAAAGGTCAAGGTCACATTGAGGTCAAACATCCAAAACATTTGATTTTTGATGGTTTGGTACAGAATCATCGTAGAAACTTCTGGATTGCGTCGCTACCTTCTCTGGAGACAGCTTTTCTTAGACAAGGTCAGAGGTCAAGTTGACGATTTCATAAGTACCAGTCTTTGACTGCTTGTTTATTTATTTTCTTATTAATAAATTGCTTTGTTGACCTTCCAACTTGTCCTTTCCTTCCATTGATCCAGCATTGTCCGAACGTAGATAGACTGGGAGCTAATTAGGAAACTAATTGACCGACAATAGTCGACATGCATCAGCAGTTAAACGCTCGGCCGCCCTAATCAAGATCTAAAGGCCCAGTCACACCTTGACGTTTTAGCCAGCTTATGCCGATTTTTGCAAAAATTTGTGTAAAACGCTGGTACACGTCGAATACGTTATGGGTACGTTTTGTATATGTTTAGACCACGCTGAAAAACACTGCCATAAGTGGTAGTACGCTGGCTTTAAACGTTGAACTTTTGGGTTTTCCTCAAATTTTTTCATGCTTGAAATTTTACGACGTATGCCGGCGTATGACACACACGTTCCGCTACGCTGGCCATAAGTTGTAGGCATGTTATGCGATCGTTGACAAATGTTGAAACACGTTACTTGTAAGTTACTCATAAGTCGAAACACGTGGAGATGATGTTTAGCATACCCGAAACTTATTTCTAACCTATGAGTAACGTTTTGTAAGCACGCTACACGAACGTTGTTCACACTTTGCAACACGTTACTTGAAAGTACTACGACTACTACTACTACTACTACTACTACTACTACTACTACTACTACTACTACTACAACTACTACAAACATCGACATCACTAAATTCTCTCGAACTACTACTACTACTAATAACATCGACATCATTAAATTCTCTCGAACTACTACTACTGATATTACTACTACTACTACCAACATCGACATGACTAAATTCTCTCGAACTACTACTACTGCTACTACTACTACCATCCACATCACTAAATTCTCTTGAACTACTACTCCTGCTACTCGTACTACTACTACTACTAACATTGACATCACTAAATTCTCTCGAACTACCACTACTACTACTACTACTACTACTACTACTACTACTACAACTGCTACTGCCACTGCCAGTGACATTGACATCGACTCAACATGGAGTCAGGAACACTGACGGGTTCCTCTTGTGAAGCCCATTTGTATATACCAATTCCCCTAAACGCTGCCAAAACGCCATTATACAGAAGCTGTAAGTTAGAAACACGTTCAGTAAGTTCTGTAGTCGTCCGGAAGACGTCAATCAAATTGGTCTGCATACGCCAATGTGCGTTTGAGATACGTTACACATAGGTTCAAAGCACGCTACTCATAGGTTCAAAGCACGTTACTCGTAGGTTAAAAATTAAGTTTCGGGTATGCTAAACATTACCTCGACGTGTTTCGACTTATGAGTAACTTACAAGTAACATGTGGCCGACGTGTGTAAACGATTGCGGAGCGTGCCGAGAACTTACACCAGCGTATGCGGAACTTGTGAGCCATACGTCGAGTACGTCGTAAAATTTTCAGCATGCTTGAAATTTCACGACGTACTAGACGCACCACGTAACATGCCAGCGTACTTCATTGCTTTTCATCGTGCTGCTAACATATACACAACTTACCCATACCGTATTCGACGTGTCCCAGCGATTTAGACATTTCTCATAGGTCGGCATACGCTGGCTAAATCGTCAAGGTGTGACTGCAATGTTGACACTTCCAATTTTCAGGCAGTTATGATTTAAATCGGCGAGCGGCAGGATTTTAACAGAGAATGCCACGAGTTCGTCGGCGATACGTGCAGCGCACTATGACTAAGTGAAACTGTCGTTGGGCATAGTTTGTGAACGCCGACAACAGGCTAAGCATTCGTTGGTATAAGTTATCTATAACATAACGAAACGTTCTGTGCCCGTTACTAATATGTTATGCATACGACCAACACGTTATGAATACATCCAAAACTTAAAAAAAAACCTCAAAACTTCAGTGTACACCGTTTTACATTCATTTTTATACGTTGCCATTCCTGGCTAAAACGTCAAGGTGTGACTGGGCCTTAATCAAGATAAGATTGATACTTTGCTGAGCTCCCCATTCAGGAAACCATGTGACCTCAAGTTAAACGGAATAATTAGACGGTGGACATTGGAACTCGTGGTTAACCGAGTGGCGTTCGTGGTAATAAAGCAACCCACCATACCACAAAGTTAATCGTGAGCGGTGATCCCAGGTCCGGCTCTTCCAAGGACAAATGGGGATTAAACCCCCTCATAATACACTCGGCACCCACGGCCGTAACAAAAAAAATATAGAAATGTACACACACACACACACGTTTCGATTTTTCTGCCCATCACATCACGTGCCTTCTTATTGAATGGTTTGCATTAGCAGAAACAATCATCTTGGTGGCAGATGGATGGTTGTTCTGTGTGGATTATGCGGTTTTACCGTGTGAGATAGGATCTGCGGCAATGTTCACTATTACAGTCAGGAGGTGCGTCTGATGTTTAAACGACTAATGTGGGCATCATTGGTTGGATATTTATTGATATGCCATCCTGCTGAGGGCAAATGAGCCCAAAATCCAGATAGGCAGCTCCGTTTGTTGTTAGCTCATCTCTATCATCTCATTAGAGATGACCTAATAAAGCCAGTCTCGAAGTCTGTCCGTCCGTCCACAATCAAACCGAGTGGAGACAAATAACCAATAGTGGAATGGATCGAGGTCGATGAGACATGCATAACGATATAACTTTCAAGGTCCTCCAAGGTTGAGGTCAAGGTCACGAGGCTGTCAAAGTTGCAAAAATTGTCGATTTCAAATCGTATCTCCTTCCTCATTTATCAAGAGAGATCAAATGTTATTGGTGATTCAGATACTACGGACTATTATCTCAAACAACACGAGTCATTTTTTTGAAATTTGCTCTCGTTCCGATTTTATAGCCCTTCAAACTTCGCTCTGATTCTTACATGTCCGGTGCTAATTTGAAGTGGTCATCCAGAGGCCGGCGCCAATCTCTGAAGATGCTATGGGTCCTGCGCAAATTTTTGCCCCGTATGGGCCGTTCATAATGTAAATACAAAAATGAGGAGGGGTGGTTTAAAGCCCATGTACGGGCTGCGTACAGGGGTGGGTGGGTGGTACGATGGCTGTGTACAGGGGTGGGTGGGTGGTACGACGGTTGCGTACAGGGGTGGGTGGGTGGTTTTGAAACCCGGAAGTAGAGCGTACGTACTTTATGAACTGCCCCTATTCCAGTCTGGCACAGTTACTTTTTGAAATTGCATTACCGTAGTTTATGTCATAATCGCGGAATTACCCACCCGAAAGTCGTCTGCTGGCTACCCGTGTGCCTGATCGTTTTAGAGAGAGTTTACAACACGGTCGATCATAATCACGTTCCAGAATTCCCATATTACCTGGAACCCCAGGTATCACATAAATTAGCATTAAAGCGCGTCTGCTGTTGTCAGGATCACTTATTCAGAAAAGTGTCTCCTTCATAATTTATTTGAAGTGACCGACTGTTCTGGCGATCTGCATTCTACGACCAGATCCACGAGCCATGGAATCGATTATAATAGATGCCCCTAATTTGATTTTGCTTCTGTCGACCTCTGGCAGAGATGACCGGCACTCCCGCTCGGGGGTATTTTTTTTAACTAATGTTGACCATATAATCTTTGTCTGTTTGATAAAATCACCAGGCTGAGGCCTCTGTGTTGGAGGCGACGCTTTGGTGTGGACTGTATCCAATGGTGATCGGTGGAGTGCTAGTCACACTCCACATGTTTCAATATATATATATATATATATATATATATATATATATATATATATATATATATATATATATATATATATATATATATATATATATATATATATATTGTTGTGGTTGAGGAAATTCGCAAACCACCATTCAGGTCCCGTAGGTGAGATATCTCTGTAAGTACATGTGTAGTTAGCCCAAACCCGTTGTTTAGAGGGAATAAATGTGATTCATTCGGGCTGCGACCCTTTAAGATAGCCGTTTTTCTGTTCTATCTTTATTTTGAACCAACCACGTCTCAACCGCCATCACACAACAACCACCAACCGCAACGCCGCTTCACAACAACAACAACGCCAATAGCCACGGCCTTTAGCTTCACAACTCGCTCTCGCAACCATCGCATCACCACCATTCCAAGCGTCGCCATGGTCATCACCGCCACTTTAGGCCCTCCACCACCTTCACCTCTCCTACTTCTGCGGCCATTCCCGGGCCGCTTGTGAACGCTGAGCGTCAGGCTGTCCTGGCCTCGTGCGGACGCGCGCTGAGCCGCGGGTACAAAGAGCAGCCTTTCCGAGGGGAAGTCGGATCAGGAATGATTCACGCCCACTTCCGATCCGTCCAATCATTAAGCGCGGGGTGATTTGGCCCCGCCTCCAGGCGTGTCGGAGTCGAATCGATATATGCAAATTCGAGGATCAGGGGAGGTTCACGCCCACTTTTCCTCCGTCCAATGGGCGAGCGTGGCTCTGCCCCCGAGCCCATCCTGATCCGAAAATCTGCATATGGTTTCTCCTACACCACTATAAAGCGCCGAGCGCGGGGCGAATTGAGTCAGTTGAGAGTTTCTGTTTCTGTTTCAGGCTCGGGCGAGTTGGAGAGGTGTGGCGGCGGCGAAGTGTGGCAGCAGCAGTCAAGACGGGTCTGGAGGAGAGTCGGTCTGTCGGGGTTCGGAGTCTGTCGGGAGCTGCAGAGAGGGGAAGCTGGGAACGCGGTCGAGGTCGCTCGTCGCGGGACCCAAGCAAGCCAGCTATCCTCTTTCCCCAGAGCATCAACAACCTCCCCCCCCTTGTTTCCCCCCCCCCCGCGCTGAGATAGTGCGAAAAGGGGGCCCCGTTCCCACCCCATTCCAAGCAGTGCCAACGAAACCCGCGGAGGAGCGCGGAGTCGGGGCACGCCGCCATTTTGCGGCTCATCACAAGACGGGTAGGCTCGACGCGTTCTCGGCCTACAGGCCCGTCTGCCCCCTTGTCGTTGAGGTTGGCCCTTTTCTTTTGATTTTGAGTATATGTGTTGTCGGCGCCGTCTGTAAAGTAAAACTGTGTAAGTGTTGCCGTGTGCTCGCGTAGTCGGTAGTAGATCTGCATTGTGTTTCTTTTGTTGCAATTGCTTTTGGTGCATAATTGTTGTGTTTCTTTTACATTTGCTTTTGGTGCATAATTGTTGTGTTCCTTTTGTTACATTTGCTTTTGGTGTATAATTGTTGTAATTGTATATGTGTGCTTTCCGTTTGCCGCGGAATAAATGTGCCTTATATTGAACTGTTTTTCCCGTTTCGCTTCGTCTTTTCTTTAATTGAATCTCCATCTTACTTCACGTAAAGGGTTGGTAGTGGGCTAAATACGCCCGAGAATTAATCGGAACCGTCGAGGTTAACGATAACACCGCTCGGTTATCCCGATAGTACGGAATGGGTCGCTTAAAGTGGCCCGTGTCCGAAGTCGACCTGCGGCGAGGTGCGATCGCCCGGTCTACCCTCCGTGTGGGTACTTAGGTAGGTCGAATTTGGCGAACAACCCGATCCCACACGGGGGGCCGATTGGCACATTCGTGGTGAGGCCGAAAGGCCCACCCGTGACTAGTTCCCGGCGTTAGTCCGAGAGGGTCACGACGGAATTGTCCGTCCAGTGGGCGACGTGCCGCGATTCGAGTTACGTCGCCGCTCGCACGCCGGCGGGCGCGAATTCGCAACACTGGTGTCAGGTCGTGGGACACAAACTCATCCCCCTCCTCGTGACACTGGTGTCGGAGAGCGGGAAAACGGGCTCTCCTGTCTCCAGCTAAATTCACGGGAATCGGTCCAGAGGTTAGAGGAGCGACCCCCGATTCCCTCCAAATTACGAGCGATTTAAATTAACCCCTTACGAGAAATAAGATGGAGTCTCAAGGCGAGCGGGAGCCGGGGGTATTAGAATGTATATGTGTAGTAATGTAGGATCCATGGCCCAGGATGGAATCCCCGTGCAGGAAATGTTGGTTGTGCAGGAACACGAACTCCGCCAACTGAATCCAGAGCCCGAAATAGGTGCGGCGGCGGCCGCGGAGTATGACACCTCCCCTCCCCCTCTCCGCCAAAACCCCCCGATCCTTGCCGAATCGGCTCAGCTGAGTGCACCCGACATGGCCCAGATATGCACCATGCTGGCAGGAATCAGTGGGGACATGCACGAAATGAAAACGAAAATGGATACAAACACAAACGAAATAAAAGGCATGAACAAGCAAATGAACGAAGTGAAGGCGAATATGGAAACAAACGCACTCAAAATGAAGGAAGAAATGAAAGAACTGCGGGGTGAGACGCAGAACATGGGCCGAAGCCTGCAGGCGGGCATGAAGGCAGTAACCAGGGAGCTCAAAATGGCGACTCCATGTGTGGGAGCGAACGAGCTGGGAGGGTGTGCAACGGCTGTCAGGTCCGCTGTTGAGGTGGGTGACAAAGTAATTCGGGGAAAGTGTTGGGCGAGAAGAGTGACGGTGACCGAGAGGGAAAAACTAATTGGGGTGACGGAGACATGCACGAGGGAGATAACAAGGTCAGGTCAGGTATGGGAGCATGTGCCAGAACAGCGCGTCGCTGCGTCCACTTTCCGCCGGTACTCCAGGGGCCTCCGTCTGGCCATCCCCCAGGCAGATGCCAGGCCCATCCCCATCTCCTTGAGATGATGGTCAACCTGCTGCAACCATGAGGCACGTGGTCGGCCCACTGGCCTCCTCCACTCATGAGACTCCCTCGCTGAGAGAATCTGGTGAGCAGGATCAGCGTCAGGAAAACGAGCCACATGTCCATACAGCCGCAGCTGACGCTCACGGACTATGCAGGTGACAAATCTCATCCGAGTCTCTCTCAGCAACCGCTCGTTGGACACAAAATCCGACCAGCGATAGCCAAGGATTCTCCGAAGAGACCTGGTACCAAAGGAATTAAGTCTCCGTCTCAGATCCTTGGTCAAAGTCCAAGTCTCGCACCCATAGAGCAAGACTGGAAGTACCAAGGACCTGAAGACTCGGACTTTCGTCCTCCCGCACAGGTACCGACAGCGCCACACCCCATGATCCAGTGAATCCATGACTCCCCAGGCCCGACCCAGACGTCTATTGACCTCCGGCTCACAACCTGCGGAGACATGAATATCACTGCCAAGGTAAGTGAATCTATCCACGACCTCAACATCCTCACCACAAACAGACACAGACAGGACAGCAGCATCCAAGATGTCACCGAAAGCCTGGATCTTTGTTTTGACCCAAGAAATCCGTAATCCCAACGGCTCCGACTCCTCATTCAGCACCTCGAGGGCCCCCAAGAGGATGTCTAAAGTCTCCGCAAAGATGACTGCATCATCTGCAAAATCAAGGTCCGAGATCTTGACATTGCCAAACGATGCACCGCAACGATCTCTCCGACATCCTCCCAAAAATCCAGTCCATACAAGTGCTGAAAAGTGTGGGGGCAAGTACACATCCCCTGACGAACTCCAGTAACAACTGGAAATAAGTCAGAGGCGGTACCACCACACTTCACAGCACTCTCAGTACCAGAGTAGAGTTCAGACATCAGATCGATCAGTTTCGGTGGCACCCCACGAAGACCAAGTATCCTCCAGACGACATCCCGATTCACTGGATCGGAACGCTTTACAGAGATCAACATAGGCTGCAAGCAGCCCCTGCCGAAACTCTCGTCTGCGTTCAGTGAGGACACGAAGAGCAAGGATACGGTCAATCGTTGACCTCTTTGGTGTAAAAGCCTGACTGCTCTGGACGCTGGTGCTCAAGCAGATGGTGGCGAACCCTATCAAGAATTATCCGAGCAAAGACCTTGCCCGGCACTGAGAGCAGCGTCACCCCTCGGTAGTTGTTGCAGTCTTGGCGATCACCCTTCCCTTTCCAGAGAGGGGCAACAAGGCCCCTCTTCCAGTCAGTTGGGATGATGCCTGTGTTCCAGGTAGAGCACAAAACTGCATGCAACGACGAGTGCAGCATTTCCACCAGCCTTGAGAAGTTCAGCATGGATGCCACAGATCCTGGAGCTTTGCCCCGTTTCAACTGGTTCACCGCAGCCCGTGTTTCCACAAGCGATGGTGGACCACAGTTGATCGAGGGTCAGCAACAGGGATTGTAACACCCTTGACGTCCAACTCGACAGCTGGGGGATCAGCCTGGTACAACCGCTCAAAGTAACCGGCCCAGCGGGCCTTCACTTCAGACTCCTCTGTCAAGAGCCTACCACTCTCTGCTCGAACTGCAGTGCTCCGAGGGATGGGCTTGGATGAACGTAATGCGCGAATTCCCCTGTAAGCGGGACGAGAATCACCTGTCCACAGGTGATGCTCTACCCCCTCACAGATTCCTCGCACATAGGTCTCCTTGTCCACCCTCAGTGCACGTACAGTTTTACGCCTCAGCTCCCTGAACAGCTCAGCTCTGCCATTCAGCCTGGCCCTGCGACTCTGGTCAATGGTATCCAGTGTCCCTTGAGAGACAAAATTCTTCTTTGCCCTGCGGTGAACTCCAAGGCATCCACCGGCAACATCAAGGACGGTGGTCTTGAAGGTGCTCCACAACTCTTCAGGACCCCCCAAAGCACCCAGACCCCCCAAGTGTCCACTCAGCCTGTTCGCAAACTCCTCAGCTACTCTCTGAGGATAACAAGGGAAGAGACGGAAATAGTTGAGACAACGGCAGAATTAATCATGGAGACGAAAAAGACAAAAGAGGAAACAGCAGAGACGAAAAGCGAGGAAGAAACTGAGGTAATGGACGACGTGACGGGATTGACGAAGACGCAGGTATTGAAAGAAATAACAGAGACGCGGGAGATGGGAACGACAGAGGGAAGACTACACGATGAAGACGGGGTAAGAGACGCACACACACACACGGAGGTGGTGGAGGACAATGGGGTGAGCTGGCGGACTGGGTAGAGACCCAGTGCGAGCAGCGGGATGGCCTCCTCCAGGAACGAGGGGAGGGAGTATGCCCCCTTGAGGCGAGTCACGACCAGGTGGGTTCGGTCGTGCTTTGCGAGGTTGAGGGGACGGGTGCTGTGGACAGGTGCACGGAAAGCTTGGGGGGTATAGAGGCCCCGGAGACCCTTGTGGGGACACGAATCCCCAGTGTGGTTGTCCCGGTGTGTGTGGTGCAAGGCGTGAGTGCGTCCCCGTGTGTGGAAGCGACCCCGTGTGTGAGTGGTGTGGTGGCAAGTGTGCCGAAGGGCATGCTTCCCAGCACGCCGTGTGTGGATGAGACACCGCGGGTGAGTGCCCCCGCGTGTGTGAGTGAGGCACGGTGTGTGAGTGACACCGCGGGCGAGTTCCCCCGCGTGTGTGAGTGGTATGATTTGTGTGAGGGAAATGGCACGAGTGAGTGGAGCCACGTGTGCGAGGGAGGTGGCATGCGTGAGTGCAAGGGAGACAGTGTGTGCAAGGTCGCTGTGTGTAAGGGAGATGTCGGTTGGCATGCGGGGGCATGCAGCCACGTCTCCTGGTGTGAATGTAATGGAATGGTGTGTGAGCGTCGTGACACGCAGGTGTGCGTGGGTTGAATGGCGACGACGGCGACAGAGGAAAGAACGCCAGGTAGCGGCTGTAGCTGTTTCGGGGACCGTGCCGGGTTCACCCAGCAGCGAGCGCGAGGTCCGTGCCGTGCAACGCACGAGGCCCCCACGTGCTCGCTTGCGAGAGTGAAGCCCGGTCCGGAAACGAGCGCGGTGAATGTTGCCGATCCCGCGACGGACAAAGTTTAGGCAGGATTATGGATTTGGACCGGACGGGTTCTCCACGCGGGCGTGTATGTGAAGCTCCAACGGGCAGAGCACATGTGTTCGCGTGGGGAACCCCTCGAGACGTGGGGCTTGTGTTTTTTTATGCGCATGGTGACGTCATGGCTGTACATGGGGTTGGAATCCGGCAGGAGGGGTATCCCTGCCGGATGGTACCGTCCAAGGAGGGACGAGGTACACATGCAGCTGCATGACGTCACGGACAGGTGCAAAGTGCGCGAGCTGTGAGTTGCCGCGCTGGTGCTGCGCATGTGGGAAAAAGAAAAGCAAGCCTCACTTTCGGGTGCATAGGATTCCCGGGCAAGGGGTGGAAGACCCCCTTACCTGGGCACAGGATGGAAACTAGTTAGGGGGAATGGTTAGCTTAGTTAGACCGGCTCCATGGGGCAGGGGTAAGTCCTCATGGGGCCCGTGGAATGGATTAGTTAGAGGGGTTTTAGTTGAGATTTAGGATGGGAATTTTTTTTTTTTTTGATTTTGGAGACAGAGACAGACTTTGGATGTGTAGAGGGGACGTAGTTTAGCTACGTAGTGTTAAAAGGAACGTGCTGTAGTTTAAGGGATGATGTGGGAGCACGAGTTATTTAGGGGATGTAGTTAGAAGGATGGCAGAGTTCAGCGGTGTGTGTGTTGAAGAGTTGGTGAGTTGTGTTGTGCTTGGTGAGTGAGTGAGGCCAGCGGTTTGTGTGAGTGGAGCGAATGGGGAATGCATGGTGCGATGAGTGATTGGGGGGGAGGAGTGACTCCCGCCCAAGGGACCCCCGGGGTCAGTGTCGAGTGAGTTAGGGGGTTAGTCAAATTGACAAAATGGAAGTCGTTTTGCTGTTGGTGGGAAAGTAGGCTCGAAACCCGTTTGGAGGGGTGCAGGAGCCCTGTTGACGGGCTGGAAGCGTGGCTGCGAAAGGTGAGTATCGCTGAGTGGGTACCCCGAGCACCAGGCTAGTCGGCCGTAGTAGGCCAAGGGCCCATGGGGGGCCGGGATAGCGTAGTGGGCACGGGTGCGCCCGCTTTGTGCGGGGGCCCGGGGCGCCATTAGCCGCGTGGGCAGTGTTGTGGGCACGGGTGACCCTCGGAAAGGGGCCCGGGAAGCCAGCCTGCCACGTGTGCATTTCAGGGGAGGTGCCATGGGGGGCACTCCCCGGTGTTTAGGGAGCTGGTAGGCTCGGAGGCAGTGTAGTGCCCGGGGGTGCCATAGCTGGAGATTCGGCAGAGGGTCGTGCCTGCCAAGGTGAGCCACGCGTCCCAGCTATGAGACCGTGTGAGGGCACGGGAAGAAAATTGTGGGGCGAGGCCCGAAATTGTGAGGACACCAACGCAGGCGACGGGAATCTGGGTTTTTAGAACCAATAGTTTAAGCGAGAGGCGCTTGTTGAAAGCCCCGGGGTAGTTTAACAGTTAAATGGTTAGGGTAGATTAGGAAGTGTACCCCTCCGCACCATCCATCCCCTTGCTCTCGTTGTGGGCCGCTGGACCCACTTGGGGTTAAGATCGCTGAAGTCTGGGGAGGCCATCTTGGGGCTTGAGTTGGGCCTCGGCACAGGACACTCGCTCTCCCTTGTTCCCCTCCGGGAAGAGAACATAGGGGTTGAGAGTCGGCTAGTAGACGATAGGTTAGCCGAACAAGGACGATAAAGGGGGTTAGGGGACGATTTTTATAGTGGGGAAGTAAACATAAAAACAACAAAAAAATAAGTTGGGGCTAAATTGGGTTTCACAAATTAAGGGGGTGGGTATGGACAGTGACAGGCAAAGGCGATAGGTTGGGAGGGAGACCGTAGGGTTGGTCCGAGCCCGCCTTCCGAGTGGCCAGCACCACCGCACTCCCTCCACCAACCTGCACTGCAAGGAAAGGCCGGCCAACTTCATCAGCAGCTGTGTTGTGCTACAAGGCCTGTACCGGCCGGATCATCTGCAGCTGTTTTCTGCAAGGCCTGTGCCGGCCAGTTCATCTGCCGGCTGTGTTTGCCTGCAGCGGCCCTGTTCTGCAGGCTGTGTTTGCCTGCTGCTGTTGCCATGCCATGCCCACTGCCCCATGTTCACCAGGCCCGTTCAATTTTGCTTTGCCCCCCCCCCTGTTCATTTCCATGTGCGCCAGGATCAAGGCAACAGTTTGCAAGCTGCAAGAACTGCCCTGTTGGCAGCTACAACACGGGCCTGCAGTGGCGGCCCGTGCACCGTGTTTGCATCCATCCATCCGTTGTGCTCATTGCGTGTGCCACTTGAGCTGGCACGGAGACTGCGTTTGTGCAGCCCATGCACCGTTGTGGTTCACTGGGTTCATTTTCAAAGGGGAAGGCCTTGGACTGCGAGTGAGCAGCCGGCCACGTTCCCTGTCACCTGCATTGTTTGAGCCAGAGACTGCATGCGAGCAGCCTGGCTCCCTGCTAACTGCTTTCCTTTTGCAGAGTCCATTGATCCTGGGCCATGGTTTAGTGTAAAATTTGTAAGTTAAGGTTAAGATGTACTGTAAATATGAGTGCGCCCCCGGCATGTCTGTCTTAGCGCTGGCAATTTTATTTAAGTCGTCCGTGTGAGTGGGTTTGTTTAGTTAGTTACTCAGCCCTCAGGTTATTTATTTTGGGGACACGAATACCATGAATGTCGCACTCAGGGATCCGTAGGTAAAATGTACTAGGGGAAAACTACACATGATGGCACACGAAAATTTGACGACTCGGGACGAGTCTGTAAAAAGGGGAGAGGGTAGTGTTGTGGTTGAGGAAATTCGCAAACCACCATTCAGGTCCCGTAGGTGAGATATCTCTGTAAGTACATGTGTAGTTAGCCCAAACCCGTTGTTTAGAGGGAATAAATGTGATTCATTCGGTCTGCGACCCTTTAAGACAGCCGTTTTTCTGTTTTATCTTTATTTTGAACCAACCACGTCTCAACTGCCATCACACAACAACCACCAACCGCAACGCTGCTTCACAACAACAACAACGCCAACAGCCACGGCCTTTACCTTCACAACTCGCTCTCGCAACAATCGCATCACCGCCATTCCAAGCGTCGCCATGGCCATCACCGCCACTTTAGGCCCTCCACCACCTTCACCTCTCCTCCTTCTGCGGCCATTCCCGGGCCGCTTGTGAACGCTGAGCGTCAGGCTGTCCTGGCCTCGTGCAGGACGCGCGCTGAGCCGCGGGTACAAAGAGCGGCCTTTCCGAGGGGAAGTCGGATCAGGAATGATTCATGCCCACTTCCGATCCGTCCAATCATTAAGCGCAGGGTGATTTGGCCCCGCCTCCAGGCGCATCGGAGTCGAATCGATATATGCAAATTCGAGGATCAGGGGAGGTTCACGCCCACTTTTTCTCCGTCCAATGGGTGAGCGTGGCTCCGCCCCCGAGCCCATCCTGATCCGTTAATCTGCATATGGTTTCTCCTACACCACTATAAAGCGCCGAGCGCGGGGCGATTTTGAGTCAGTTGAGAGTTTCTGTTTCGGGCTCGGGCGAGTTGGAGAGGTGTGGCGGCGGCGAAGTGTGGCAGCAGCAGTCAAGATGGGTCTGGAGGAGAGTCGGTCTGTCGGGGAGCTGCAGAGAGGGGAAGCCGGGAACGCGGTCGAGGTCGCTCGGCGCGGGACCCAAGCAAGCCAGCTATCCTCTTTCCCCAGAGCATCAACAACCCCCCCCCACTCCTGTTTCCCCCCGCGCTGAGATGGTGCGAAAAGGGGGCCCCGTTCCCACCCCATTCCAAGCAGTGCCAACGAAACCCGCGGAGGAGCGTGGAGTCAAGGCACCGCCGCCATTTTGCGGATCATCACAAGACGGGTAGGCTCGACGCGGTCTCGGCCCACAGGCCCGTCTGACCCCTTGTCGTTGAGGGTGGCCCTTTTTTTTTGATTTTGAGTATATGTGTTGTCGGCGCCGTCTGTAAAGTAAAACTGTGTAAGTGTTGCCATGTGCTCGCGTAGTCGGTAGTAGATCTGCATTGTGTTTCTTTTGTTGCAATTGCTTTTGGTGCATAATTGTTGTGTTTCTTTTACATTTGCTTTTGGTGCATAATTGTTGTGTTCCTTTTGTTACATTTGCTTTTGGTGCATAATTGTTGTAATTGTATATGTGTGCTTCCGTTTGCCGCGGAATAAATGTGCCTTATATTGAACTGTTTTTCCCATTTCGCTTCGTCTTTTCTTTAATTGAATCTCCATCTTACTTCACGTAAAGGGTTGGTAGTGGGCTAAATACGCCCGAGAATTAATCGGAACCGTCGAGGTTGACGATAACACTGCTCGGTTATCCTGATAGTACGGAACGGGTCGCTTAAAGTGGCCCGTGTCCGAAGTCGACCTGCTGCGAGGTGCGATCGCCCGGTCTACCCTCCGTGTGGGTACTTAGGTAGGTCGAATTTGGTGAACAACCCTATCCCACGCGGGGGGCCGATTGTTACGATCGTGGTGAGGCCGAAAGGCCCACCCGTGACTAGTTCCCGGTGTTAGTCCGAGAGGGTCACGACGGAATTGTCCGTCCGGTGGGCGACGTGCCGCGATTCGAGTTACGTGGCCGCTCGCACACCGGCGGGCGCGAATTCGCAACAATATATATATATATATATATATATATATATATATATATATATATATATATATATATATATATATATATATATATATATATATATATATATATATATATATATGTATATATATGTATATATATATATATATACATACATATGATGTATTAAATAAAAGAGGTACAGTGGAAAATCGATACAACGCTAAGCGTTATAGCGCTTGTACTGATATAACGCTCATACACATTGGACCCCAAAAAATACTACTATTTCATGTTTAAAGGCAAAAAAGTGAGAAAATAGAGACAAAGTTAGTCCAAAATAGCGCTAAGTGGCGAAAAAAATTCAAGCTGTCATCGCCCTGTGTTGAGTTGACATGTGGTGTGAAAATACTCACGAGCTGTCATCTTCTCGCACCTTTCCCGTATAAATGGCGAAGCTGAGATGAACAAAATCAATTCAATTCAAATCATCATAGCATCCGTATCTCCTGTAACTGACGTTCATGTTCCCTTCTAACACCATACAACACAGTACACAACGGAAGTACAGTACTGTACTGTACAAGATTAACTAATGTTCGCGTGCTCTACCGCCCACATCCTTTCGGAAGAGTTGTCAACAACTTAAATCTAAGCGCCCGTTACATCTCCTGTACCAGTTCTTCGACATCTTAAATCACCTACCACCCGAGAAATCTTCAAATTTGTTAGTTTTGTTTGCTATGTTCAGTTCAGCGCCGCCATGCCGAAGCGGAAGTGTTATTCCATAGAGGAGAAGCTTCACATAATTAAACGGATACGGAATGGTGAAACTCAAGCGACCATCAGCAAGGATACAGGCATCACCGGTTCAACTCTAAGAGGATGGTTGAAGGATGAAGAGAACATCAAGAGCTTCATCGTCACTGTCAACTCCAATGAAGGGATGAAGAGGAAGAGGGTCAAGCTTGGGAGGGATCAGGAGTTGGACCAGGAACTATTCAATTGGTTCTGCAAGTCTAGAAAGCTTGACATACCCATCTCAGGCACCATCCTCCTTCATCAGGCCAAGAAGATCAACAAGGATCTTCACAAGGAAGAGAGAGGTGAAGATGCTGACTACAGCTTAACCAGGGGGTGGCTGCAACGCTGGCAGGATCGACATGGGGTCAACATGAACCAACAACAAGGAGAGGCCAAGTCTGCAGACCTTGAATCTGCCAAGAACTACCTCTCTGTCTTCAATGAACTAATCGAAGACAACAACTTCACAGAAGACCAGGTTTTCAATGCAGATGAAACTAGTCTGTACTACAAGACCCCTCCAGACAGAACTATGGACCTGGATGACAACCCATCAAGAAAGACTGGACACAAGAAGCCAAAGGACAAAGTCAGCCTCTTCTCTGTGCCAACAGGTCAGGGTCTCTGAAGATGACCCTGTTGGTCATAGGGAAGTCACTAAACCCCAGGTGTCTACACCATGTCAACATATCCCTCCTTCCCTGCATTTACACCAACACCAGGAAGGTTTGGATGACAGGAGCCTGTTTCAAGGACTGGTTCTTCCAGAGGTTCTGCCCTGCTGTGCGGAAGCACCTGAGAAAGCTTGGGCAAGAAGAGAAAGCTATCCTCCTCATTGACAACGTCCCATCTCATCCATCAGGAGACATCTTAAAGTCCAAGGATGGGAAGATCTTCACTTCCTTTATGCCCAAGAACACCACCAGCAAGATCCAGCCTTTGGACCAGGGGGTCATCAACTGTTTCAAGATATTCTACAAAGATCAATTATGCGAAGCTGTGGCCAGGAAGCAGAAAGAGATGACCGTCTTCAAGGCCATGGATGTTAAGAAGACGATTGAGTTTGCAGGGCTAGCCTGGGAGAAGGTCACCAAGGACACCATCATTAACTGCTGGAGGAAAGGCCTAGGTCCTCCCAAGTCTGATAATGAAGAAGACTTCAATGGGTTCTCCAAGGAGGAGGTGGGCAGGTCAGCCATCACGGCCATCAACCTCGCCCCTGGCACATCAGCTCTTGATGCTCTCCAGGCCTGGGCTGATCAAGAAGAAAGAGACCTGGCTGAAGAACTGCTCAGAGAAGAACAGCTGTCAACTGGAGAGGAAGAGGAACCCCTAGAGGAGTCGGAAAAAGAAGAGGCACCAGTTGAACCTCTCCCCCAGCCTCTCCACTCCAAAGCTGAACAGTCTTTCCTTGATGGTCTTCGTTGGTTGGAGTCCTTGGATGAGCAGGAATGCCCCAATCTTCGTTTGAAGATATACCAGGTTAAAATCCTTCTGGATGACACCCGAAGACTCTCAAGAGCATCCATGAAACCAACCAAGATCACCGAATTCTTCAAGATATAAATTCCGTATCCGTTTTGTGATTAAGGAAGCATAAAATATTTTACCGATTTATGTGATAATGTACATTTTGTATTTTTATTTTGTAAGTAATGTTCGATTGTACATAAAAAATAAAATATATTCTATATGCATTCAATTCCTGTGTTTATTTCTTGTTTAAAAAAAAGAAAAGAAAATTACTTGACCGCTTCGTCATCAACCCCAACAATCCAAGATTGCGGACGTACAAGTCCACGCGTTTTGGTTCTGGTTTGTATGTAATATAAAATATTTTTCACAGCATCAGTACAGCGCTGTATCATTTATAACGCCCTCGTCGCTTTGGACCCCACCGGTGAGCGTTATATCGATTTTCCACTGTATTTTGATAAACAATAAAATACAATAAGTAAATAAATAAATAAATGTTAATTAATTATGAAACACTATAAATAAACATTACAATAATTTGTTGGTGGTTAATAGGAAACACAGTGCAGCATGTTACAATCGGTTATTGATGACAGTTTCAATATTTAAATGACAGTTTAAGTTGATTGTTAGATGGAGGTGCTGCTGTGTGATGGACATGCTTACAAGGACATGATTTCAGAAAAACTCACAGTAAAGTTGTGACTCGAGATGAACTTACAGCAGCAAAGTTGTGACTTGAGACAAACTTACAGCAGCAAAGTTGTGACGAGACAAACTTACAGCAAAGTTATGACTCGAGCCGAACTTACAGCAAAGTTGTGACTCGAGCCGAACTTACAGCAAAGTTGTGACTCGAGACGAACTTACAGCAAAGTTGTGACTCGAGACGAACTTACAGCAAAGTTGTGACTCGAGACGAACTTACAGCAAAGTTGTGACTCGAGACGAACTTACAGCAAAGTTGTGACTTGAGACGAACTTACAGCAAAGTTGTGACTTGAGACGAACTTACAGCAGCAAAGTTGTGTGTTGAGACAAACTTACAGCAAAGTTGTGACTTTAAATAAACTTAAGCAAAGTTTTGACTTGTGACAAACTCACAGCAAAGTTATGACGAGACGAACTTCCAGCAAAGTTATGCCAAATGTTTTGAAGGGGTTACCAACCACCCCCATCTGCCGTGTCACCTTCAATTATGCTGATCTCACAAGCCCTTTTAACATGATGTCAAATATGGATAGCCCATCAAAAAATAATTGCAAACAAGCGGATTCTCCAGTAATTTATAATTGACTTTCGTGCCAGTTACCTTAACTATTTGTCACCCTGTCATCGTACTTAAGGCTTCCAGCTCTTGACATGTACACACTGAAGTCGAGCTTTGTTCATCATTCGCTTTTTGAATGGGGTGGCTCTATGACTATTAAAACGCATTGCTATTGACTGCGCCTCTCCAGCGGCAACCAATCTGAAAGCACATCGTCCAGGTGTGGCATTTGGACCAAACAACGCCAACAGACGGGTTGCATATCAAGTAGTTGTTTATCGGCAAGGCGAATGTTCATTCATGCAATCATTCGCATTCATGTTGGTTGAGGAACCGTTGACACCATCACTGTGACCTCACCCCCTGCAGAAGGCGTCGTTTTATCATTAAAACTTGAAGGGCATTCAGTTGAGCGCATACCTCCAGCAGGCTGATTAGTTTCCTTTTTGTATCCCACTGAATAGGCCGAATCTGGATTCGGACCTGAACAAAAAAATGTAATCGGCTCGTTGCCGTCATCGAACCAACTCATCCACCAAGTTTCGTCTGAATCCGTCTGTAATTTTTTGAAATATTATTCTATATATCGTTTTGGCCCTATCACTCAATGGTGAAGAATCACTGAAAAAAAATTCTCGGGTCCGGATCCAGATTCGGATCTTCACCAAAATCGAATCAATTCTTCCTTGTTACATACCCAACCTGCACACCAAGTTTCGTCCAAATCCGTCTTCAACTTTTAGATATTTTGTTCACAAACAAACAAGCTTTTGTCCGTAGCCTGATGGAGTACTGCTCTCCCCTCTGGGCTGGTGCTCCTGCCTCCCACCTTTCTCGGCTTCACGCTGTCGAAACCAGGGCATTTAAGATCATCGGCATCTCCCGCAATGAAGCTGAGTCTTTGGGCCTCTCACTCAATCACCGCAGGTTGGTCGGTGGTCTTTCTGTCTTCTACCGACTCCTCTCCAGCCTTGCCCCCCCTGCTCTCTCTGCGATTTGTCCCCACCACATTTCCACAGGGCGCTCAAGGTCCGCCAACAACCCCCTTCTGGTAAAACTACCAAAATCACGGATCACTGCTCATCTTCACTCTTTCATTCCTCTTTTTTCCCGCCTTTGGAATAAACTTCCTCACTCTATTCTTTCCCATTCTTCCCTCCAGGCTTTCAAAACAGCTGTTCACCACCACCTCTTATCTTCCCCCATCCAAATCCTCGATCTTTTCTACCCCCGATAATCCACCCAAGCCCACTTCCTTCATTTCTCCTGCTTTCCTTCCTGAAAGTCTCTGAAATGTCCATCTTCTCTTCGCCATGTTCCCCGTCCCATCCCCATCCCTCTCCCTTCCACAGTTCACCTAATGTGTCTGTTCCCCACTGTTTTGTCCCTTCCACTCCCGCCCCTCTTGTCTCATGCCTCCTTGCTGTGAGTTGTGTGTTAGCTCTCATACGAGCCTTGACCAAGGTATACAAAAAAAAAAGATGTTGTGCAGGGCATGATACTTGCAAAATCCATCCCCTCTCCAATGGTTGCTATAAATACATCAAATCGTCCATTTCATTAATAATATAATTAACAATCTCAATCAAAGATCCTGTTGATTGGATGAAAATTGATTATTTTTCAGATTGAAATTGATGATTTTAGAGGTTTCACCTTGAGTTGCCCTTATGACCATTTGACCTCAAAAACAGTTGGTTTCAAAATTCAGTGATGCACTTTGAAATTGCTGTTTAACTTTCAAGTCAATTGGATGAAAAAATAATTTTAGAAATTTGAACTCAAGATGACCTTTGTCTTTTGACCTCAAAATGAATATGCGTCTCAGTTGAGACAACCTGTACAACTTGGTGAAGTTTCGTGAAGATCGGTTTTAAATTGTGACCTGTAGGCGATTGACAGACAAACAAACAAACACAAACAGACAGAATAACATTGACTGACGGATACACTTGAAAATGTTCGCTTTTGCAAGTAACAAACAAACAAACAAGACGTCATGCAGAGCACGATACTTGCAAAATAAATAAAACAAATTTGACCTTAAAAATAATTGGTGGTTGAATTCAATGACCAAATGTGCAAATCCTCTTCAAATTTCAAGTCAATCAGATGAAAATTGACAATTTTAGAAATGCGGCCTATGTTGAGCTTTTGGTCTATGTTGACCTCATAAATAATTGGTTGGTTGAAATCAGTGACCTGAAATAGATATCCTCTTCAAATTTCAAGTCAATTGGATGAAAATTGAGGATTTTAAAAATATCCTTCTTTGGACTTAGTTGTTGACCTTGGGCCTATGTTGACCTTTTGGTCTCTGTTGACCTCAAAAACAATTGGTGGGTTGAATTCAGTGACCTGAAATATAAATCCTCTGCAAATTTCAAGTAAATCGGATGTCAATATTGAGGATTTTAGAAATCTCATCTCAGTTATTGACCTTTGGCCGATGTCAATCTCGACCTCAAAAACAATCGGCTTCTTCCTTATGACAAACTCTCCTATGTGGTGAAGTTTTGTGAAGATCGGTTTAAAATTGTGACCTGCAGGCGATAAACAGACAGACAGATAGACAGAATAACAAAATCGATTAACCAATATACTACTTGAAAAATCTTCGATTTTGCAAGTAATAAACAGACAGAAAGAAGTGAAAATATAACCTCCTTTAACTTCGGTGGCGGAGGTAAGAATCAATTTATACCATTTGACAGTCTTCACGGGCTGGTGTTTCAAAGCAGGATAAGGAGCATCATGGAGTTCTGAGAAGTGACGTTAGGTTGGCTGCTCAATCTGCTACAACATTATACGTAAACACAATGGCCTCCCCTTTGCAAAATAACATGGTTCATTTCGCCGAGTAAGGCATTGAGTGTCAGGCCAAACTTTGTCCTCCTGAGTGGACAAAGATGTTTTGCTCACCTTCAGAGACACTTAAGAATTTTGTATCTTTTATAATTAAAACAGGAAAAACAAATAAAACGATGGGGAAAATAGACACAATTTCAGGCCCGTCGCCAGGGCTCAGTATTAAGGGGGACATATGAACTGGATGGGGGGGGGGGGAACAATTATAATATTTAATATTTTTGATAACCCGGTATGCTATTATATTCATGCAGCATTGACGCATCTATACTGAGGTTGACGTCGCATACTAACCAAATTGATCTCAGCGAGATTTAATATGTTCTGATGTTTTTGGCCTAAAATTATTCAAATGCAGGAGGGCCGCAACAAACTGGCACATTCACAATGCAGATATTAAATGACGAGACAATTGGCACCAATTCAGGTGAACTTATACAAGGTGTTGTCAAGAATTGGCATTAGAAAATTAATATACCAGAGATACAATGACTAAACCGGGGGAGGTTGGCATCGGAATCGGTGAACTTTCAAATAAGATAGAGTAGGCTATGACCTGCGATCATCACGTTAAACTATCAACAGCAAATACGACCAGCCTGAAGATACCACAAAGTCCGCATTTAAAGCAGTCAATTACACAGAGGTAAGGTTATGCATAAAGCACTAGATATGGGATATGCAAAGCACCAAACACAACATTTAACTTAAACATCAGAAGTACAAAGCAGCCGACCACGGCGGGTGCTGACCACAACCACAACCGCAACCTTTTTCCGTTTCTTAGCCATTTTCGTATATCCATGTCTTTTTCTACTGCTGCTAGCTTGCGCTCACCGTGACTCGTCCCTCACGACTCGCAACATTTGACGGTTGAAGGTTTTATTTATTAAATGATGCATGCACCAAAAACAGGTTTTATCTGCATAATTTCAAATGTGAGCACGATTGCAAACACACATATTTTTAATTTTTATTAGAAAATTACTTTTGTGAGATGGAGGGTTGTGAAGGTCACGCGGTGCACTTCATCTTCAATAGGTAAATGTATGTCTTTTCCTTATTCATATTATCATATTATGACTATTACATTTATACCTAACTTACAACCAATCAGGTAACCAGCTTAATAGGGCCAACATATCGAATACGCTGATTGGCTATTCCTTAAAACTAAATGATCCACGGTATATATAAAACCATCCACAACATCGACATTCGACACGAGGTCTTGCGGCTGTCTGTCGTCTTGGCTGCTGGAGTTGGTGCTTGCGTTATTATCTTTTATCTTGTGGTCTTGGACTGTATTGTCTTGCCAATTGCTTTTGGAGATGCGCTGGCAAGGGCACACTTATCTCTTGACTGTTATTCAAAGAAGGATATTATTAAAGAATAGTTGATCCAAGAAGGCCTCATTATTCACCACGTTGAACATCTGGAATAAGGGTTTTAGTTCACACAGGTGAACTCTTAAACAGCAAGGAGTTCACAGTGGGCGCTCGTCCTTCAACACTAAGTTGTTCACAGGGTGCAACAGGGCATGGCATACAAGTGGAGGGCACCATATGCGCCATGGCGGGGGGGCATTGCACCCAAATGCCCCCCCCAGCGACGGGCTTGCACAAGTTACATATTCAAACGGATTATACAACCATTTATAACAGTGCAAAGTGCATTGTTTGATTTAACGCACATATATTTTCGAAACACTGTCTTATCCATCTCACATCATGCGAAAATAGGTAATTTGGTGTCTGTCTGTCTGCAATACATTTGGTTGTTACTTATCAACCAATCTTAACCAAACTCACCAGGGGGACTTAGGGTCACACCATGGAGGTTGTCGCGATTTTATTTGTCCTCCTGATTAAGGGGGTTTTCCGCTTTGGGCAAAATCCTTGGAAGTATAAAAATTGTACCACCTGTCCTGAAGCTCACCTGGATCAGAAGCAACAGTCACTCAAACCCCACCCCCACAGAGCCTGATTTCTTTTTTAATTCCGCGAACTAACTTTGGTACATCACAGGCTATGAAGGTTGTGGTCATGTTTGTTCACTGCATAAAAAAATCAGTGTCTAAGGGGGGTCTTTGGGGGGTTTGAGTGACTGTTGCTCCTGATCCACATGAGCTGTGTAGTTTCGGAGAGATCAAATACCGATTTGGGGGGTTCAACCACACCCCCACCACCCCCATAGACCCTTTCAATAAGTGCAGACTTTGATGCGGTCAATACATTTTGGTACATCACGGCTGATGAAAGTTGTGGTCAATTTTCATCGAAATTGTGTGAGTGGTTTCAGAGAAGAGAGCAAATACCTATTTTTGGAGGTGGGAGGGGTGGTCAAAAAAAACCCTGTCGACCCCCTTAATGAGTGCAGATTTTGATTTGGTCAATACACCTTCATTCGGCATCAGATATGAAGCTTGTGGCCAAGTTTAATCAAAATAGTGTATTTGGTTCAAGCGATAATGATTTAAGTGTTTATGGACTGACTGACTGAGTGACTGACTGACTCACCTACAGACACTACTCGATTGCATAAGGTCACTGGAATGCAGTCCAGGTGAGGAAAAATTGAAAAACACGGTCCGTCCATAAAGCCTTGGTACAAGTGTCTTAATTGCGTCCTGTTTAAACGTACCCTTTAAAACTTTTGAGCCTCTATACTGCTGAGACCCCTAAGACCTTTGAAGACCCTTTCGATGCCGTTTGGCATTTACATTCTTTAGACCCCTTGAGACCCTATCTACCCCGAAGACCTTCGAGAACCTGAAGACCATTGAAGCCCCCAAAGATCCATTAAAACCATGAAGACCCCCAAAGATCCAAAAGACCCCACAGATCCTTAAGACCCCTTCTACTCTTAAGACCCCCAAACCAGTCTGTAACCGGGGTCTATTTCCAGTCCGCGTCTACTTACATAATATGCACACATATATATATATATATATATATATATATATATATATATATATATATATATATATATCTGTGTATAGACCCACCATGATGCCCAAGAAGCTTAAGACCCCAAAGACCCCTTTTACCTTTAAGACCTTTCAAACACTTTAGAAAGACCCTTTAAACACCCTTGAGGCCCCGAGAACCTTTAGACCTTTACACCCCTTAAGTTCCTTTCGACCCCTTATACCTTAACATCATTTAGACCCTTTACAGTTACACCCTTCAGACATGTTAGAGAGCTTGGACTCTTCACAATTTGGAGCTTTAGACCACTCAGACCTTTTTATACCCTTTTTACATGCTCGAGAGATTAGACTATTTTGAGCCCTAATACCCTAACAGCCTAACTATTAATGGAACATACCCTTTAAAACTTTAAACCATCTTGAACCTTTTAGGCACGCACCATGCAAACATCTATCATCTTCTTGCAAAACACAGACGATACTATTTTTCAGCAAGTAATGCATAAACTTGACGTCTCCCCCCTCCCCCCACGGGGGAGGACGGGGGGGGTAGGAAATCTGCTCGCATATTTACAAGAACAATCCTTTCAGCAAGACTGGAAAGTTATCCCGACATCACAATGGATTTTCAAGTTTCGTTTGCCTTGTGCGATACTGTATGTCGACTTATTTACCCAGGCCATGAGAAAATTGGCTAAAAACACTGTTGGGTGTGTATTGGAAACAAAACCAAAATAAAAACTTTGAAAGTGAACTTTAGAGAAAATATGATTAATAGTGTTGTGTTTGTGGGTATATGGAGAAATCCCTTGGTGAAGATAGGATTGTATTGTATAACATGGTCTGTGGACGAGTAGGAGACATCTCAATGTAATTTAAGTAGGGAAACTGTGAGCTTAAATTGTTAGGTGTCATCACATTGGGGGTGGTGTTGTGTTAACTCGGGAGGGTCTAAGGCTGGTTCTCCAAGTATGTGATTGCCCCTGTGACATTTTCATACGTTTTTGCATTTACAAAGCCAGCCATAAAAAGACCACGTTTTCCAACAATGACCGACCCAGCTGCCACCGGAGTCCGAACACAGTCGGCAGTTTAAACCCCGCCCCCAAGAATGGTAACAGGAGATGTAAAATGTTGCTTCTGGGACGCCCATTCAAATTAATGGGGGAAAAGGAAAAAAAACTATCTGACCCAAGCCTCAAAAGCTCAAAATGGGAGACTCACTTCCTCCCCCTCCCATACAAGCAAATGAAAAATTGTGACTTACTGATTAAAGCACTTCTTCCCCCCAACAAAATCAAAGTCCTTTCATATCTTCATTATACTCAAAGAACCAAACCAACAAATATTTTTTCATGTTCTACTTTCGGGAATAACTTAATTTTCTTCTAATATTCAATCCATCAAGTATATTCACAAAGAATAACTTGGAACTTGGTTCTTGCTTAGAGTATCTTTGTTGATAGGTTTAAGTATATATATATATATATATATATATATATATATATATATATATATATATATATATATATATATATATATATATATATATATATATATATATATATATATACATATATATATATTGTTGTGGGCCGGGGGTCAGTGGTGAGAACGACCACTAGGTGGGGAAAGCTACATCGTCTCCACCAGACTCCCCGGAATTGTAGGCCGTCGCTCCAGATAATTCCGTGACCCGGAGGGTCGCTGAACCGACCATGGTCGCCAATATTTCAACCGCGTAGCGTAGGGTCTATTTGGCAAGAACCAATTTACTTAATTAACGGCGCAATTTCGAATACCGGGAAAACCACGCCCTCGGCACCTCTTGCTCGAATCGGGTCACTCTACCGACTGCGGGAGAGTTCCAACTTCCGACTACCAACTCCGGTTCGGGTGCAGCAGAGCGGAAACTGCGAAAGCCGTGCCGGCTGGAATTAACAGATTTTCGGGTATAAAAACCTGGCTAAACTCATATCCGAACCATGCTGGACCAACGCAAGAAGGGACGGAAACGGACTGGGAACATTTCTAACAAGTTTTATTTGCAGTCAAAGACAGAGGCAAGACTTAACGCGAATATGCAAGGAATATTTACAATGACCAAAAAACACTTATTCAGTTCTACTTAAAGCGGGCCCACACGCAGACACACACACACAAAGAAAATAAACCCAAAGTTCTTTATTGAAACCTCGCAGCCAAAGAGAGACACAAGCTGGAGGTCAGAGTTCGGATGGGTACCTGGTCGTCGGAGAAAGGGGGTACTCCGTGCTGCAGCACCTGACAATGGTCGCTGGTTTGGTCCCCAGTCGCACGTGTGGGAGTCGAGGTTCGTGGTGGAGCTCGGGTGGTGAATGGCCGGGGTCCACGGAGGGGGGGTCAGGGTCGCTCTTTCCTTCCTTGAAGAGGGCCAGCAGAGACACGTTCGCCGCCTCGACGACCTTCTGCTCAACCCCGCGTGACAGACCTCGTAACAACCACTGTTACCACCCCATCGTA
>NC_140978.1:41075520-41108020 GCF_056783735.1 Eptatretus burgeri | reverse complement strand
CTTTATATGGCAGTTGTAAGCTAGAAACACGTTAATTTTTTTTTTTTTTGTCGACCGGAAGACGTCATTGGAATACGTCTACATACGTCGATGTGTGTTGGGACTACGTAAAGAATTGGTTCAAAGCACGTCAAACATAAGTTAGAAATAAGTTTCGCGTAAAAAAGACATTACCGCGACGTGTTTCGACTTATGAGTAGCTTATAAGTAGCCTTTGTGGACGTGTGTAAGCGTCCACATATCGTGTGTAAAACTTATCCCCATCGCATGCGGAACGTGTGTCATACGCCGAGTACGTCGTAAAATTTTGAACATGTTTAAAATTTCTTGACGTACTCTACTTACTACGACGTATGATAGCGTACTTTAGTGTTGTACTCACGTATACCAAACTTACTCATACCGTATTTGACGTGCCCCAACATTTTAGACACATTTTTCTTCGGTCGGCAAACGTTGGCAAGATCGCCAAAGTGTGACCGCGATGTTAACACTTCCACTTTTACGGCAGTTATGATTCGAATTGTTGTGCGTCAGCCTTTTAATAGGCTACGTCACGACATCGTCGGCGATGCGTGCAACGCGCTATGCCTAAGTTAGACTATCGTTGGGCATCGGTTGTGTAGGCCGACAACAGGTTCAGCATTCGTTTGTATAAGTTATCTATAACACAACGAAACGTTCTGTGTCCGTTACCAATGCGTTATACATAAGACCTAGTCGCTATGAATACGTCCGAATCTTTAAAAAAACATCAAAAGTTCAATGTAAGCCAGCGTTTTAGATACATTTTAATACGTTGCCATCGCTGGCTAAAACGTCAAGGTGTGACCGGGCCTTTAGATCAGTTATGTCGATAAGTCTGTGTTCAGATAGATTTCCCCACCGATATCTAAGGACTGTGATCTTTGAGGTCGTGTTATTCTTTTGCTATCGTTATTTTGGACCAACCGCTTCACAACAACCACCTCCACCACCAACATCGCTCTCATCAACCGCTTCACAACAACCGCCTCCACCACCAACATTGCTCTCACAACCGCCTTCACACAACCACCTTCTCCACAACGCCAACCACAACCACCTTCTCCACAACGCCAACCACAGCCACCATCTCCCATACCACATCTCTCCCAATAACCAACAACGAGCACAACGCCTCACCTTCAACCCCACAAACGCCGCCATCTTTGCGCCAGCCATGGCCAGTTCCCAGCAAACAGCATCGCTGCAAACAGACGTGGGGGTTTCCTCGTTGAGCAGGGCCGGTGATCTCCACAACATCCGCGTGGGGCAGATGATTTCACCCACTTCCGCTCGCTCCGAGCTTCACCTCAAATTCGGATCAGGAGATCGAAGGGGGCGGAGCCAGTGGGGGTCAGAGGTGAGAGCAGAGATCAAACCTCGCCTCACGGATCCCATATAACAGCGCGCAGAGCGCCACATCAGTCATATTTCTTATTCACTGCAAGCCAGAGAAAGTAATAATGGGAACAAACAGAAGGTAACAAGAAAAATACACCTGTGCGGGAGTGACGGTCATCTCTGCGAGAAACAAGCATGAGTTCCTGTTACTAGGGTGTAGTATTCTCGGGTCAGGAGGGATTTTTGGCCAACTTTAAAGTCACGTGATGCGAAAACGAAAGCGAATATCGAAAATCCAGCCTGACCAAATCTAGATATTGTCCCATAGATTCATATGCCACAATCAAATTCAAGATAACTTAAGAAATGTAAGAGGAGATAGATTTTGAAAATCGTCATTTTGCAACTACATGAAGCAGTTTTCACAAAATTCAAAGTCACGTGACGTATACGTATTCGAAGATATCGGTATTCTTTCGAATGGACATGAAAGACAAGGTCAGCTACTATGCAATGACACCATTCACTAACTTTTACCATGCCCAGTAGAGAATATATAGCCTCCTGAAGGTTGGGCAGTTTTTGCAAACTTTGAAGTCACGTGACACGAAAACAAAAGCGAATATCGAAAATCCAGCCCGACCAAATTTAGATATTGTCCCATAGATTCAAATACCACAATCAAGTTCAAGATCGCTTGAGAAATGGCGGAGGAGATAGAATTTGAAAATAGTCATTTTCGCAACTTCAAAGGCCTCGTGACCTTGACCTTGAAAGTCATACCATCGTGTACGTCTCATCGACCTCTATCAGGATCACTAATGACCAGATCTCCCACTTCAACTTAATTGTGAACGGACGGACGGAAGGACATCGACACCCATATTATTCGGTCAAGCTCGAAGAGATCACCTAAAAAGGTACAAATCCCAACATATATATGTAGGTATATTCATGTATGTATATACATATATATATATATAGTTATAAGTGGATGATAAATGGGGTTTCTGGGATGCCCATTAAAATTAATGGGGGGGAAGGGAAAAACTTTCTGACCCAATCTCCAAAAGCCCAAAATAGGAGACTTATTTTCTCCCCACCTATCCCCTTCCCTCCCATACAAGCAAATGTAAAATTGAGACTATGAAAGATTGAGACTTGCTGATTAAACACTTCTTCCCTTTCATATTTTCATTCTACTCAAAGAGCGAACCAACGGATATTTGCCCATGTTTTACTTCAGGGAATAACTTAATTTTCTTATAACATTCATTTCCATCAAGTACATTCACAAAGAATAACTTGGAACTTGGTTCTTGGTTTAAGTGTCTTTGTTGTGCAGAAATGAAATGATAAACGTCTCTTAATGCTCTTGTTTGACCACCTCCTGAGCCACACATTATTTTTCACAAGCCACGCCGACTTTTCCATAAGCCACGCCCACTTTCCCTAAGCCCCGCCCTCTCTTGTGAGGAAACCTACTCTTACATCATTTCCAGTTAATGCCTGATTCACAAGGCTTGCCTGGACTTGCCCAGGGAATTTCCAAAGGAAACCACACCCACCAGTCTATAGAAAAAGGCTTGAAACCCAGACTGAATTGAAACATTTTTGTTTTTAATGAGAATGGACTGCTGTGCTGAGCTTCAGTGGGATGACTTTGGAGTTCCTTGGAATTCTACTACTTGTGTGGAACTAAACCTTCAAGTTGATGAACTGGATTCAAACCTCTTATCTATTGAGGTAAGATTTTCTTTTCCTATTTACAGAGTTTGATATAAGCACATAATCATTTAATAATTAAATCACTTAATTAATACATTATTATTTTCTCTCACAGGAAATTGTATCTGAAATACCAAATGGAAATACTGCTTTTGCCACAACTTGGGGTGAAATTGTTGGTTTGGTTGAAGACCTTGTGAGCGACCAAGACCCACAGAACGAGCTCTACCTTGATGACCCAACCAAAGAGTTATACCTTGGAGACCCACAAAATCCTGAAAAAGAGTTTTACATCGATGGTACTCATTGTGGGTTATCAAGATAATACCCACTGAACAAGTTATACCTTGATGAGCCAGAATATAAGTTTTACTTCGGAGACTCACAAATTTTGAAAAAAAAAAATCAGTAAATGAGTTCTGCCTTGATGGTTTTAAATATGAAACCGACCTCGGAGACCTCATAAATTTTGGAAAAAAAAAATAAATCAGTGAATGAGTTCTGCCTTGATGGTTTCAATAACGACCTTGGAGACTCGGGAAAAGGGTTCTGCCAAGATGGTTCTAAATATGAAACTTACCTTGGAGACTCAAATTTTGAAAAAAAAAAAAAATCAGTAAATGAGTTATCCTTGGTGGTTTTAAATATAAAACCTGCCTCGGAAACCTCACAAATTTTGAAAAAAAATTAGGAAATGAGTTATCCCTTGGAGACTTTGCAAGTTGTTTTTATTTTGAAGACTTGAAATGTGGGTTCTGGCTTGATAACTCACAATGTGATACATATTGTTACGGAAATGGCCCTTAGCAGGCTACTAAATATAGGATTAGCTCAGATCCCCCATTAAATGCATGTTTAGCTAGGTTGTTCGGTAAAATGGACGTTACTTGTGTGTCGGGAGATGAAGGATGCATGTTTTATTGGTCGTACAGTGGTGGTGCGCTGAGGGCTTCTTCTTCCTGCCCTCTCCGGACGATAGGCCCCGCCCAGTCGGCTGAGGGGGAGTGGCCTGGAGAGGGAGGTGGAGCTAAGGGGAGGAGTTTGTCGGCTTCGTAAAGGAGCCAGTGGCTCGGAAGCGAGCGAACGAAGACCTGGTGAAATGGTTCAGTTTGGGCGAACAGTCGGTTTTGAGGCGTGCTCGGGTTTTTTGAGGCGAGCAGGAAAGGAACAAGTGGTAAGAAACTGAGAGGACGGAGGTGATTCTGCCGTGAGAGAAACGGCAGTCGGCTTTGAGAGGGAAGCGAGCGAACGAAGGAGGGACAGTGTTGAATCTGCCAGGAGAGAAGCTGAACCTGAGCATGCCGATTTCTGCCTTTTTTGGCAGTAAGAGAGGCTGCCTGAACATTGAGTCTACCTTTTTGGCAGTGGGAGAGGCGGCCTGCACGTCGAGTCAGCGATTGACTCCTATGAGGAGGTGATCGGCAGGTTCAACCTGCGTCTGGCCGCGGAGCCTCTGTCCTTACTCACCTCACGGCTCGACACGTTTGTCGATCCGCCTGCGGATCCCAGCACCTCGATTGGGCCTTGTCTGGTGAACAGGCCAGGCCTGGATTAGTATGCTGGACCTTGAGAGAAATCAGCTGAAACCCATCGTCGATCTAACGGTCTTGTGCCGTCGACATTGCGCGGGGCCAGAACGCGCTGAGGAGGGCGTGCGCATGTGGTGCCTTGAGAAGAAAGAGTACGGCGCCGCCATCTTGCCACGCGGCGTGTTCAAGCTGGGGGCTCGAATCCGTGGACATCCGCTTGTTACGAGCGACATTCGTGCTTTTGACACTTTCCTCTCGTCCATGAAACATCACCAAGTACTCTGTCTTGCATGCATGCTGTCTGTCTGTCCTGTCTGCACGTTGTTTAAGGCATATCTCAGTCGGGACGCCCTCGAAACCTGTAATCCGTAGTTACCAAGTTAAGATCGGGTTAAAGATTGTTAATAAAAACATAGTCGTGAATGTTTTGCTTGTGTTGTGTTCCCCGATGTTCCCCAATAAATCTGGTTGGTGCGTATGAAGTTGCCGCTATGGATTAATTTGTGTCGCATCGAGGAACGATCCGTTTGATTGGCATATAAAATCAAAATGGTTACAGACTGGCAGAAAACGCTCGGCATCTGACAAAACCAGTCTGTAACCGGGGTTCTTTTTTCCCCAACTGGTAAGGTTCAGGATTACGTTGGTATCGCGATTGAAGACGCGTGACCCGAGGCCTGTGCTGAGCCGGCCGGCGATATAACCCCCGGAGACGGCGGTGGTGAGGGTGGCGCCAAGAGTCGGCTGAAAATCCCGCAACCCCGGATCCATAACAATATCTTGGAAACTCAACAGGAATGTGGTTATACCTTGGAGACTTGGAAAATTGGGTTTATTTTGGAGACTTGAAATGTGGCTTCCACCAAGAAGACTCTTGGGGATCTAAACCTATTGATGTGGTTCTTTGTTGGATGGTGCTTGATGAGAGCAATATCAATAAAGTTCTGGGAAGAAAGTGCAGGAAAGTTCTTACTCCCCCTTTCTACTTCATCAAACCTGAAAGCCTTAAAAGACAGAATTGGAAGAAGAGAAAAAAAAAAAACATTAAAAAAAATTTTTTTTAATGTGAGGGATTTTGAATGTGAGGGTTGGGTTCGGGTTTGGGGATGGGATTTTAAATGTGAGTGTTAGGGTGGGTTTGGGTTGGGTTAAGATTTTGAATGTGAGGGTTAGGGTGGGTTAGGGTTGGGTTGGGTTTGAATTTTAAATGTGAGGGTTAGGGTTTGGTTGGGGTTGAGATTTTGAATGTGATGGAAGAGGGTTGGGTTAGGGTTTGGGGATGGGGCTGGGATTTTAAATGTGAGGGTTAGGGTGGGTTAGGGTTGGGATTGGTTTTGGGGTTGGGATTTTAAATGTGAGGGTTAGGGTCGGTTTGGGTTGGGTTAGGATTTTGAATGTGAGGGTTAGAGTGGGTAAGGGTTGGGGTTGGGATTTTAAATGTGAGGGTTAGAGTGGGTAAGGGTTGGGGTTGGGATTTTAAATGTGACGGCTAGGGTGGGTTTGGGTTGGGTTACGATTTTGAATGTGAGGGTTAGGGTGGGTTAGGGTTTGGTTAGGGTTAGGGTTGGTTCGGGATGGGTTGGGGTTGATTATACTCCCTGTTATATTATCACACACACACACACACACACACACACACACACACACACACACACACACACACACACACACACGTTAAGCCTTGACTATGTAGTTGAGGATTCTGTGTTTGGGGTTCACAGATCTAAGAACGTCCCCCATTGCACACACA
The DNA here is from genome assembly GCF_056783735.1 of Eptatretus burgeri. Taxonomy (NCBI): domain Eukaryota; kingdom Metazoa; phylum Chordata; class Myxini; order Myxiniformes; family Myxinidae; genus Eptatretus; species Eptatretus burgeri. Next base: position 41,101,648 of record NC_140978.1, on the reverse strand, counting down.
CCAACAAACAAAAGTTGATGCTTGACTGACTATTCAGTTGAGGATTCTGTGTTTGGGGTTCACAGATCTAAGAATGTCCCCCTTGACACACATTATATATATTTTTAAAATTCAACCTTCGGCAGATGCCACCTGTTATACACCTCGGACTTGGTCCTCGAGTGTCCATAAAGGTGTATTGTAGAGGGGAGTGAAGCGCCAACCTATTGCTCCCATGAGTATTATCTGCTAAGTTTTGTCTTTTGTAATTCATGTGAATAAAATGAACCTAAAATCTCTTCCCCCTTTAAATCACATAATTTGTAAGTCCAAGGAACTGTACCGACGACATTAACAATTTTTAAAAGTTCATTTGTCCATCGCTTGGTATAACCTTTTTCAAAATGAGATTTCCACCTGTATATTCTTACTATATCACCAACTTTGAACTTTCGATTTCTGACATTAATCTCTTTTTCATATTTCAATTTTGTAAATGTTTCTGATGGCTTCGTTTTCGTTGAGGTATCAATCATGTCGTTGTACTTGTCTACAATGTCCTGAATTAAAGATAACCTTTGTTGAGAACCGAATTAAGTGAATTTTTTTATATAGTCTCTCTTTTAAAGTGTGGGGGAAAAAAATTCCCCACAAATTTTCACAAAAAAAAATTCCCCACAAAAATTCCCCACAAAATTCCCCACTGCTGCTCTTCCTTCGCTCCAATTGGTTCTTCTGACCACGTCCTTGTCAAAGTGGACATCTCTCTGGCTGTTATCAGAGAACCACCTCACCGCCGTCGAGTCTGGCATTTCACTCAAGCCGACTGGCAGGGTCTCCGAGCAGCCATCAAACTTACAGACTGGTCTCCTATCACTACTTTCTCAAACATCAACTCATCCTGGGAATTCTTTCAAAGAAACTTGCTCTCCCTCATGCACAGATTTATCCCCTCTCGTGTTCAGTTGTCTTACCCTTCCTCCCGCCCTTGGTTTACTGAAGCTTGTGGCGAGGCAGTTGTCCTGAAACAACTTGCCTTTGCCTCATGGAAAGCAAACCCAACTGAGGAGCAATCTCAGTTCTTTCCACAAAGCTCGGAACAAGTGTGTAGCTACCCTCAGGAGAGCCAGAAAACAACATCTTTCTCATCTCAAGTCTGAACTCTCAAACCTCTCTCCCTCCCTCAAAATCCTGGTGGCGTTTAATCAAATCTGTTTCTGGTGTATGTTCCCCCTCCATCCCCTCCCCTTACCTCAAATGGCCGCACTGCTGATTCCACACGTGATAAAGCTGAATGTCTAAACTCGGTGTTTGCAGCTAAATCTTGTGTCCCAAACCCATCACTATCTCTACCCACTTTACCCAGTCGCACCCAACTGTCCCTGGACTCTGTATCCTTTTCTCCTGACAAGGTGGAGAGCTTGCTTTCAAACCTCGAGTCAGATTCTGCAACCGGTCCAGACGGCATCAGCCCACGTGTACTCAGAGCCTGCTCTTTCTGCTCTTGCTCACCCTCTCTCTGTTCTATTCACCCTCTCATTTTCCCAAGGTCATCTGCCATCTGCTTGGAAATCTGCTAACATCACTGCCCTGCATAAAAAAGGTGCAAAAACAGATCCCTGTAACTATAGACCAATCAGCCTTCTCCCAATCATCAGCAAGGTTATGGAATCCATCATCGCTTCAGACATGAAATCCTTCCTCTTCTCCAATGGCTTGATTTCCAATCATCAATTTGGTTTCAGACCAGGTCACTCTACCCTAGATATGCTGCTACTGCTCTCCCATCAATGGATGGAGGTCCTCAATGCCAGACAGGAAATCCGAGCCGTATCCCTGGACATATCACGTGCTTTTGACACAGTCTGGCACCCTGCCCTACTCACCAAACTCTCTGCCCATGGTATTCAAGGCCATCTCCACTCATGGCTCGCAGACTTCCTCTCCTGTCGCAGTCAACGTGTGGCCCTAAATGGAGTTCTTTCATCCCCTCTTCCTGTGCAGGCTGGAGTTCCTCAAGGTAGCGTTCTGGGCCCTGTTCTTTTTCTGGTTTTCATCAATGATCTCTCGGACTCTCTGGAAAATCCTCTATTTCTCTTTGCCGATGACTCAACCCTCTGCCGTACCATCTGTCATCCCTCAGACCGGCAAGCAGCAGCTTCTTCGCTCACTGCAGATCTGGATAAAATCACAAACTGGTCCAACACGTGGAACATGTCTTTCAATCCAGACAAATCTCACACTCTCACTATGTCTCTTCGAAAGGGACCCTTTACAAAACGCCTCCATCCACTTTCTCAACAATCCTCTGGAAGAAGTCTTTTCTTTCAAGCTTCTGGGTCTCACTATCTGCCATGACCTTTCCTGGGAAAGTCACATTTCCAACCTTGCCTCAAAAGCCAGTCGCCGACTGGGAATCCTCCGTCGTGCAAAGTCCTTCCTCGGCCCTCTTGAGCTCCTGACCACTTACAAAGCTTTTGTCCGTAGCCTGATGGAGTACTGCTCTCCCCTCTGGGCTGGTGCTCCTGCCTCCCACCTTTCTCGACTTCACGCTGTCGAAACCAGGGCTTTTAAGATCATTGGCATCTCCCGCAATGAAGCTGAGTCTTTGGGCCTCTCACTCAATCACCGCAGGTTGGTCGGTGGTCTTTCTGTCTTCTACCGACTCCTCTCCAGCCTTGCCCCCCCTGCTCTCTCTGCGATTTGTCCCAACCACATTTCCCACAGGGCGCTCAAGGTCCGCCAACAACCTCCTTCTGGTAAAACTCCAAAAATCACGAATCAGTGCTCTTCTTCACTCTTTCATTCCTCTTTTTTCCCGCCTTTGGAATAAACTTCCTCACTCTATTCTTTCCCATTCTTCCCTTCAGGCTTTCAAAACAGCTGTTCACCACCACCTCTTATCTTCCCCCATCCAAATCCTCGATCTTTTCTACCCCCGATAATCCACCCAAGCCCACTTCCTTCAATTCTCCTGCTTTCCTTCCTGAAAGTCCCTTTAATGTCCATCTTCCCCTCGCCATGTTCCCCGTCCCATCCCCATCCCTCTCCCTTCCACAGTTCACCTGTGTCTGTTCCCAAATGTTTTGTCCCTTCCACTCCCGCCCCTCTTGTCTCATGCCTCCTTGCTGTGAGTTGTGTGTTAGCTCTCATACGAGCCTCGACCAAGGTATACAAAAAAAAAAAAAAAAAAAAAAAAAAAAAAATTATATTAATGTATTCTAAATTGTAACAAATGGAGTTTTAGAAATGTAAGTTTTATGCTACAAGTTGAATTGGCTGTCCTTTCTGGCCAAGAGACTTTTGCCCTAAATGTTGATAAATGTCTTGGTCTGGAGCAGGGTGACCTGAGCTGAAAACAGCGAACCTTTGCCTCGAAATGTACGAAGTGACTTCTCGCCTAAAATGACACGTCTGCAGTCTGGGTTGATAGCCCCCACCCTCTCCCATGAAAGTATAAAATGCTTTGAAATGTAAAATTGTTTCAGTGCAAGTACCTGAGGAAGTATAGAATCTCAGTGGCTTGTGCTCCTTGGAACTGACCAAGTACCAAGTTAGAATAAAACTCTCTGATGTAATGTGGAAGTGAATTGAATCGGGTTGGTGTAACTGTTGACTAAAAGTAAGAATAAATGAAATAGAACCAAATAATATTGCAATCAATGGGGATTCTTAAGTTCATTGTACGAGGGTGAGAAGTGTATGGTGTATAATTAGAATAATAAATTGTTTCACAAGGAAGGACTTGTGTGGACATCGATTATCAGTGTCAATGGGTTTTATGCAGGATTTTATAACCAAATCGGACAAACATTAAACTCTGCCTGAAGTCAAATAAGATTCCACAATCGGCCAGATAGAATCCTTCAACGATCACAACGGGGTGGGTAAAAAAATCCACATCAGTTGGCGCATGGTGACTCAGTTTCGTACCGACGTTGGTGCAGTGCTCGTGACCAGAGGTGCTTAATCTGCTGGAGGCAGTTCCTGGAGGAACGACAAGTGCTTGAGCGAAGGTAAGGGAGAGTGCTCTCAGCAGGTAATGCATTTCGAACAAAGAAAAGTTCATTGTCAGATAATTTTATTGATAGAAAGAAGAGGATCCGGCGGAGAGATTCCGTTTTAAAGTAAACGATAAGTACTGTAGTTGTTTTAGAAAAGTGCTGGAGAAGAAGAGGAGTGCAGAGGGCACAGTACAAGGAGGCTCGACGAGGAGCCAGACGAGTAATTAAATGGGAATGATGAAGCGACATGCCACATGTTTGCATGGATATGGACCGGCTTAGAGAGAGAGGCCGAGGACACGGCTGAGACGCCGAGATAGGGTTATGATTAAGTGGAAAATAGATAAATATTATAAGTTACCTGTTTGTAAGAGTTATAAGAGTTACCTTTTGTTCATTGAACTCACTGGAAGTTTGTTGGCAGTGAGGTTGTTATATTATCTTGTGTGGAGGTTTTACGGATTTGTAAGTGCAATGATTTGCACGAAACGTTTGGCAGAGTGCAGGAGACGATTGACCGGCTGCGAGCGTGGCTGCTGATTTGCATTGAGATGCATGTGTTGCTGAGAGTAAAAAATGAAACTTGTGCGAGTCCAATATTCACTGCAATGAAATGTGTTCTGTTGGGATTTTGACGATATTTTTAACAACTAAGGAAGACGATTTGTTAGGCAGAGTCTCATCTCAGGCAGAGAGTCGAAATAAAACAGCCTGGATGTTCATGGTTTGGTGCTGATAACACGAAGGAAGGTCGCAAGCTGCGACAGTGCTCGTTAGTGTGTGTGTTGAAGCCATGACAGAGTAACGCTAAACTGTGGGTTTTGCCTGTCAGAGTTTTTCTTTTTCTTCCCACCGGATGTGGAGAGAACTTCCTGTTCCTTGTTACTTGGTGTTTGTGGTGCACCCTCTCCACTGAATCTGTTTAAAGTGTCGTCCATTTAGGAAGAAAGTGTTGAAGTTTTATTTAAAAACCATAGTGATTTTGAATAAAGTGAAATAACAATTGTGAATGTGGGATATATTCGGAATGTGAAGTCTTGGGAGTTTAGCTCTCGCTGGCATTGTGATGATTTGTAATTACACAACCCGGTTTGTTTAAGTGCTGGGCAAGCTCTGAGGACGTGTTAGAAATGTTTCGAAGATTTTGATTGAAATGCAGAAACGTGATTTGGAATGATTTTAAAATTGATTTGATGATTTTTAGTACGCGGGGCGATTCACAGATAATTGATGATGCCCTCGGATGGACGTTGAAATAGGCGTGCTGTTTTATTCGTCTGTAAATGTTGAGGTTGCCTGAACTTGTGCTGGGAAGGCAATGGCAAACAACCCAGTGTAACCCTTTGATCAATTCGGTCAAGGTAAATTCATGATTTAATTGGATAGATGCTGAAGATTTTATTTTTGATTTATGGATTTAAAAAGGAAATATTTTATTGTTTTGACAAAAAAGTTGTTTAAGAGAGATTGGATGTTTATTAGTCTGAAGTTTAAGATGCTTTCCCCAAGACTGGGATAAAGTTTGGGGAGGGTGTAGCTACATGTGTAGACAGAGTGTTTGAGCTGCAATTTAAATGATATTCACCTGATGACAGATTTGACAAGTGATGACAATTTTTGTACAACTGTTTAAAATGATTTATTTGTTTTGATAAAGGAAAATGGATTCGTAATTGAGAAGGTCAGAGGAAGTGATAGATGGTTTGTGTATGTGAATTGGAAAAATGGCAGCATGTTTGCTGTTTTGGTGAGAGAGAGAGAGAGAAGTGGATAGATGGAAAATGTCAGATATTTAAAATGTCGATGGAATTCAGAGTGTTGTTTAAGAGAGATTGGTTAAACATTATTTTTGAGATATTTTACGCTCTGCAGCCAAGGACGCTCTGCAGCTCGGCAACACGATATCAGGATGGCCGAGCGGAGTGAAACTCTCAAATTGGGGGTTGTGCGGTAACTGTGTTAGTTACTTTCAGACTAAGCTCATTAAAAAACCCTTGTTAATCTGTTAATTGAGGATAAGGAAAATTACTAATAATTGAATCAAGATGATAAAATTGGCAGTTGCTCTGGAACTATTTGTGAATGAAACTGTAAATTGTTTGGCAGATGTAAATGTTAAAATGGTAACTGTGCAAAAATCGAATTGAATTTGGTTCTTGAAGAAATAGATTACTTTCATATTTTGGGATAAATGATGGAATATTTTTATGAAAAGAATTATTGACCACAAATTGGAACCCTAATAACGACTGTTTGCTTTTACATGGAAATAGCAAATGAGATGAATGTTTTGAGTACGCATACAACTGAGATTTCTGTATATTTTAGTTGTCATTTAGGGAAATATTTAGGGAAAGAAAGAGATAAAATATTGAAAATGCAAGTTGAATGCTTTGGAAGAACCTTTGTCAGTCTTGTGGAAATACATGAGCCCATGATGTTTACCCATGATGATTACTCGATGTTAACATTGGTTTTGTTTGTTCCCGAGTGTTGAACGCAGTTAAACTATGAAATGTACAATTTCGTCTAAATGAAGCTTGGAAAGAACATCTACACAAAGATTGGACGATGGGAGAACCCAGATTTTGGTGATTGAGCATTCAACACGTGATCATGCCCCTTCCTGAAGAGATGAGATGGAGCAATGTGGGAAAAAGAGAGAAAAAACCCACTGAGGAAAAGGTTGAGCAAAGTCTTAACGTCGGCGTTGTGTGGTGCCTGCATGAAGGAATGTTCTCAGCCACACTCTTGATTGCTGCTCTGCAAATACATCATGAACTTGCTAGTAGTTGCTTCAATGTTCGACAGGCCTAAAGTTGCACACGGCGAGTCCTCTGCAACATGTGTTCAATGGTGCGAGTGGGGGCTCGTGCTGCAAAGCGACTGCATCTAACATGCACAGCTCGCTTGGGGAAATCAGGCCTGATTGCACGGACTGCTGCTGCGAGGCCCCAGGCTCTGTTGGGGCTGGATCTCTGTTCACCTCTCGAGTCCTTTTCGTCTCCTTCAACCCAGTGTCCCACCCAAGCTTGTACTTGCCCACATCTACCTTCTCCTCAGCTCAAGGAGTGCTTCGATTGTGTTTCCCGTTGGGTGCTGCTCTATCCACACCCTGACCTGTTTATCTTCTGACTTCGGGTAGCATGTTTTCAATGTGTGACATGCTGATGAACAGGCCATAAATTAAATGGAAACTCACTCTTTTTCTGATATGAGCACTCTCTGCCATTGTCGATTGAACTTGAATAATGGAATCTTTTCTCCTTTAGGAACGGGACATGGTAATCATGTGTAAGAAAAATTATTCAAATTTTCCTCAAAAAAAAAACAAAAAAAACAGGATAGTGTGGTGGAAAAAATGATATTCATGTATTCTAAATTGTAACAAATGAAGTTTTAGAAATGTAAGTTTTATGCTACAAGTTGAATTAGCTTTCTGGCCAAGAGACTTTTGCCCAAAATGTTGATAAATGTCTTGGTCTGGAGCGGTGTGACCTGAGCTGATTATAGCCTCAGCGAACCTTTGCCTCGAAATGTACGTAGTGGCTTCTCGCCTAAAAGGACACGTCTGCAGCCTGGGTTGATAGCCCCCACCACTCACCGATGAAAGTATAAAATGCTTTGAAATGTAAAATTGTTTCAGTGCAAGTACCTGAGGAAGTATAGAATCTCAGTGGCTTGTGCTCCTTCGAACTGACCAAGTACTAAGTTAGAATAAAACTCTGATGTAATGTGGAAGTGAATTGATTCGGGTTGGTGTAACTGTTAACTAAAAGTAAGAATAAATGAAATAGTACCAAATAATATTGCAATCAATGGGGATTCTCAAGTTCATTGTACGAGGATGAGAAGTGTATGGTGTACAATTAGAATAATAAATTGTTTCACAAGGAAGTACTTGTGTGGACATCGGTTATCAGTGTCAATGGAGTTTATGCAGGATTTTATAACCAAATCGGACAAACATTTAACTCTGCCTGAAGTCAAATAGGATTCCACAATCGCCAATCGCTTCAACGATCACAACGGGGTGGGTAAAAAAATCCACATCACTATATCACCAACTTTGAACTTAGGCTTTGTGACATTAATCTGTTTTTCATATTTTAATTTTGTAAATGTTTCTGATGGCTTAGTTTTCGTTGAGGTATAAATCATGTAGTTGTACTTATATACAATGTCCCGAATTAAAGATAACCTTTGTTGACAACCGAGTTGAGTGAATTTTTTATAAAGTCTCTCTTTTAAAGTGCGATTAGGTCAGGTCAGGTATGGGAGCATGTGCCAGAACAGCACGTCGCTGCGTCCACTTTCCGCCGGTACTCCAGGGGCCTCCGTCTGGCCATCCCCCAGGCAGATGCCAGGCCCATCCCCATCTCCTTGAGATGATGGTCAACCTGTTGCAACCATGAGGCACGTGATCGACCCACTGGCCTCCTCCACTCATGAGACTCCCTCGCTGAGAGAATCTGGTGAGCAGGATCAGAGTCAGGAAAACGAGCCACATGTCCATACAGCCACAACTGATGCTCACGGACTATGCAGGTAACAAATCTCATCCGAGTCTCTCTCAGCAACCGCTCGGTGGACACAAAATCCGACCAGCGATAGCCAAGGATTCTCCGAAGAGACCTGGTACCAAAGGAATTAAGTCTCCGTCTCAGATCCTTGGTCAGAGTCCAAGTCTCGCACCCATAGAGCAAGACTGGAAGTACCAAGGACCTGAAGACTCGGACTTTCGTCCTCCCGCACAGGTACCGGCAGCGCCACACCCCATGATCCAGTGAATCCATGACTCCCCAGGCCCGACCCAGACGTCTATTGACCTCTGACTCGCAGCCAGCAGAGACATGAATATCACTTCCAAGGTAAGTGAATCTCTCCACGACCTCAACATCCTCACCACAAACAGACACAGACAGGACAGCAGCATCCAAGATGTCACCGAAAGCCTGGATCTTAGTTTTGACCCAAGAAACCCGTAATCCCAACGGCTCCGACTCCTCATTCAGCACCTCGAGGGCCCCCAAGAGGATGTCTAAAGTCTCCGCAAAGATGACTGCATCATCTGCAAAGTCAAGGTCCGAGATCGTGACATTCCCAAATGACGCACCGCAACTTGATCTCTCCGACATCCTCCCTAGAATCCAATCCATACAAGTGCTGAAAAGTGTGGGGGCAAGTACACATCCCTGACGAACTCCAGTAACAACTGGAAATAAGTCAGAGATGGTACCACCACACTTCACAGCACTCTCAGTACCAGAGTAGAGTTCAGACATCAGATCGATCAGTTTTGGTGGCACCCCACGAAGACCAAGAATCCTCCAGAGGACATCCCGATTCACTGAATCGAACGCTTTACAGAGATCAACATAGGCTGCAAGCAGCCCCTGCCGAAACTCTCGTCTGCGTTCGGTGAGGACACGAAATGCAAGGATACGGTCAATCGTTGACCTCTTTGGTGTAAAGCCTGAGTGCTCTGGACGCTGGTGCTCAAGCAGATGGTGGCGAACCCTATCGAGAATTATCCGAGCAAAGACCTTGCCCGGCACTGAGAGCAGCGTCACCCCTCGGTAGTTGTTGCAGTCTTGGCGATCACCCTTCCCTTTCCAGAGAGGGACAACAAGGCCCCTCTTCCAGTCAGTTAGGATGATGCCTGTGTTCCAGGCAGAGCACAAAACTGCATGCAACGACACAAGTGCAGCATTTCCACCAGCCTTGAGAAGTTCGGCATGGATGCCACAGATCCCTGGAGCTTTGCCCCGTTTCAACTGGTTCACCGCAGCCCGTGTTTCCACAAGCGGAGGTGGACCACAGTTGATTCGAGGGTCAGCAACAGGGATTGTAACACCCTTGACGTCCAACTCGACAGTTGGGGGATCAGCCTGGTACAACCGCTCAAAGTAACCGGCCCAGCGGGCCTTCACTTCAGACTCCTCTGTCAAGAGCCTACCACTCTCTGCTCGAACTGTAGTGCTCCGAGGGATGGGCTTGGATGAACGTAATGTGCGAATTCCCCTGTAAGCAGGACGAGAATCACCTGTCCACAGGTGATGCTCTACCCCCTCACAGATTCCTCGCACATAGGCCTCCTTGTCCACCCTCAGTGCACGTACAGTTTTACACCTCAGCTCCCTGAACAGCTCAGCTCTGCCATTCAGCCTGGCCCTGCGACTCTAGTCAATGGTATCCAGTGTCCCTTGAGAGACAAAATTCTTCTTTCCCCTGCGGTGAGCTCCAAGGCATCCACCGGCAACATCAAGGACGGTGGTCTTGAAGGCGCTCCACAACTCTTCAGGACCCCCCAAAGCACCCAGACCCCCCAAGTGTCCAATCAGCCTGTTCGCAAACTTCTCAGCTACTCTCTCATCCCTGAGCTTGGCAACATCCAGCCTCGGCTGGGATGGTACCATTCTCCAGGATTTAAGGTGCAGCTTTAGAGTTGCTACAACAAGCCTGTGGTCAGTATTGAGGAACTGAGCACTCCGGTAGACCCTGCAGTTCTGGATCATCCTCCAACGACCGTCAATGAGGACATGGTCAATCTCCTTTGCCACACCGCCAGCGTTGGAATACCAAGTCCAGCGATGAGCTTGTGGGCGCTGAAACCATGAACCAGCCACCCTAAGTCCATGACTTCTTGCAAAGTCAAGGAACTTAGTGCCATTCTGGTTCATAGTTCCTGACCCATGGGGACCAACACACACCTCATAACCGTCCCTATCAGTTCCAGTCGATGCATTGACATCCCCCAAGACTAGAAGTGTATCTCGTCTGGGGCACTGATCAACCACAGACTCGAGTGTGGCGTAGAATGCATCCTTCATGGTGAGATCACTCGCCTCAGTCAGAGCATAAACAGAGACCAGGGAAATGACACCTAATGAGTGACGAATCCTTAATCTCATAATACGCTCGTTGACTGGTGTTACCTCAATTATCATTGGGGTCAGCTTATTGGACACAGCTACAGCAACTCCTTGGGTATGGTAACCATCAGAGCGACCAGACCAATAGTAGGTGTAACCACCCACCATTATCTCGCCGCAATCCGGTCTCCGAACCTCAGAGAGAGCTGCAATCCCGATGTCCAAACGCTTGAGCTCAGATGATAACAGAGACAGGTGATCATCCTCTCTTAGGGATAGGACATTCCAGGCACCCACCCGAAGGGACTGCCTCAGGTTAACCCAAGAAGACCGCCGTCTGGTGGACGACACCACAGCACCACTCCGACACACTCTCCCGCAATCTGACCCAGGGATGTTACCCCGTGGTTTCCCTCCTATCAAAGATTGGGGGTCCCGAAGGCTTTGCCCCAATCCTGTCATCCGGTGAGCTGCCCTGCGAAGGGAAGCTGCACAGGAGGTACTCCCACGGAGTGGGTTTTCAGATTTTTTTGTGTTTTTGCGTTTTGCGGAATGAAGGGTTTTACGGTGGCCGGAGTGCAAATCCTGCCACCAACCTCCTAATAAGAAGTGACCCAACTGCAGGAGGACGTCCGCAGACACAGTTGGGCACTAGATATGGATGGCCGTTGGCTCACAAGGAGCTCCTCCGCCCTTTGACAGGTTTTGTTTTTAATCCTGCTGGGTGTCCATATCCAAACACCCTCCTCACCAGAAAACCTGGTGGGGGAGACGGTTTAGTCGCCGACAACCCGACCATGGAACAGGTTAGTACAGGTTTACATGGTACCTGTAGCAGGTCACAGATCGAACCTGACTCGACAAAGTGCGATTAAAACGCTCAATAACAACCGCTTTTCCTTCATTAAAGGTGCTGTTTCATGTAATGTTGTAATTTTAAAGAAAATTCATAAATGTTTTGTTGTAGAACTCTGTACCCTTATCAGTCCACAATTTCTTTGGTTTTCTCTTGCTTTTATTGAATATCTGTTGGAAAGCTAACATAACATTGCCTGTTTTGTTTTTCAAAGGGACAACCCATGCATATCGACTCCTCAAATCAATAACGGTTAAAGCATTCTTTTACCCCTTATCATTATTGAGTTCAATTAAATCAGTGGACCAGATATAATCAACTTCCTTGGAATAAACCTTCCTTCTGTGAAACTTTGTGATGATTGGTTTATGTAATTCATCAGCTAATTGTTCTTCAATCTTAATGACAACATTAGAGCCAAAAGTTTTTTGAATTTCCAAGCCCAAGTTTCAATTTAGCACTGATCATCTTCTTCACGATGAACCTATCAACTTTTTCTGTCAAAGTTGGATTTTGTATCAGAGACAAATTATATAACATTTCTTTATCGGCTTCATGCTTTTCTTCCAACGTTGTGGTATTCCCATAATCAATATCTTGCCTCATGCACACGTCATCAACCCTATTGATGGGTTTACTCCATGGTTTAGGATTATCTGCCTCATCTAATCTTTTATCCAAGTTTGTGCCTGGACCACAGAAAGAATACCCTGGAAGATGTAATTCCCCTGGTATTCCAGTAGTTGTAAATTTACTTCCTGATAAAAAACTTTTGAAGATATTCCTCCACGTTTGTGTTTGGAGATAAATTGACACTTTTTTGAACCACACACTGAACATGTACCTTTTTGTATAACCCTAATATTTTTACTTTTAAAATATGAAATATTATTAGTGTTAGTTTTCTTTTTTACATTTGACACAATAACTCATTTATTTATGAGAAAAATTCTGACAGAGTGCAAAAACCTTTTTAGTTTCCAACATGCTCATTTGCATCTTAATTTTTAAAACATGAAGAATCCTCAGAAATGTCTTCACTCTGTCCTCAATTTATTTAAGAAAAAAATGAAAAACTTTAATCAAAGACAATATCTTTCCCTTGAAAATGATGTCAATAGTCTTGTTGAAAATATTTCTAATAGACTTGTCAATTCTTTGTTTTCCTCCACGGTACGTTGAGATTTATTTATTTTCATGTAATACCCCCAATCTTTTTTAATGTCACTGGTTTCCATATTTATTTATTGTCTCTCTTTCCTCCCTCTCCTCGTGTTCTCTCTCCTCGTGTTCTCTCTCCTCTCCTCTCCTCTCCTCTCCTCTCCTCTCCTCTCCTCTCTCTCTCTCTCCTCTCCTCTCCTCTCCTCTCCTCTCCTCTCCTCTCCTCTGCTCTCCTCTCCTCTCTTCTCCTCTCCTCTCCTCTCCTCTCCTCTCCTCTCCTCTCCTCTCTTCTCTTCTCTTCTCTTCTCTTCTCTTCTCTTCTCTTCTCTTCTCTTCTCTTCTCTTCTCTCCTCTCTCTCCTCTTCAACTCCTTCCTCAAAAATGGCTGGGGCTTCATTAAAACAATTATTATTTCCAGCCTTCTTACTAACTACCAACAATAACAGTCTATTAACTAATTGTGATGGGTCATTTGGAAGAAAACTAACACCTGAACCAAGCCTACTTAAAGCCTGAATAATGTGTTTCTCCTTCTCATTCTTCCTACTTTTACCAGAAATACTAACCCTATAATTAAGAGTGTTCAGCAGATCAATATATACTCTATCATCATTATTTTTCATATCCAATGGTTTATCAATATACTTTGATTCATCCCTCACAGTTGAACCTCGTCTTCCATCTTTTGTGAGAAGAAACATTCATCTCGGAGTTATTTTAACAGGGGGTTGAGCAGAACCCAAGAACATTAATTCATCATTAAATATCAATACCTTTTCTTGAACAAGATGAAATGTTGCTGGTTGTTCTGTTGGAATGAGTCCTGCTATGCTTTTTTAATCCGCTGAATATTCATTGTTTTGAAGAGCATTCACAATATAATCAGGGGGTCGATTAATCTCTTCCAGTTGTTGAAATAATCCTTCATCATCATATTCTAATTCTTCCCCTGTTATTTGAGTGAAATCTTTTAATATTTGAAGTATTTTACGAGTATATTCTACTATGGGAACTGTGGAAACATCTATAATTTTTTCTTGGGAAGTTTTAAAAATGGTTTAAAAAAATTCCCTTGTTTTCTTTTAAATGCTTCTTCGCCCGTTAGTTTCTGTCTGCGTTTCTTCTTTATGTCTTCCTGTTGTTTTACAACTTTTGAAACCAACTCTTGATGTTCCTTAAATCTTCTTGCTCTTTCTTTCGCATCCATTTATTTATTGGAAAATATCATTTAATATCTCATCTTGTTTCACAATATATTTATATTTTTCAGTCGTGTGCTTCATGTAATCTCCAAATTCCTTTTTACTGCATAATGTAGAACAATTATCTCTCCAAAAATTGTTTATATCTATTGAATTTAACTTGAATAAAATAAAAGTATTAGCATTGTTTCTGAAGGAACGACGAGGAAGTTGAAAGTATGATTGACTAAGATAAATACAATTACAAGAACAATGTCTCCCTCTTGTGTAGTGGCTGTCCATTACCGTTTGGTATCTCTCATGACCACAATAAAAGATAATGAGGTTCTTTTTTGATTTATCCAAATCTTGGGGAGAAGTTATATCATCCGTATTATCACTAAGAATACAAGTTTTCGGTTTTGATTTCTTTTTACATCTCTGTGTATCAGAAACTAGTTGTATTTTATCTTCAATGTTATAATCATTTAGGTTTTGTTGAAGTTTAAATAAACCCATTATATCTTCTTTTTGAAGACCAGCATTAAAACATTGTGAGAGTAGTTGATACTCTGGTTGAAAACTCGACTTTGTGAAAATTATTAAATTATCATAATCTAAAAAGTTGGGAGTCAGGATCATCTTCAAAAGAAAGCAGGTTTTTCCACATCCGCTTGAACCAACTATGAGACATCTTAATGAATTTGGAAGATTTTTATGATTGTTAAATTTTATCTTATTTTCCCAACTGGGTAAAAAAATCATTCATTTATATATTTGGAAAACAGGTTGTTTAATTTATTATTGGCCTTTTGAGAAACTATATTTTATCCTAAGTTCGGGTTTAATTTCAAGATAATCCATTATTTTATTAATACAATATCGTGTGTTGATATTTCCCTGAAAATGACAAGCGTGAATAACATATAACAACAATCCTTTGAACATTTCTCTAATACGTTCAGTTTCTTCCCTTGTAAGGAAAGGTGTGTGATCGCCCTCATACTTTACATTCATTTCTCAAATCAATCTTGTAAAGTAATTCATTTTTGGTGTAAATCTAAAATAATTATATTCCTTTTTATATTTTTTATTATCATTAATTAGACGATAATCACAGAATATACATTGTTTTTCGGCGTTTGACTCCGTGTTTAATCCCCATCTTTCACATGCAGGACAATTCTCAAATTTGTCATATGGAGAATCAGCGAATTCAAGAGGCTCAAAATCTAGCATATTTATAAAGTAAAACTTTATTTAACTGAAATTCATCTTCGATACTTTCAGAATCATGTATAAAACTACTTTCATAACTATCGTTTGAACACAAACTCTCAGTATCATAACTGTCGTTTGAACACAAACTCTCGGTATCATAATCACTCTCATAATCTTCAAATCTTCAGTTGAATAATGACTCATATTTAATCAGTAGAAAAAAAACATTACCATCGATATCTATATAATTTTTTTCATGAACAGATTCAACTACAACGTTTTTTTATTTTAAAGGTCATTTTAAAATGATTCTTAACTACTATTGAATAAATTGACATTTCACCTGATATATTAACATCCTTTATTTCATCAGTATTTACATCTTTAGGGTTGTTGAAAAAAATACAAATTTCTCCTCGCATATTACAGATGGTCTTATCTTTTCTTTCTAAAGCTTCATCCATTAGGTTTTTATTTTTTGAAACTTTTTCTTGTTTCATTGCTTTCTCTGGTTTTGAATATATTGCCAGAAGGAAAGGAGAAACTTTTGTTAGAGATACTTTAATTGATGTTCTTCCAGGTATACGAAAAGCCCTTCCACTGAAGGAAATTGAAGAACTCATATTATTTTCCATAATTGTTTTTATCCAATAGTTGTTATATTTATCTTTGTTCAATTTTACATCCTTGACATATTTCTCAGTATCTTTAACAAATGAAGAGATTCATCGAAACTTGTCTTTTGTGTCTTGAAACATTGTATTTATTAAGTGAAAAAAGTTGGAGGATAAAATGGTTTTAAGCACAGATTCACCGAAAAATTAAATGAAATTTTCATCAAGAAAATTTTAGTTTATGCAAAGTTTTATTATATAATTATGGTGAATACAACGTACTGCGATGTTTGCAATCACGAATATAAATATTATAAAAAATACCATCAAACCAACAAACACACATTCAATCTTTTCAAACAAATATCTCCTCTTGAGTTGGAAGCAAAACATTGTGATATCTGCTCAAAGGATGTTTTGAAGAGTAGTTATACGAATCACCTTCAATCACAAAAACACAAGAAGAATGAGTTTAAAGTAAAGGGAGACTATTATATTGAAAACACTGATGGAGCTTTTAAGAATCATATTAAAATAAGGATTTTTCAATTTGGAGAACCCGGTCCATCATCTATAGCGGAATCAATTGAAATAGTGAAACCTGATGTTGAAAAAGTTATTAAAGACATTAAAAGAAATGAAAACTTTAAAGTTTTATATGGGGGTGAAAATTACTATGAAAAGACAAGATGAAGAACAAACTCCTTATATGAGAACAGATCTTCATTTTATAACATCATTTCAAGATTTTCTGAATAGTGGGGTTGATGAAGAACTCTCAAGACAAGAGGAGGATGTTGATAATACAGTGGTAGGAAGTGGATTTAATATTTTAAAAAATCATCTTTTTAAAAATACACATTCTAAAATCAGACCCTCTTAAAGCCTCTTCTTCTATTGAATTACCAAAAGAAATAAAACTAAAGAAGGTAGTTGTTAATATTAAGAACAATGATAATAAATGTTTTCTCTGGTCTGTTCTTGCTTTGAGGTTGATTTATAATATCCAGAACAACTTCATAACAAACATAAAGACCTACCTTATGCCCCTCATAAAGAAAGTCCAAGAAAAGAATTGTTAAGTGATTACCAACAGTCATATAATATAAAAGGTAAATCCCCACAAAAACTACTTACAACATTAAATGATAAAGAAAGTTATGTTTTCCATCAAAGGAACTTGAGACAATATTTATCTGCTGGGTTGAGTGAGAAAAATTCATCGAATTTTGAAATCGAAAGTCATTGGTTAAAGAAATATATTATTAACTTTAATACAAAAAGGAGAACAGAAGCAAAAACAGATTTTGAGAGGACTTTTATAAATTAATGAATAATGCTGTATTTGGGAAGACTATGGAAAATGTTAGGAATCGACAAAACACAAGATTTTCTACATCTTGGAAACAGGCTTCAAAGTTAATTAATAGACCAAGTTTTGAGCGAGCAAAGGTGTTTTCAGAGAACTTTTGTGCTATTCATTTGAAAAAAAGAGAGTATTGAAATGGCTAAACCTATTTATACAAGAACATCAATTATTGACTTGTCAAAGTCGTTAATGTATGCCTATTACTATAATAATTTAAAATTAAAGTATAAGGATAATGTGTCATTGTTATATATGGATACAGATAGTTTTATATTAGAAGTTAAGACAAGTGATGTATATGAGGATATGATTGATAATATTGATATATATGATACAAGTAATTATAAGTCTGATAGTATGTTGTTTTCATTAAAGATTACAAAGGTTATTGGTAAGATTAAGGATGAGTTGGGTGGAAAGGTCATGAGTGAATTTGTGGGTTTGAGATCAAAGTCTTATGCTTTTACGTATATTGATAATAATAACAACATTGAAAGGTGTGATAAGAAGCTAAAGGGAATAAAGAAAAATATAATCAAGAAAACAATAAACTTTAAACATGATTACAACTGTTTAACCTTAAAGAAGGAAGAGTACAAAAAAATGAATACAATAAGAAGTTATAAACATCAATTATATACAGAAGAGATAAATAAGAAAGCATTAGGAGCATTTGTTGATTAAAGATTTATTTTTGGAGAATGGAATCAAGAGTATCCCTTATGGTTATAAGTGTTAAGGGTTGTCTTTTTACTGATTTATAAATGATAGAACCAAGCAATAACCAAACCAAAGAGTGGAGATGTAATCAGCCTTGGTATTTAAATGGGAAACATAACGAATGTGAGAAATATCAAATAAGTTTTATTGAAGAAATAACCGGGGTAAAAGTAAATAAAACAAATAAGCGGATAAATTTAATTACAAATAAGTTGGAGGATGTCAAGAAAAAAAATTAATATCCTTGAATGGAATGAAAACTTTGATGGTTATCAATTGAACAATGGAAAAACAATTTACGACAATCTCAAAATTATGTGGATCAGGAGGTGGTCAAACAAGAACATGAAGAGAAGTTTATCATTTTATTTCTGCTCAACAAAGACATACAAACCAAGAACTAAGTTCTAAAATAATATTTGTGAATATACTCGATGGTGATGAATGTAATCGGAAAATTAATTTATTACCTCAAATAGAACATGAACAAATATTCATTGGATCACTCTTTGAATGGTATGAAAATATAAAAGGAAATCAGTAAGTCTCCGTTTAACATGTACTTCATGGGGGTAGAGATCGGCCTCCTCTTTTGACCTGATGGGCCGAGAGTCAGAGGGGGCGGGGGTGGAGGGGGGAGGGGGAAGGGAAAAAACAGTGTGGAACAGAGACATGAGGAGATTTGTGGAAGGGAAAGAAATGGAGTGGGGAGCACAGGGTAAACACAATGGATATGACAGGGACTTTGAGGAAGGGGGGGTGAGGGAAATCATTCTCCTATTTTGGGTTTTTCTTGGGCCTTGAGACAGTTTCAATTTAACATGAGCTTGTATGGGAGAGGGAGAAAATCATTCTCCTGCTTTAACCTGATGGACCTCGAGACAGAAAGGTTCCTGTGTGTGTGTGTGTGTATATATATATATATATATATATATATATATATATATATATATATATATATATATATATATATATATATATATGTATATATATATATATATGTATATATATATATATATATATATATATATATATATATATGTATATATATATATATATATATATATATATATATATATATATATATATATATGTATATATATATATATATATATGTATATATATATATATGTATATATATATATATATATATGTATATATGTATATATATATGTATATATATATATATATGTATATATATATATATATATATATATATATATATATATATATATATATATATATATATATATATATATATATATATATATATATATATATATATATATATACACACACACATACCCATCATGTGTTTCTTTATCCTTCGTAAAACATTTGCATTTATTCTGTCGTTTTGATATATATATATATACATATATATATATATATATATATATATATATATATATATATATATATATATATACATATACAGGCATACCTCTTATAATGCTGAGGATGTGTTCTGGAGGAGTGAGTGTTATGCGAAAACAGTGTTATAAGAGGTAATTATAAAATGGTTCCCATAGAGAGAAACGTACCCGAGATCATTACATCTGACACCTCAGCGCTATAATCTGCTTCATCAGGCATCGGTCATTGCACTGCAGATGTTATTGTGAAGTTTTATAAGTAAAAAGAGACTATTTTCATGTAAATAACAATCATAAGAATGCAACATAATAACACAAGAAACAAATTTTACCGTAAGGAACACTCACCAGTGAATGTTGTCGGAGCTTTTTTTTTTTAAATACAAGGTCGAGGCTCGTGGACGAGCAATAGCATTGAACAAAACAGGACGCAACAAAATTGGAATAACAGTAAGAGGAGAGGAGGGGAAACCACAACAACAAGGGTGAGGGACAAAGTAGAGGGTGACCTGGAGAGAATGGAGATGTATGGAGGAATGAGAGTGGGTGGATGGGAGGACAGGAAGGACAGAGCCACACGAAAGCAAAACTGAATAAGTTTTGTATACTGTATTTACAACCGCTGCCTTCGCTCCTACTCTTCCAACAAAGCAGCGGTGGGAGACGATGTTGGGAGCTACTGCTGGGAAGATGAGCCAGGCTCTGGCTGATCCTCCTGCAAAGCTGCTGCTTCCTTCGTGAAGAAAGCATCCAGGGTTGTCTGTCTCATGTTACTTTTCTTCTCTCGGAGTATCTCGTCATAGCAGGAAAAAGCTTTCAGAGCAGCACGCTTCACTCCGTTGCTGCGCTCCATGTCTGGATCATTATTGGAGATGATCGCAAGCACTTCAGACAACTTCAGGAAGACATCAGTCAAGTTTTTGTTGCTGAGGAATTTCTCCGGTTCAGCCTCCTCTGTTGCAGTGTTCTCAGCCTCTTGCGGTGCTCGTCCAGCTCCTGCAACTCCTCATTCGTTAAACTGCTCCCATGTGAGGCCAGTAGCTCCTCCACATCATTGATGTCCACTGCCATCAGCCCAGCTTGGTTGGCCAATTGGACAATGTCCCTGGTGATAGACTCCTGCACCTCAAACCCCGTGAAGTCGTGACAGACATCTGGCCACACCTTTCGCCACGTAAACTTAATGGAGTTGTTGGTGACATCTTCCCAAGCTTCACCGATATTTTCAACAGCTTTCTTCATGTTGAAAATTTTCCAGAACGAGCTGATAAGACTCCTGACTTGAGCCATCAATTGCATGCAACAGCAGCCTGAAAGTGCGGCGGAGGTAATACGCCTTGAAGTTGGCAATTACCCCCTGGTCCATTGGCTGAAGAAGAGAATTTGTGGTGGGAGGCAAGAACACGATTTCAACAGGCAAGGGAGTCTGGAGGCTGTTGAGATGCTGTGGGTGGGCTGGAGCATTGTCAATTAGCAACAACGCTTTTGCTTCGAGTGTTTTTTTACATCGCAGTAACACTTCACAGCAGGGCAAAATGATGAAATGTACCACTGTTGAAACAGATTAGACCATATGGAGGTACTCGCTATTACCTTCAGAAAATGATTTTCGTTGTGCAGATCACCAATCTGAATGAAATTTGGCATACTTAAAGAATTTTAGACACCGAGTTCAAATCCACTTGTTTCCATGTCGAGGATGTGACACAATTGGTCATTTTTGGCAATTAAAGATAAACCGAACATTAAAGCACGATTTTGACACAGAAATGAAGAATCAAGGTTTGACCGATATGTACGTCAAAGAAAACTCTTGTGAGGTCTTAAAATGATGCAATATGTTTATACAGAGCTCTATTCACTGCGATTAAAGATGTTTATAAATTAAAGGTCGTAAACCGAAGCAGTTACATATTTTTACCGGCCGAAAACGTCTGGACCGACCAGACAGGCCTTCGAGTTGACCAAGGCAACTTTTTGCTTAAAAGGCAGCAACACTGGCTATTAAAGGTAGTTACATTGACTATTAAAGGCAGTTACAGTGCCTATTACTGATTAATTCAAAGACAAAGAGACTGCGCGACTCAGCCTAATGAAAAGTAGAACCGCCACAAGAGGATTACTGTATTAGAACTCCAGTATTTCTTGCTCTGAAGCGGTTGCTGAACTAGGCTCTTGACTGCTGCTATTACAAAACTCAAGTCCACCATTACATGCTAACCAACCTGAATACTACTGTGTAGTAGATCACCACAGCAAAAGCAGTGTGACACCCGCATTCACAGTTCGTCGTCGGAATCATCGTCAGTTCCGCTTTCATCATCCATAAGTTCCATTTCTGCACGGGTCTGTTCATCGTTGGTGCAGTTTTGACACCCACAGCACCCTGTGCAGGACAGTCCTTTTGACCGGCAAGAACACTGGTTGGTCTCGCAATTCATCTTCTTGCAATTACATTTCGTCGCCTCTAAGGGCCCTGTCACACCTTGACGTTTTAGCCAGTGTATGGTAAGGTATCAAAATGTATGTAAAACGCTGGCGTACGCTGAACAATTGATGTTTTTTTTTTAAGTTTTGGGCGTATAATAACGTGTTGGACGTATGCATAACGTATTAGTAACGTACACAGAACGTTTCATTCACATATAGATAACTTATACCAACGAATGCTGAGCGTGTTGTCAGCGTTCACAAGCTATGCCCAACGATAGTCTAACTTATGCATAGCACGGCAGCGTATCGCCGACAATCACGTGGCGTAGGCTATTCATAGGCTGTGGCTCGACGATTCAAATCATAACCGCACTAGACATAGAAGTGTGAAGCCGCTGTCACACCTTGACATTTTAGCCAGCGTATGCCGACGTATGAAAAATTTGCCGAACCAAGCTGGCACACGTCGAATACGTTATGGGTAAGTTTTGTATACATTAAGAGCACGCTGGAATACGTCGTAGTACGCTGCCAGACATCGTAGTACGTTGGCATACATCATCATACGCCGAGAAATTTTCAGCATGTTGAAAATTTCAATGTACGACACACGTTCCACATACGGTGGCACAAGTTGTAGACACGTTACGCGATCGTTTGCACACGTCGACACACGTTACTCATAAGTCGAAACACGTCGACACACGTTACTTGTACATTACTCATAAGTCGAAACACGTCGACCTAATGGTTAGCGTCAGTGTTCCAGACTCCCTGGTTTTTTTTTTTCTTCGGTATGGCGGTGATGTTGACACTTGGATTTCTAGTGCGGTTATGATTTAAATCGTTGAGCGGCAGCCTATTAATTATATTATAACCCCACTAGAAATCGAAGTGTCAACATCACCGACATGCCGAAGAAGAAAAAAAAAACAAAACAAAAAAAACGGAGTCTGGAACACTGACGCGAACCATTACCTTGACGTGTTTCGACTTATGAGTAACGTACAAGTAACGTGTGTCGATGTATGTCAACGATCGCTTAAACGTGCCTACAACATGTTACTCATAGGTTAGAAATAAGTTTTGGGTACGCTAAACATTACCTCGACGTGTTTCAACTTATGAGTAACTTACAAGTAACACATGTGTCGACGTGTGTCAACGATCGCATAACGTGCCTACAACTTATGGCCAAGCGTATGTGGAACGTGTGAGTCATACATCGAAAAATTTCAAGCATGGAAAATTTGTCTAACACCTTGGCGTACTACGACGTATGCCAGCATACTACGAAAAAAAAGCCAGCGTACTACGATGTATGCCAGCGTGCTCTTAACGTATACAAACTTACCCATAACATATTTGACGTGTGCCAGCGTTTTAGCCAAATTTTGCATACGTCAGGCATACGCTGGCTAAATCGTCAAGGTGTGACAGGGCCTCTTCAGTTCCTTCGGCGCTGGTGGTTTGCTCAGCCAGTGAACAATCAGTGCTCCGTTGCATTCCACCCATCCGTGAAATGTAGGAGAAGGGGCTTCTATAAACCTCTCAGTCGCGCGGTGGTGGATCGCAGACTGATAGTTCACTCTTTTACAATGCAGCATCAGAGCGTCACTTGAAGGCGGCAACTTCTGTTCTCCCAGCGACTGGCTGCAGAATAGCTTGTAGCGAGCCTCATCCACACTCTTCATGGTCGGCTGATTGTACATGGCGCAGACGAATTGTTCCCTGTTGTGAATGATATTCTGATCTAGCGTGAATTCTCGACCAATGCTCCCGAAACAGGTGATGAGATGGGGACCCTTCATCATCAAGTCAAATGGCCTTGTTTTGCCCTTACCGTGGAATGCACTGGTGGTATTACTTCCCGTGAAATTGTGCAAACCAAACAACGCATCGCAGACAGAACTTTCCAGGGCATTACTCAGCTTCCTAATGTCAATGATGATAATGTCCTTGGGACTTCCTGTGACCAGATGGAAATTTCGTGCCCGAATCGACTTCGAGTGAGCCAATGCCAACACAAACACATCGGTGTCGAAACTCTCTATACGCACCGACTCTTCATTCTGTCCCGCGTGAGCGGCATGTAGCAGGAGCTTCGTGTCAGCTTCCTCATGGTCACATTCAAGTTCAGGTACTGACGACACAGTCATGACACCATTTGACGCCTTGATTTTCTCACATTTGCCGGCATGACTGACGTACAACAGCATGTCGCCCAGTTTTGATGGAGAGATGTTTCTCGTCCACAATTTGACGATTAACTCTATCAACGCCTCCTTGTTGGCTCTGCTCAGGAGATAATTGGCCCACTTTTTTGGAAGGGCTTGATCACGTCCATAGATGGTTCACACCTGAAGATCGCCTGCCCTGCCCGCTCGTCTGGCGTGCTCCAGGCACTTGATGCTGATACTTGGGTAAGTATCAAACACCACGTCCAGTCTCGAAGATTGGTTATGTCGTGCTTTGGCCAATACGATGTTCAGCACCATCTCTTCCAGTTTGCCGAAAGTGTTAGGCAGTGAACCATCCTTTATCGCCTGAATAACGGCCATTCCATCCACAATTGTTGCACCTTGGATAGGCCGAGCGTCCACATGGCAATCGGGCCACAGTTTAAGTATATGGTTGCGGAGTTTGGCTTTGTCTGTCTTAGCAATCGAACAATCACCGGATGCCAGCAGGAAAGATATGTTCGCCAGTGGGTACGTGAGCAGATCGTTGAGTGTTACATTGCTTTTCTCGCCAATCAATAGCAGTCGTGTGAAAAGACGACGTTAATTCGCAATTTCAACCTTCGGCGTCTGCTGGTGGGGAGTCGCCGACTTGCCTCGCGCCTTCGAGAAAGTTGCCAATTTGGCCTTCGAAATCGGACTGAAGAATGGGACCTCAACCGAGAGAAGCCGATCACGCAATAATTGCATGACAGCATTCTCTCCCTTGACATACGCGTTCATCAAGTCTGTGGAAGTGGCTGGCGGTGCGATGACACCTGAACTAATATTGACGAGTTCAAGGTGAGCGCCGGAGAAAGGGTTAATTATTTGAACTACTGTGTCCATCACTTGTACCACCACTGCTTCGTTCTTCTTCGAGCTCGACACATCCTAATCCTTTCTCGTTCGGGGCTCGTCGTGGATACCCGCCATGGACTCACATTTCCTTGCGATTTCCGCACGTGCTGGTTGGGACAGGATCCACTTCTTCCGAGCTGTGCTTTTCTGAGTGAAACCAATGATGCCTCCACTGGTCTTGCTGTCCCTATTTAAAGTCTGCTCTATGATCTGATCACACGCAACACTACTAAATCCATAACGCGTATGCCGTTGGGCAGTACATTTGCCATCCATGAACGCTTGATAGGTGTCTGGGTGGGAGTGCTCTCGCCCAGCCATTTCCAGCCAGTAAACGGGTAAGTACCTTGCATAGTTTAGGTGATCGTATGCAAAGTCCCAGGGCATTGACGCCCTCGTGATCGCAAGGTATTTCGGCCAGTTTGAAGTCCGAGTTGCCCATATAAGCTCTCGTGCTAGCTCCACCATTTCCAACTAGGAGCACCAGAATGTGAATGTTTTGCTCACTGGTCATTGCTGCTGTATGAAGTCGCTGTAGCGTGTGAACATTTCTGAGACCTCTTCCGATGACAGTAACTGTTCAAACAACAGAGACGGAAACGTTTCCTGGAGATGCTCTATACACCTCTCGAATCGCACACGCGTCTCCTCTGCGAGGGAGTCCATGAAGGCCTGGAAGCAGTCTTCCTCGCGCTTCGTAGACGAGCTTGTGACAGCGCAGACTCCTGTTATAGTGGTGGCCATTTATTACTGAATTTGCAGAATGCTGAGCGACAATTGCAGACTCTATTATGAGGTCGAGCAGACCTGCGTCTCTGAATCTTTTGCCGATCAGGCCGAGGAAGCTCATGAGTTTGTGGAATTCGCCGAAACGAATTACCAACCTTTCTGTCAACTCCGGGTGCAACCAACGAATCTCCTGCGCCTTACTGAAGATGGCAAGGTCGAAGACTAGAACTACTTCTTCACATTCCAGTTTATCAGCCATATCGATGCTTTGGCGTAGGACCGTGTAAACGGTGTCCAGTTCCGTGGGTGATGCCTCAATCACGGGAAGGTAGATGATGGCTGACTTGATCAACTCTTCATCCCGACGAAGGAAGGTGTTGAACCCAGTCCATGTCGGCAACCGCCCGTCCGTTTTCTGGACCGTTTTCATTGTGTAATAGAGCACATCCAGCGATAGCCTGTCCTCTTGTGATGGACTGATGTCAATGTCACAACTGTAAAAGGCTGTGGTCCCTTGCCTTTTCCCACCA
>NC_140978.1:40990520-41070520 GCF_056783735.1 Eptatretus burgeri | reverse complement strand
AATTAGATAGGGACACGGGATAGGGTAAGTGTGTCTGCGTAAACCCCTTTTAGTATTCTCTGGAGGCTTGCCGTGATGTCACAGGACAGTGTTGCGGATGGCTCCGCCCCGTGATCACGATTGGCGGAAGGCGACGGCGCAGGGCCAATAAAACGGCTCGATTGGAAGTGACGAGGACGGGAGGATAAAAAAGGTTCTGTTCGGGGTCGAAAAGGAAAAGGAAGAGGAAGAAGATCGGTACCGAAAGACTGTTTTGGTGGAGGCTGTTGTGCTGGGAGCGTGCTTGTTGTTGCGCTGATTCGGCCCTGGTTTCATCGTGTCTTGTCGCCTTGCTGAGCCTCGTGCCTCACCTTGGTTGGCTCTGGGGTTCTGCTGGCTCTGAGTATGGGGTCGAACGGCGGGCGGACCTGCCTCCCTCTCCTGCTCGCAACTTGGCGCCAGAACTGGTTCCCTGACGGCTATGAGCGGACTTGGGCCAAGACCAGGAGGTCGACAGCACCACGGTTTCTCCTGCCCCCCCCCCCCCCGACGAGAACAAGGCCAGCTCGTCCGACGCCAATCCAGGGACTGTTGCGTCCACACCACGGTCCAGCCTGACCACCAGGAATAGATACGTTTTGTGTGTGTGTGTGTGTGTGTGTGTGTGTGTGTGTGTGTGTGTGTGTGTGTGTGTGTGTGTGTGTGTGTGTGTGTGTGTGTGTGTGTGTGTGTGTGTGTGTGTGTGTGTGTGTGTGTGTGTGTACCTGGCGCCTTAGAGGGTTTGAGATTTGTATATTCATTGGAATTGTCTGTGTTTTCCCCACGCCCGATCCCACACCATCCCGTCGAATCGCCCCGGATCCCTCTTCTTGCCGAGTCTTGTTATTTCTGGTTAGAGAAATAAACATCAACTCAGTGAAAAGCGACTCGTGCCACCTTCCTCGTCCCGTTTGCGGTAGAGCGATGAGAACCGCCATCTTTGGGTTATAAATAAATAAACCGCCTCCATCGTTTCGGCTCATTCTACGTTAGCGGGACTGTTCAAGTCCCGTGGACATCACATTGGTGTCAGGGTGTTGGATGTTCGAACCCCTCTAAATTATATTTGGTATCGGGAGAATATACCAGAACTGAAATCTCGCCACGAATTGGAATATAAAATTACTACAGAAAAGCGCGCGAGTGCGGGAAAATTTTGGCGGGATTTTTCAAATTAAAATTAATTGGCGGCAAACGGGACTTCTGCACAATGGCGGATGTGCAGATGTTTGAGGAGGAAGGCCACGTGTCTGGCAGCGAGTCGGGGGAAGAAGGGAGAGACGGGGGTAGGATTGGAACCTCCCCCATTCCGAGCGTGGACCGTGCTTCATCGCCTGTTACGGAGCCGGCAGCGCCGGAAACCGGCACGATGACGATCTGGACAATGTTGGAACGTTTAGTGTGTGCAATTACAGCACAGGGGGCAAAAATGACGGCACAGGGGGCACAAATGGCAGAAATGACAGATCAATTGGGGGTAATGGGGAAACAGTTGGGTGCACGGATTGATTTAATGAGGGATGAATTGGGGGAAAAGATGGATAAAATGAAAACTGAGATGCAGGAGTGTGTGGATGTTAAATTGGGGGAAATACAAAGTAAATTCGAGGATAGATTGGAGGAAACAAAGGTAGAAATTACATTGGAGAGGGAAAATATACGTAAAAAATTGGTAGATAAAATTGATGCAACGAACATTCGGGTTGATAAAGTGGATGAAAGCCTGGAACGTCATCGTGCCTGTGTGGATGCTCGTATGCAGCTGCAAATAGAAGAGTGGGGAGAGCTGATGAAGCAAGGGATGAATTTGGCGGAGGAGGTAAAAGGATTGGAGGCTCGTTTGGACGAACAAGATAAAATTATGAGCCAAGATGAAGTCTTGGATAAAGGCCTGGTAGAGCCGTCTTTTGTAAGTAGTGTCCGGGTTGGTTGAGGAGCAGCTACAAACTCGCGACGGAGCCTTGGAGGAGGTTGTGCAGGCCCAGAAGATCCTGCGGGAGGAGGTGAATCGGTCCATTCAACGTTTGGAACAGGAGGCAAAATTGACCCATGAGACCCTCACCACAAAACATCTTTGGCCACAGTGGGCTCCGAAATTGGATACGCAGCCACAAGGGTGTTTGATCCCTGGGCTGGATTCGGACAAGGGAGAAACTGAGAAGCGGGCCACCGTAAAAGTGATCCCCCTGGTAAATTTTGACGGGTCAGGGAGCCTTGAAGCTTTTCTGACGCAATTTGAGTGTATTTCCCGACTAAACGGGTGGAATGAGCGGGAACGTACAGGGAATTTGGTGGCAACGTTGCGGGGACCAGCCGCAGATGTGTTAAACGTGATCGCGGAGGGGATGTTGACCAGCTCCCACATTTGCGAGGCGTTGAGCCATCGGTTTGGGTTTGCAGCGAACTGTGATCTGGTGCGGGCCCAGCACCAGCACCACAGATTAAAGCCAGGTGAGACAGTGCAGGAGCTGGCACAGGACATTTACCAATCAGTCAGGATCGCGTATCGGGACCTTACAGTGGAGGCATGGGACAGACTGGCACTAGAGAAATTTTTAGCTGCTCTTCCTGACCCTGAGGTCCGAGCGCTAGTGGAGTTACAGGATCCACCCACCGTTCACCGAGCGGCCGAGTGCGCGGCCAGGCTGGCCTCGTGGAGTCGGCCGGGTCGGGTTCCAGAGAGGCCATCAGTGACGATCCGACAGGCAGAGATCCAGGATCAGGGAGGGGGGCTGGGAGAAATTGGCATTACCCAAATGTTTCAGGAAATTTGCCAGAAACTGTCAAGTTTGATAAAGGGTAATCCGGTAGTTAGTGCGCCAAAGCGGCGGGGTCCAACCCAGCCAATAGAGCAATTCGATTATGGCCGAGGGGGTCCGGAACCGGAAGAGACATTTCACCGATACTCACGGGGGCCTTTTATGGGGAGTTGTTTCCGGTGCGGGCGAAGAGGACACGTGCAACGATATTGCCGGTACCCGGCGATGGAGGGACCCTCCAATAGACTTTTAGACTCGGAGAGGGTGAATCCTCCTGCTGAACCGCCAGGTCTATCCGAGATGCCCTTTCATAGGTCGGGTCCGGAGATCACTGTCGGGGGTCGGGGAGACTAGATCGGGCTGAGCATATAGGGCCATGCACGGCTGGTGAGATTGTGGCGAAGTGCCTCCTTTGGTGGAAAAAAATGAATTGTGGGAAAATTGGCATGGGTTTGAATGTTCTGCTGGGTTTTAGAGTGACAATCGGGACAGTTGGTAATTGGTAACAAAGCGGGAACGAGTGGCTGTCCAATGGTTGGTGCGTGGATCGGGTGTGGAGAAGTGCTGTGTGAGTTGTATCAAGTTAAGAAGTGAAATGTATAAATGTATAGTGCACACATTGTTTTTTTTTATTGGACATGGTGTGGTAACAGGGAAGGTCATGGTCGGTGAAGTGTTAGAAATGCAGGTGTCACATGTAAGGCCGATGGGGTGGGGGAGTCATGTGGGTTTTGTGGGTGGGGATGATGTGCTTGTCCGCAGGGATTGCTGAAGCTCACGGTGAGCGGGAATTGCGACCCCCTTCAAGGAGATTCACCCCTGGTGGCTAACGGTGACAGTGTCTGGAGGCAACTGGGAGAGGGTCTGGTTGGGCGACCAAGGCGGGTAGGCCCTTGGCGACCCTGGAAGGCCAGAGGAGCCAGTGAGATCCCTTCCAGTGTGTTGTACGGGGTTAGAGCTGATGGCTACCGGGGGGGGGGGGGGGTGGGAATCAAAGTGAGCGGGGCGGAGAAACGTCCGGGTTGGACTAAAGCTTACCTGTGGGCATGGTTGCACCTGAGATGCCCCCATCATCTTGTGGTAACCCACCCCACGGCCATGACGGGTTCAGCCTGAATCATTAAAATGGGGACCATGACCTAGAAATGTGATGATGACCATGGTGTGAGTGTTGTGAAGATGTGTGAGTCCCACTCGATCCTGCACAACTTGACATGTGCAGCAAGGGCATGATGTCCGCATAATTTTGGGGCAAGCAAATTTGAAAATTGGCTCCCCAGGTAAAGCTGGGTCTATTAGCATCCACTGGGGGAGGCGGTCAAGTGTAAATATCCTGTGAATAGTGTCGTTAAGGCTTAGAGTAGGAATGTAAAGTATAAGTGTTGTGTTTTTGTGGAACCTTTTGTTTCCCCTCCCCAGATCACTGGAAGAGTGTTGGGCAAGAGCGATGATCCAGAGGATGGAGTGCAACTTCGCTCAGTGCTCTCATGTGATAAAATAAAAAAATAAAAAATAAATAAAAAAATGAATGATTGTTTAGGTGAGGGTAAGGCCATAAGGTACATTAAGCAGGATAGGTAAGTTAGCTGCGACTCGCTGCCCATTGCCCCTCCTACTTTATTTTGTTCGGTTAAATAGGTGTGAGTCAGTAAGTGTTGAGGTTGGTACGGTAGCGCCTGTGATATACCTTGCAGGAGCTGCGGTACCAGAGGAGGGGGCAGTGTTACGTTTGAGGGGGGGGGTATGCATTCAAAGGGTAATTAGGATGTTTAATTAGGTATGCCATGCTGTTCGAGTTTACCAGGATCTCGATGTAATAAGTAGCAATTCAGTGGTGATAAGTTGTCTAGTAAATGTCCATTTCTTCAAGGGGGAAATGATAATTGTGACGTAATTAGATAGGGGCACGGGATAGGGTAAGTGTGTCTGCGTAAACCCCTTTTAGTATTCTCTGGAGGCTTGCCGTGATGTCACAGGACAGTGCTGCGGATGGCTCCGCCCCATGATCACGATTGGCGGAAGGCGACGGCGCAGGGCCAATAAAACGGCTCGATTGGAAGTGACGAGGACGGGAGGATAAAAAGGTTCTGTTCGGGGTCGAAAAGGAAGAGGAAGAAGATCGGTACCGAAAGACTGTTTTGGTGGAGGCTGTTGTGCTGGGTGCGTGCTTGTTGTTGCGCCGATTCGGCCCTGGTTTCATCGTGTCTTGTAGCCTTGCTGAGCCTCGTGCCTCACCTTGGTTGGCTCTGGGGTTCTGCTGGCTCTGAGTACGGGGTCGAACGGCGGGCGGACCTGCCTCCCTCTCCTGCTCGCAACTTGGCGCCAGAACTGGTTCCCTGGCGGCTGTGAGCGGACTTGGGCCAAGACCAGGAGGTCGACAGCACAACGGTTTCTCCTGCCCCCCCCCCCCCCGACGAGAGCAAAGCCAGCTCGTCCGACGCCAATCCAGGGACTGTTGCGTCCACACCACGGTCCAGCCTGACCACCAGGTATAGCTACGTTTTGTGTGTGTGTGTGTGTGTGTGTGTGTGTGTGTGTGTGTGTGTGTGTGTGTGTGTGTGTGTGTGTGTGTGTGTGTGTGTGTGTGTGTGTGTGTGTGTGTGTGTGTGTGTGTGTACCTGGCACCTTAGAGGGTTTTAGATTTGTATATTCTTTGGAATTGTCTGTTTTCCCCACGCCCGATCCCACACCATCCCGTCGAATCGCCCCGGATCCCTCTTCTTGCCGAGTCTTGTTATAGAAATAAACATCAACTCAGTGAAAAGCGATTTGTGCCACGTTCCTCGTCCCGTTTGCGGTAGAGCGATTAGAACTGCCATCTTTGGGTTATAAATAAATAAACCGCCTCCATCGTTTCGGCTCATTCTACGTTAGCGGGACTGTTCAAGTCCCGTGGACGTCACAATATTTATATATGTTGTTGTTCATCTTTCGACTGCTCCCGTTAGGAATCGCCACAGCGGATCATCCGTTATGATCCGCATACTGATTTGGCACGGGTTTTACGCCGGATGCCCTTCCTGACGCAACCCTGGTCGCCTCTTACGACACAGGGATAAGGATTGGGTTTCGCCATGATTCCGGGATGCCCTACACCCTCTCATAGCGTGGTCCAGCGCATAGCTCCCATCCTCAAGCGATCCTCCAACCCAAGCCTCCGAGTCGCTGGATTACAGGCGCACGATATATATATATATATATATATATATATATATATATATATATATATATATATATATATATATATATATATATATATATATTTAGACCCATCCACATCTCTCACCTGTGAATGGAGGGAATAACCAATCAGCTCTCACCTAATCAATTAAACCCAGGTGGCTCAGATGAAATAAATGATTGACCCATCCCACACTGTAGCTGAAGAAGATGCATAAAACAACCCAGGAAGACCGACACACGGTAAGCACTACGCTGTTTCGAACCCTTCCCAGAGCTCCTCAACTATAAAGACATTCACACATCGTCCACATATGAGAATCCCAATACCACACACCCCCTCAGCCATGGGACCGGTTTCATCACTTATAGGCGAATCATCAGCGATGGCGGAGAGAGCAATGCATACCATGAAGCTCCCAAGCATGTAGCACATGCAAACGTCAAAAGCAGTCAATATATAAATAAATAATACCCACCCACACCTCTCACCTGTGAATGGAGGGAATAGCCAATTAGCTGAGCTGAATAGTTGAAGGGGGGGGGGGGACAAAGATTTATTTTTTTTTGTACATGGCTCACTTGGCTGCACCTGGATGGGGTTGAGGGTGGAGGAGTAGCAGTTGAAACCCGAGTCCTATCTCGGTTATCCTGATGACTTCATCTTTGCTTTTTGCTTGTTCGGGTTCCTTCTGATTACTCCAATGCAGTACCTATTTTATGTGGACTTCCATTTGATTTGAAATTAATTTTTTTTTAATAAAAATTCGCCACCAGAAGTGTTGGCTTGCACAAAGTCCTCAACACTGTGGCGTAAATATTCCATGAATACAATCTAGTTTTTTTGTTTATCTACAGAATGTGCTAACATAGGCCACAAGCTCCACTTAGTGGTAGTCAGGAGTACATGTTCTTTTTTTCAACCAGTACATCTATAAAGTTTTTTTTTAACTCCTTTATTACTTTACTTTCTTTGAGGGACATTGTGAATGCTTTTCTTCCTTCTATGATTGAGGAAGAGGGGAGAAATCCACACAATGAACAACCTTTTGCAAAAAGACACTGGCTGAAGGCTCACAAACACCTATCATGATTGGAAGGTTCGATTCCATTTTTTTCATTGGTAACATTTGTACTTATGGAAGCTTCCAAATTATCCTCTTCCTTGAACAAGGCAAACATGTTCTCACATGGAATTGTGGTGATGGAGTTATCATTTATTTACCTTTGGCCAGAAGGTAACACGCTTCCTCCAGCTGATTTTCGTTTTTTTCTTTTGGACACAGTAATAAACTACCCTTTTTTGTATACATCGTCGATGCTCGGGGAAAACCATGTACACTGAACGGATAAGGGTGTAGCAGGACAAAAAGGAAGAGGAGGGGGGTGGGGGAACCAACAGCAGAGTTGAAGGCCAAAATAGAGGGAGATTTGGACAAATAATGGGTGTGGGAAGGAATGAGGGTCTGAAGAGGATGCATGGGTGGACAAGATAGATACAGAAGGAATAACTGGAAATTTGGAAAGAGAAGGGATTGGAGTGGGGTGGGGGGGGGGTCGTTAAACGAGGCTAGAATACATCATGGTTTTGGATGGGGACGATCTGAGATGGTTGTGAACAGCTGTCTTGAAGACTTGGAGGGAAGAGTGAGATTGAAGAGGAAGTGGAAGTTGGTTCTGCAGGTGGGAAAGAAGAGGAATGAATGAGTGGAATTGAACAGTGATCTTAGATTTTGGTAGTTTCACCAGAAGGGGTTGCTGTTGGACTGTGTCCCTGCAGACACCTGCGGGGGGGGGGGGAGATCGAGAGCCCACTGACCCATCTGCGATGGTTGGCCCATCGACTCAGCTTCATCGCGGGACATTCCAATAACCTTTAAGGCCTTGGTTTCCACGATGTCAAGATGAGCAAGATGTGAGATCAGGTAGCCAGCCCAAAGGGGAGAGCAGTACTCCAAGCTGTGGTTGATGGCCTTGGAGGTAGATAGAAGTTCAGGTGTGCTTTGTATGAAGTTCAGAAGGACTTTGTATGAAGGAGAATGCCCAGTCAGCGGTTGGCTTTTGAGACCAACTCTGAAATGTGATTTGGTCAAGAAAGATAAATGGCTGAATTTACTCAAGAGGATTGTAAAGAAAGTAGATGGGGTGAGGGGAAGGGGGATGTTGTTGCCAGGCGATCCTTTCCGAGCGAGATGGTGAGAGTGTGAGGCTTGTCTATTCCATATTTCAAGTGCTTGACCAGCTTTTGATATTGTCAAGGTCTGAAGAGAGGGATTAGTCTGCAACACTTGTCTGTCTGAAGGATGAGGGATGTCACCTTAGTGGGTGGAGTCATCAGCAAATAGATTTTCCAGAGTCAGAAAGATCATGTATGATGATCAGGAATAGAACTGGGTCCAGAACACTCACTGCCTTGGAGCACTCCAGCCTTGACAGGAAGAAGAGATGAATGGATTCTGTTGAGAGCTACACGTTAGCTACGAGAGTGGAGGAACTTAGTTATCCAAGAGTGGACTTGGCTTTGGATTTCATAGGCAGAGGGTTTTGAGAGCAAGGCAGCTGAAGTGTGATGGCTTCATGCAGTCCCTGAGAGCTTGCCTGAGTGAACTGCTGGACTCACTGGTGCTAAAGCTGTTCTCTAAGGATGGCCAGAGATATATGTTGACTTTCACAGAGTAGCCATTGGGGCACAGGAAGAGCAAGATACTTAAGCAGGGAAGTTGATCTTCACCAAATCCAGAAGGGAAGATTTGTCATTGACAGAAATCCAGGTAGGAAAGTTTACAGTGTCAGTCCCACGGAGTAATAGTCGATTATGTACCATTGTTAAGACCATGCATGCTGTCAAGTACCCATACTCTCGAGCAACACCCTAAAGAAAGTGTTACAAACTGCGAGTTGATTTTCGGAACATTTAGAGAGCAAAAGAAGACCATTCAAATTGATGGAATCCGAACCGCCCCGACCAAGCCCACCATGCCAACTTTCAAAGTATTGTCCCATATGGGCATTAAAATCACCAAGTATAATCATTAATTTTTCAAGCTGAGGAATTTTTGAAATTGATTGTTCAAGAATGAAAGAGTATTGAGGGAGGTGGCAGAGCAGATAAGTGCGATGTTAACTGATATTGTAACACCACACAAAATAGATTGTTGGAATCGGGACAGGTACCCGAAGAGTGGAGAGTTGCAAACGTTTAATGAAGAATCCAGAAAGGAATTTGGGAACGATAGACCTGTAAGCTTGACTTCAGTTGTGCAGAAGGTGTTGGAGATCTTAAGGAACGTATGGGGAACCTTCTGAAAATAACTTCAAACAACTTAAAGGCAGTCAGCATGGATTCACCAAAGGGAGATAATATTCAATAGAGTAGTTCAAGACTAGGAGAAGAGGGAAGTGCAGTGAACGTAGTATATCTAATCTAGTCTTTTAGAAAGCATTTGATAAGGTACCAGGGGTGCAAATTAACATTTTTATCCACCGGTCAGCAGGGCCGGTGACTAGAAAAAGTTAACGGCCCAGCAGAATTTCTACCGGCCCGATAAAATCAAGACAAAAGTCACAAATTTGATATCAAACACTTAATATACTCGCATGAGTGAGTTGGATGAGCGAGGTTGGTTGGATGAGTGAGTTGGATGGATGGATGAGTGAGTTTGATGAGTGGGGTGGGGGTGGGGGGATGATGCAGGGAGGAGGAGGTTGTGGGTGATGGGGGGGGGGACCTTTTTTGTGTGGGTGATGGGGGGAGGGAAGGGGGGTTGTGAGTAGTGCTGGGGGGGGCATTTTTGTGGGTGATGGGGTGGTTGTGGCTGATGGACGATGGGGGGGGGGTTGTGGGTGATGGACAATGGTGGGGGTACTACTCATCCAACCAACATCAAATATAAAGTCACTCATCCACCGAACTCACTCATTAACCCAACCTCACCCATCAAACTCACTCATTCATGGAACCTCACTCATCAACCCAAAAGCCTCATCAATCTCACTCATTCACCTACCCTCACCCATTCACCCAAATTCACTCATTTAACCAACCTGGCAGTGTTGGGCACAGATAACCAAAAAGTTAACTTCGATAACGATAATTATAATACAAAGTTATCAGAAGTTAACGATAATCCGATAACTACTTCTTAACATAAATTTTTAATAACAAGGAAAAAGCTTCAAAACCCATAGAAAAGGCTTATTTATGCTAAAACCGAGAATAAAATAAGCATTTTGCATCTTTTTAGAGTGTATGAGTCGTCACACACAGCACACACAGCACGGTTAACCGGACGGAGTCCATCATGCATTGGGAGGTTAACAGGACGGGTCAAGGACACAATGTGAAGCCAACAAACAAATTAATGTCCATTTCTTACCGAAAGAACAACGGGAATAGGTCCGCGGAACGCTGCGCACACAAACAGGAAGGCAACGTTAATACAAACATGAGAGGCACGACCTTACAAACACACCGAGAACAGTTACAAACATGGCGCGACGGTATCTCCACGCCTCGACACTCATGTCCGATTGTCCGTCGCTCTTAGAGAACGTTGTACTTTACGGTACTTCTACATATTCTACGGTCCCCTGTGCCAGTGCGCATGCGCAGCCTGAGCCGGAGCCAGGGATGTTGTGGGTGTTTCAACCTGTTCAATACTTGTTTGATTATTGTCGTTCCACGCAGTCGAGTAAAGATCGTCGGTGCTGAGGAGGACACGACTGGGTGAAAACGGACCACGAGAACGTCGACAGTGAGTTTGGGTTTCTCGGGTTCTGTACCCAATCTTCGCCCCCAGGACACTGTACACACTTGTGCATCACCGAAAATAGAACGTTTACTCCAGAATAACTGTTCCTATGGCGCCGGTGGAAGCAGAGTGCCCGATCGAGGGTTGTGACTATATGGCTACACACGCAGAGGCGGCAGTGGTGGCCGCCATGTTGAGTATACACGCCACTGTGCACGTCGCCGCCCCCGGGGCGGCGAGCTCGAATGCCAAGATGGAGAAACTCAAGCGTCCCTCCATAGCACTGGCCGGAACGGGCGAGGCCTGGTCGTACTTCATAACCCGCTGGGGCGAATACAAAACAGGTACTAAGCTTGTCGGACCCGACATAGTCGCGCAGCTACTGGAGAGCTGTGAGGAGGAGCTGAGAAAGGACCTCACTCGCGCGGCGGGTAGGAGCCTCGTGGACAGCGATGAAGAAGACGTCCTCGCCGCCATGAAGGCGCTCGCCGTCCGGACGGAGAACACGATGGTAGCTCGAGTGGCCCTGTCTAACATGCGGCAGGGACACGAGGAGCCCGTCTGGTCGTTCCACGCCCGCATCAAGGGGCAGGCGGACACGTGCAAGTATGAAATGAAGTGCACCAAGGCGGGGTGCGATCAGGTCAACGACTTCACGGAAGAGATATTGCGCAACGTGGTTGCCCGTGGCATCGCGGACCAAGCAATACAACTTGACCTACTCGGTGAGAAGAACCAGGACATGCCATTAAAGGACATGATAGAGTATATCGAGGCCAAAGAGTCTGGAAAACGCTCGGCATCGCGCCTGCTTGACACTCAGAGCACGGACGCGATCAGTAGTTCGTATCGGCGGGGAAAGCGACAGGACGTCCGCGCCAGAGTAGGAGCCAGGCTGGAAAAACGGAAGGCCAAGCCCGAAGGAGTATGCATCTACTGCGGCGAGGTGGGCCACGGCAAAACGCCTCAATGGCGCGCCAGACGTGCCGAGTGCCCCGGATACGGTAAAAAGTGCCGGAAGTGTGACCGCCAGAATCACCTCGACAAGGCGTGCCTGGGCGGCCGATCGGCAAGACCCCCATCTCAGGAGACCGACGGGATGTACGACGAACAGACGGCAGCCTTCGTCGAGCTATGCACGGTCACCATGGCCAGCACAGAGGATGAAATACGCGCGCTTCCCCACGCTCACCACCTGTACGATGATATGTGCGATAAGTGGATGAAACGCATATCCGACCCGCAGCCATACGTCAACCTCACTCTCACCAACAAGCGCGAGGATTACAAAGCGCTGGGTTTTAACCTCCTGAAACACACCCGCGCGGTAACCCTACCCGCTATGGCAGACACGGGGTGCCAGAGCTGCCTGATCGGCATTAAAGTCGTCCAACAAATGGGCCTGAGTACCGAGGACCTCATACCTGTATCCATGACCATGAAGGCCGCAAACAACAAAGGAATTCGTATCCTCGGAGCCGTGGTAGTCAGATTCGCCGGTAACAGTGACGATGCTCGGAGATTGGAGACGCGCCAAATCGCGTACGTGATGGACTCTTCAGACCGCATATTCCTCTCCCGCGCGGCCTGCATGGACCTGGGAATGATCTCGGACAGATTCCCGACACTCGGAGAGGTGAATCTGACGACCTCGGAATTGTGCGACTGCCCGCGACGCGCGGAGCCGCCGACCAAGCCGACCGCACTCCCCATGCCAGCGACCGAGGCCAACAGAGAGGCACTACAGTCACATTTACTCAGGATGTATGCTCAGAGCACATTCAACACCTGCCCACACCAGCCACTACCGAGAATGACCGGCCCGCCACTACGTCTTATGCTCAGTGAGAACGCGACACCGGTTGCCCATCACACTCCCATCTCCGTGGCCATACATTGGCAAGATGAGGTAAAAGCAGGCCTCGACCAGGACGTTCGGCTCAGCGTGTTGGAGGAAGTACCCGTCGGCACGCCGGTGACATGGTGTCTCGCATGGTAATTTGCGCGAAAAAGAATGGCAAGCCGCGACGCACCGTCGACTTTCAGGCCTTGAACAAGCATGCGTTCCGCGAGACCCACCACACCCAATCCCCGTTCCACCAGGCGAGACGGGTACCTAACGGGAAGCGCAAGACAGTATTCGACGCATGGAACGGTTACCATAGCGTCCGCCTACACGAGGACGACCGCCACAAGACGACCTTCATCACTCCATGGGGGCGCTACCGGTACCTATCTGCCCCACAAGGGTATATGGCATCGGGGGACGGTTACTCACGACGATACGATGAGATCGTCGCGGACATTGATAACAAGACCAAGTGCGTAGATGACACGCTACTATGGTCAGACACGATTGAGGGGAGCTACTTCCAGGCGGTCCAATGGCTGGATATATGTGGCCGGAATGGAATCATCCTCAACCCGGAGAAGTTTGTCTTCAGCGCACCCACGGTGGACTTCGCGGGCTTCACCATCACCATGACCGACGTGCGACCGTGCAGCCGCTACCTGGAAGCAATCCACGATTTCCCACAACCGCGTAACATCACCGACATCAGATCGTGGTTCGGGCTTGTCAACCAGGTGGCATACGCCTTTAGTATGGCCGAACGAATGCAGCCATTCCGGAAGCTCCTGAAAAGTGGAGAACGCTTCCAGTGGTCCATGGAGTTAGAGGATATATTCCGCGAGTCTAAAGACGTGATCGTACAAGAAATCGAACGCGGTGTCCGCATATTTGACAAAACTAAGCCAACATGCATCGCCACGGACTGGTCGAAGGAGGGAATCGGATTCTGGTTGCTTCAAAAGCACTGCCGATGCGTGCCAGTTAGACCATTCTGCTGCACTGATGGATGGAAAATAACCCTGGTCGGCAGCAGATTTACACACGCGGCAGAATCCAAATACGCGCCCATAGAGGGCGAGGCTCTCGCAGTCGCGGACGCCTTGGACAAGGTGCGCTACTTCGTACTGGGCTGCGAGAACCTGATCGTTGCGGTAGACCCCAAACCACTGCTGAAACTCCTTTCGGACAGAGCACTTGACGACATACCCAACCCCCGCCTCAGGAACCTCAAGGAGAAGACCCTGCGTTATCGCTTCTGCATCATACATATCCCGGGCATGAAGAACAAGGTGGCAGATGCCATGTCGCGCAGGCCAGTTGGCACCACGCGACCTCCACTCATGAACCTTCCAGATGACAATGCCACCATAGCGACCCACCTCCAACCAAGCACGCACACCGACGTCCTGTCCCTCCTACGCCAAACTGAGCCGGAGTATGACGACGACGTCGAGGAGGACAACCTGGCATGGTGTGCCGCGGGCCTCGAATCATTGCGATCAGTAACATGGGATCGCGTCAGGGAAGCCACCAGCAGCGATGGCGATATGCACATATTGGAGGGAATGACAATGAACGGCATCCCCGACTCAAAAATCGAGATGCCAGAGACAATTCGCGACTATCACCTGTACTGCGAGAACATTACATCGACAGATGGAGTGATCCTATACAAGGACCGAGTAGTCATACCACCCTCACTCCGCGGCGATGTGCTGAGCGCCCTACACGCTGCCCACCAGGGCGTATCAATGATGACCGCCCGTGCAGAGTCCTCTGTATTCTGGCCAGGCATGTTGGCCGACATCAGCGCCACTCGGAAAAACTGCGAACACTGCCACCGGATGGCACCATCACAGCCTGGAGCGCCACCAACTCCACCTATTCCGGTCGTTTACCCCTTTCAGGCAGTGTGCTCGGACTTCTTTGTACACAGGGGTGCACACTACCTTGTGACGGTGGACAGATACTCGAACTGGCCGATCATCTCAAAGTCGACGGGTGGCGCCGCCGAACTCATAAACCACTTACGTCGCGCCTTCGTGACGTACGGGACACCAGAAGAGCTCGCGTCGGATGGGGGACCGGAGTTCCCCTCCACCGAGACCAGGTCATTCCTGCACAGATGGGGCGTACACCACCGCTTGTCATCGGTGGCCTTCCCTCACAGCAACTGTCGCGCTGAGATTGGAGTTAAGACAATGAAACGACTTATCACGGACAACACCAGCCCGCAGGGAGAACTTGACACTGACGCTGTGCAGAGAGCGATACTACAATATCGTAACACGCCTGACCCTGACACGAAGATCTCCCCGGCAATGTGTGTCTTCGGCCGCCCGATACGCGATTTCATCCCAATTATCCCCGGGAAGTACAGACCGCACGACACTTGGCATGAGACCCTGAAAGCGAGGGAGGAGGCCCTCCGCAAACGTCATATCCGCACAGCCGACACCTGGGCAGAACACACCAAACGCCTTCTGCCACTTGCTGTAGGGGACCTAGTCCGCGTACAGAACCAGACAGGATTCCACCCAAAAAAATGGGACAAGACAGGCAGTATCGTGGAGGTACGCCAACACGACCAATACGTGATCAAGATCGACGGCTCGGGCAGAGTCACACTTCGGAACAGGAAATTCCTGCGCAAGTTTAGCCCAGTTCGCAATGACCAGCTGCCACCCCGGTCTATCTATGATGATCTAGCAACCCGCATCACTGTACCTGCACCCGTTGTAACACCGCAACTGCCTGACCTCGACAGCGAACCCGTGACATCTGCGACGCCAACGGGGCCCACGCCGGCACTGACGTCATCAGTATGCACACCCCGGCGCAAGACGACACCCGTTTCAGACACGCCAGCAGCACCAGGACGAGGCACACCGAGGCGCGCGATCCTTCAGACGCCACCATCGGCCCCTGAAACCCCGAGAGCCCCATCCCCACTGGGGCCCGATGTGACACCACCAGCACCAGCAATAGGTCAACGCCGATCCACCAGAGCGACCAGCGTGCCTGCCTGGCACAAGGACTACTCCATGGAATAGTCACACGATGGGCGATATCAACTTTTGTTCATTCATTAAACTTAATATTTTCTCAGCCTTTATCTATTAACATAATTGAAATGAAAACAAGAGAAGAACCTTCAGAGTGTAGGCTTTATTCCATTTGATTGAAGCCGCTTCTACGGGCACACCAGGGAATACAGGCGCAGCAAGGAGTACATAAGCAGTAAGGTATACACGTGCAACTAATCACCGCAAAATAAATCAGTATAAGCCCGGAGTCCGATATACTCTCAATTCTCACCATTCAACGAGCACCAAGTGAACCGCCGCCGTAAACGACAATGCCCCTGGGACAATCACCCCCGACCGAGCCGAACCTCAGCTTTATCTATTCCGTGCTCGAGCCGTGCAACATGTGATCACACGTCACGACCTTCAATTCACCACATTTTCCCCGTCTTTAAAATGTAACTAGAGGCCCAACTAACGCACCATGATTACTTCCGCGCTACAGGAGTATACATTTCAAGCAACGCGAACTATCTAAACTACAGAAGCATACATGCCAAGCAGTGAGGATTATTTTGAGTTGTAGGAGCATGGTCATGAGCATCGATATATTATGTAACGAGCATATA
Source organism: Eptatretus burgeri (assembly GCF_056783735.1). Classification (NCBI taxonomy): domain Eukaryota; kingdom Metazoa; phylum Chordata; class Myxini; order Myxiniformes; family Myxinidae; genus Eptatretus; species Eptatretus burgeri. The sequence continues at coordinate 41,054,305 of NC_140978.1, read as the reverse complement.
GGAGCATGAGCATCGAGGATGCCGATAATCCCCTTTACAGATTGAGTCAGCGAGGGGGTATTATCCGTCGACCTCTCCGGGAGTAAATGGCGGTTTCACTTGAGGGAGGCTTCCGATCCTCTTGGTGAGCCTCGACTCGTGCCGGGATGACTCCCCGATCGCTCTCGGGTGGAACGCGGCAGCTCCGTCGCCACCATTCTTGGGTGGAGTTCCTGGGGGGGGTAACACCTGGGGAGGGGATGTCAGAGGGAGGAGCGCCAGATGGTGGTGTACCTGCGGGAGGAGTACCTGAGGGAGCCAAATGGCGAACCGACACAGTGGTCTCCCTGCCATCCGGGAGCCTGACATGAGCATACTCTGGATTAGTATCGATGAGTTCGACCTCTTCCACCATGGGTTCATACTTGCTTTGTCGTACCGGGCGTTTCATGAACACTGTTCCGGGATGGGTTAGCCAGTTGGGCACCGATTGGCCGTCAACATAACGCCGCTGGTGAGTAAACATTCGTTCGTGAGGAGTTGCATTGGTGGACGTGCAGAGCAAAGAGCGTATGGAATTCAGAGCGTCGTGAAGGGTAACCTCCCACTGCTCGGGCCCCAGTCTTCTCGATTTCAGCGCCAGTTACGGCTTTCCAAATAACTCCATTATATCGTTCCACCTGCCCATTACCCTGTGGGTTGTAACCCGTCGTTCGACTAGTTGCTATGCCGTGCTCTAATAGGAATTGTTTTAGCCCGGCCGACATGAAACACGGCCCTCTGTCTGAATGTATGCACGAAGGTTTCCCAAACATAGCGAAGAGGTCAGACAGACATTTCACGACAGTGCCCGAGGTCATATCCGAGCACGGAAATGCGAAAGGGAACCTTGAATATTCATCAACAACAGTGAATATGTATCTGTTGTCTGTCTCGGTCGGCAGGGGCCCTTTGAAGTCAATGTTTAGTCTCTCGAAGGGAGAAGTGGCCTTGATCAATCTGCCAGAAGCCGCGCCATAGAATCTGGGTTTTAGTTCAGCACACACAGGGCATGAAGCATTCATTTGTTTAATATCTTCAATAGAATAGGGAAGGTTTTGTCTGCGCACGAAATGTGCCATTCTGGTTACCCCCGGGTGGCAAAGAGACACATGGAGGTCTTGCAAAGCCCGACTGATTGTCGCCGAACAGTAGACCCGAGAGAAGGTGTCTGCAGCAGGGTTTTCCCTCCCGGGCCGGTAAACTATGTCGTAACTATAGCAGGCTAGGTCTATCCGCCATCTCATAATTTTTTCATTCATAATTTTCCCGTTATTTTTCCCATCAAACATGAATGCCACGGATCGTTGGTCCGTAACGAGCGTGAAATGGTTTCCCAGTAAATAGTGTCTCCATTTACGTAGGGCTTCGACAATGGCGCACGCTTCCTTCTCTATTGCTGAGTCTCTGCTCGCTTCCAGAGAGAGTTCTCGAGAAGAACGCGACGGGTCGCCCAGACTGATTAAGCGTAGCAGCTAATCAGTGATCAGAAGCATCTGTTTCCACCACGAAGGGCACCGAGCTATCGATCGATAATACCCCGGAATTACTGATATCATCTTTGAGGCTGTGGAAAGCTTTTACAACAGCGGCATCTGGTGGAAAGTTTTTGCAATGCACTAGGGGATGTATTTTCTCGGAGTATTGCGAAATCCATCTCGCATAGTAAGCGAACATGCCGATCACCCGGCGCATTGTCTGCAGGTCCTGAGGTGGGGGTAGCTCACGAAGTGGGCACAATCGTTCAGGATCAGGCTTAATCGTGCCGTCGGCTATCGTGTAGCCGAGAAGGTCAATTGACCTTGCCGAGAATACGCATTTCTCGTAGTTGAGGGTCAGATTATATTTTCTAGCAATGCTCAAGAATCTGTCCAGATTCATGTCATGTTCCCCCTGATCCCTACCGCACACTGTGACATTATCCACGTAAACAAAAGTGTCTTTGAGGTTTTCATCTGAGATGATGTCGTCCATAACCCGTTGGAAGCAAGCTTCTCCATTCGTGACACCGAACGGAATCCTCCTGAATTGGTAGAGGCGTCTACCTGCCTGGAATGCGGTGTAAGGTTTGTCTTCCTCTCGGATGGGAATTTGATGATAGGCGCTTCGCAAATCGATGGTGCTGAATATCTTATAATTGGCCACGCGTTCGACCATCTCGTCTATGCGCGGCAAAGGGTAGGCATCGAGTTGGGTGAAACGATTGACCATTTGGGAATAATCGACAACCATTCGTTTCTTATGATTCTGATTGGTGGTGACCAACACCTGTGCGCGCCATGGCGAATCGCTCGGTTCTATAATTCCTTCTTCCAGTAATCGCTTGGTCTCTGAAGTGATGAAGTTCATATCAGCAGTGGTATATCGCCGCGATTTGATCGCTATCGGTTTACAGACCGGCGACAAGTTAGCAAACAGCTGGGGGGACGTTACCTCTGCGGTGGTCAAAGCATTTAAAATTAGATGAGGTTTGCTTCCTCCAAAGGGTATTTCGACGCTCGTGTGCTGCTTGAGGACATTATGACCCAGAATTATGTCTGCGCATAAATCACGAAGCACCAGTACCCTTACATCCCGATGCGTGTACCCTTTTACGTCCAATTCAACATTGCAGTACCCTCGTACGCGGGACTGTAGTGATGTGGCGGCCATGCATACCGTATTGTCTGTCGGGTGGATCTTCCATTTCCTGCCCTTCACTAGCGAGCTGTTGACGAAACTTTCAGAGCTACCGGTATCAATCAGAGCCTCAGCCATATGCCCGTTAATTCGTACGTTGATGATAGCTTTGGATAGATTCCCCGGTGAGGCTGCAGTTAGTTTATTTTGTGAGTAGAGAGCCGCAGAAGTGGGTTTATTTCTCCTTCGAGTAGATTTACATACCCTGGCATAATGCCCTTTCTTGTCACAATTCATGCATGTGGCATCTCTGGCGGGGCATTTGTGGCGGGGTGTCTTTTGTACCCACAAAAGAAGCATTTACCAACCGGAGTAGTTGCTGAGGAGTTTGACGAGGTCTGGGTATCCGACTCCTCGGGTTTTTCTCCATCCCCTGTGTCAGGCTGTGTCTGTGTCTGTGGGGTTCCTTGAGTTTCCACCGTAGCGGCGTTCATTAGCAGCATCGGTGTCCCAAATGACTCAGATTGCTGCTGAGCCGTATCCATCGCTCGAGCCTGATCGACTACCTTTTCAAGAGTGGGTTGCGCTTTCTCTAGTAAGTATTGCCGTATGTGGGCTGATCTGAGTCCTTGGATAAATGCCTCCCGGGTCGCTTCATTTCGGTGTTCCTCGGCGTTTACGGCCCGGAAGCTGCCGTCTTTTCCCAGCTGTTTCAGAGCTTGCAGGAACTGATCGATTGTCTCCCCGGCTGCTTGCTTGCGTGTGTTGAGAAGATGTCGTATGTATACCTCGTTCTTGCGCTTCACGTAGAGCGCCTGCAGCACGTCGATCGCTGCTTCGTAGGTGTCACACTCCGAGAAGAGCCTGTATACGCTGGGCGAGACATGATTCACAAGGGCGGCCAATTTGTCGGCTCCCTCTTCGATGATGGTCAGATAGTGTGAGAAGGAACGGAACCAATGCGACCATTTCATTTCTGAGTCAGTCGCGTTTGGGTCTGCGTCGAACCTCTCTGGTTTGTAGATCTTGTCCATCGTTGGTTGAGAGAGCCGAGAAAACCAAATGGAATAAATTGAAATGAAAACGAGAGAAGAACCTTCAGAGTGTAGGCTTTATTCCATTTGATTGAAGCCGCTTCTACGGGCACACCAGGGAATACAGGCGCAGCAAGGAGTACATAAGCAGTAAGGTATACACGTGCAACTAATCACCGCAAAATAAATCAGTATAAGCACGGAGTCCGATATACTCTCAATTCTCACCATTCAACGAGCACCAAGTGAACCGCCGCCGTAAACGACAATGCCCCTGGGACAATCACCCCCGACCGAGCCGAACCTCAGCTTTATCTATTCCGTGCTCGAGCCGTGCAACATGTGATCACACGTCACGACCTTCAATTCACCACAATAATAAAGACTCGGAGGGAGATAGAGAACATTGTACTTTACGGAACTTCTACATATCGACGGTCCCCTGTGCCAGTGCGCATGCGCAGCCTGAGCCGGAGCCAGGGATGTTGTGGGTGTTTCAACCTGTTCAATACTTGTTTGATTATTGTCGTTCCACGCTAATAAAGTGGTCGAACAAATTGAACTCTGTTCTTATTTAGCTCTGCCAAAGGTTTGACCGTCCTTGTGTTTGAATTAACCGATCTGTACGTTTCCCAACCTTGACCGAACCCAGTACCTGCAGAGCCGAGCAGCCGCATGGCTGAGGAGGTCGCCATTGCAAGGCTTCTTCTTCTTCTTCTTCCACCGCCTCCTCTTCCTCTTCCTCTTCTTCTTCTTCAACCGCCTCCTCTTCCTCTTCCTGCTCTTCTTCTTCCACCGCCTCCTCTTCCTCTTCCTGCTCTTCTTCTTCTTCTTCTTCCACCCCCTCCTCTTCCTGCTCTTCTTCTTCTTTTTCTTCCACCGCCCTCACTTCTTCTTCCATTTTTCTTCACACAGCGGCCTGATTCAGCATTATCTTGTAAAACAAGTAATCTATAATCATGAACATTTTTCTCCTCATTGATAATTAGTTTGGCGAAATGTGACCCGGAAACGATTAAAATGTTATCGGACAAAAAATTAACGGACATTATCGGACGAAAAAAATCGAGTTATTGGAAGTAAACTGGTCCGATAACGATAAATGGAAGTTAACTTCCGATTTCAGTCCGATAAAAAAAGTTAACTTCGATAATTACCTGTTATCGGATTATTATCGCTTTGGTGCCCAACACTGCAACCTGGGCATGAGAAAATGCGCCCGAACCGCGCCAAACCGGCAAATCTCACGCAATCTCGCGGGATTTGGAATGAGATGAAAACAGACAAAATGGCCGCCGCAGAATTACCGGTGATTTCTGCGGACAAAAACAGTAGTTCTCGTTGAGAAAACTAGTAGAGAAGCTAGTACAAATTGTACAAAATAAGAGGAATCACCGGTGATTCGCCAGCCGGGCAGGTTAGGCAGTATTTTGTACCTGCCCAGTGTGGTGTATTGGCATGGAGCGTTGAGGGGGCGTGGAGGAGTTGTGATAGTAGTCACGTGTCTGCAATGCATATAGCTGTTCGCGCCCGCTGGAGGCTCGCAGTAGTGTACATCCGGGGACGCAATAAACAGTTACGACAACCCTCACGACTCTCCATGTCTCACTGCTCCCCGGACATTACACCCAGCACAAAAGTTAGGCGCCATTGGCGACCGGGCGGCCGTTAATTTGCACCCCTGGGTACTACATAGAAGGTTGTTGGCTCAGGTGAAGGCTTGTAGAGTGGCTGGTAGAATAGCTAACTCAAAGTGGTTGTGAATGGGAGGATGTCTGCATGGAATGGTGTAGGTCGTGGTGTGCCTCAGGGATCAGTATGAGGACTGTTATTATTCATCATTTACAGTGCCTTCAGAAAGTATTCACACCCCTTGACTTTCACATTTTGTTGTGTTATACACTGAAATTAAAATTGATTAAATTTGGAGGGGTGGATATATTTAAATGGGAATTAGACATGTACCTGGATGCAGTGGGGATAAAAGAGGGATATGGGGATATTAGTAGGATTTGTAGGTAGCTTTATGGATGGGTGACAATACTGGGGTTGGTGCAGTGCAGGCATGGTGGGCTGAATAACTTTCCCCTGCACCAAAGCTTCGTGTGTGTGTGTGTGTGTGTGTGTGTGTGTGTGTGTGTGTGTGTGTGTGTGTGTGTGTGTGTCCTGCCTTCAAACAATATAATATAACCCAAAATGGAGAAGTAAATTTACAAAAGTTGGTTTGTAGTTTCACTCGTCAAATACATTGACAACTAGAAGGGCACTCGATAGAGCGCATACCTCTGCCCCACAATGCCTGATCTATGAGAACATATCGAGCCCAATACATTTTTGAAATATCATGCTATACAGTACTATATTGTTTTTGACCTTATCTCTCCATGGAGAAGAATCACTTGAAAAATTAAATAATTCTCGTATCCAGATCCGGATTCGGATCTTCACCAAAATTTAAAACATTCGTCCTCATTACACACCCAACCTGTCCACCAAGTTTCGTCCGAATCCATCCACAACTTTTTGAGATATCATGCGATATATAGTTTTTGGCCCCATGGTGAAGAATCACTGAAAAAGTTCTCAGATGCAGATTCAGATTCAGATCTTCACCAAAATCTAATCAGTTCGTCCTTGTCACACACCCAATCTGTCCACAACTTTGAGATATCCTGCACACAAAGACAGACAGACAGATGTAAAAACATAACCTCCTTCAGTGATGGAGGTAATTATGCCAAAAAGACAAGGTCACCGCTCATTAGAAAGCTTGCCAAGATCTCGACCTGATCATCGTGTACATATATCAATGACAGGAGAATTCTTGATTAAAAAGTTAAACCAGTCGCTAATTTGATTCATTTCTCTTGTACATCTCCAAAGCATCCAGGTGAGTAAAAGGTCAAATGCACAGATGTATTGTTGAAAAACAGAACAAGGTGACCAACTGCATTGGAAACAGAGATCGACTACTATGGGAATGGAATCCAAAGGTGAAAAGATCTTATTTGGTGTTATTAATCGTAATTTTCCCAAAAACAACCAAAAAGAAAGAAAGACGTCACAGTCAAAGCTCTTATCCTCACCTAAAACTACAACAGATCCAGAGAGTAATAAAAAGATAAACATGTTTATCTTCATTTTGAAAATATTTTGGAGAAAACACTGCAGGCCATTTTAAAAACACAATCGAGACAATTCAGCAAATAATCGACGAGCGTTTATTCAGAGATAACAGTATTCATCAGCAATATTACGATGATGGTGACCATTGCATGGAGTGATAAAAAACAAAAACACAACACATGTACAAAGTTGACAACCGTTTCAATTATGAGAGAAATTAATTTGAATCCTTTTGGAAGGCCAAAGGGAGACCATGGGTCCTTCTTGCATCAAGAAATGTTTGAGGTAGATGACGTGTTGCTAATTTCCATGAAATCATCAGGGATATGCACCACAACCGATCTGGGGGAGGAGTGAGGAACTATCTTATACAGAGTAGATTCTTCTGCAAAGTGCAACATTGGATTTTCCAGAAACAAAAGGATCAATGATGGATAATAAAATAAAATAAAAACAGGATTGGTCCCAGAAAACTACCTTCAGTAGGTAAAGCATGGGAGAAACCCCCATTCAAAGCTTCTGCTTGTAAGAACAGATAAATCCAAAAGGCAGACTCAAGAGGGAAAGTTGAATAACGGAGTTCATTAATGAGAAAAAAGTGCCAGACCAAATGCCCAGAGATGGCCATGACCTCTCATTTGAGAATGCTTCAATAAATTGTTCATATGAAGGCAGCAGTATGTCAAAGGTGCGACAACCGAGGAAGCCAAAATAAGTTAATGGGGTGGATTTGGCAAGATTCTTACGAAATGCCGATTTTTCCAAGATGCAAAGAGGTTGGAGAATCGAACCAATAAAAAGGAGAAGCCTTGAGAGAATCATCCGGATAGAGAAAGACAGAGAGCAGAGAAAGAGGGAGACAGAGGAAATGGACAATTTGAGTGTTAATGTACTGATGATGTCTGCCCTGTAGAAATGAATGAGCCAAGAATGGCATGGAATTTCTCCACTTAAGTTGGAGGCAAATTCACACACTGGAGAATATTGTCAGTGCAGGAGAGTAGAGTACAGGAAGAGGGATGTAGGACGTTTGTCTTTTCTGCAAAGTTAATTCGGCGAAGCACAAGCAGTGTACATTGCAACCTGATCCTTCAGAAGGTGAAGGAGCAAATGAGGATTGCAGTCCAAAACAGCCTTGTAAGCACAACATTGTTGACAATTTATTTTAAGGTTTACAGATTTTAGCTTACAAGAAATATAATAAATCTTTATTTTGATACAATATTATAAAAAAAGAAAATATAACGCAGCAAGTTAGGTAGTTAATATTTTATTCCAGACAGACACTTCCAAAGTGCAAAACGAGTTTCAACAATGATGATGTACAGTGATGGCTGATATCGATGCGAGGTCAAAAGGTGGATATGTTGAGGGTGGGGAGGGGGTGGCGGATAGGAGGGGCACTTTACACAAACACCAAAAACGCCCCTAAAGTTATATAAACTATCCCATCAAAAGTCAATGAATGATCAAATTGCATGACCATATAGCCAGTCTCTATCCTTATGTATACTGGGCATTCAAAAAGGAGAAGCATTGCATTCTAGGAGCAATACAAGATCGTATTTTATAAACACTGGTCTAAATGAAAAACCAAAACAAAATAAACGTCCACTGAAATCAAAGGAGAATTTAAAGGGAAAAGCAATGAATCATTTGGAATGGAAGGGAAGACCCATAGAAGATGGGGGGGGGGGGGAAGAGGAAATAATGTTATAATTCTCTGGGAAAGCATCGTTTTGATTACCCTACAGTGGTTTCCTACATCATCATTCAGTCCTGCTTCCCTTCACGCCATTGCCGGGCTCCATCGTTCCACGCGACGTACACAAACATAGCAAGAACTACGTGAACCGCCACAACAGCCACGATGGCAGCATAGAAATAACTGTCGCGGTTGGACATTCCAAAGGTTCCTGTGAACAAAGAAAAACAAAAACAAAAAAGGCAGTTCATCAAGAAAAAAATATTTTCGCTTATGCATCAATGTACTCTACTAGTCCCCGAAAAAAAAAAAAAAGATTGGTCACAGCAATGGGATCACGATGTGTTGTAACAAAGGAGGGAGAAAAGATTCAACAGGTGCTCACGCGAAGGTGTACTCAAATGCTAAAGATGGACGAATATCATCGCAGAAGGAAGGAACAGGGAAATCGGTACATTCCTCTCACCAGAGGTTATGTAACGAGGAAGGACCATCATAACGTCTCCAAGAGGTCACTCCACAAATGCTTTCATAGTAACGTACCAAATGTTTTACTGAAAGCTGTCAACAGGATGATAAATAACCAGGGACCATGGAATGATACCTTGTGTTGGTTGTCCTGAAGCAGTTTTCTATTCTTTTTGTAGTGTTTTTTTTTTGGCTTTGACTGTTGACAACAATTTTGAAGCGTTTTAAGTACATTTTGGTCCTTCATTTGAGAAACCCGTTTCCTTTTAGGTCATTCAAAATCCGTGGTTTATCATCGAGATATATTTTTACTGTCTTTTCCAGGATGTGAAGATCGAGACAAAGATTCACATATTCGTTGATTATTTTGGTCTCTGTCGATATTTTGCTTCATCAAAAAGTGCTCCCTAATCAGTGATTTAAAAACATGTTTGCAAGTTTTCAATTGAGGTCTTGTTCCATTGCGTTATGTCCTTTTTCTGTTTTGAGTTTTTGTTTATATTAAGGCAGAAGGTGAACAAAGTTATGGTCAGAATGACCACTACCTGGTCTTATGATTGATTTGTAAGTGTGCTTCACTGAACTGCAACAGCAGTCCAATGTTGACTTATCACTGCAGAACAGTGTGACCACTCCTTGGCTTTTTTCACAAGATCTTGGCTATTCGTTGTTCTCTAGAGGTTTTCTTGGCGTATAGGTTTTCTATTATCATCGCTTTTCTGAAACCTTGTGAATTCTTGGCTTTTTTCATTGGCTCACCTTGGCATTTATAAAAATGGAGTGGTCACTGCCACAGAACAGTGCCCTCATAATTTGCCCAGCCATTTTGATATCTCAGCATTCTCACCTTTCAAAACATGTTTGCAAATTTTCAATTGAAGTCTCGTTGCATCGCGTGATGCCCTTTTGCCATTATTGTTTATACTGGAAGGGGTACCCGGCAAAAAAATAACTTTCACCCTTTAAAAATTGTGCGAATAGATTATTGAAATATTCGCTGCTTTTTTGTGTCCTTTTTCACCTGTGTTGCAAGGATAGAGAATGGTGGTGTGTAATCAGACATATTGTTTGATAGGGCGATATATCACTGTTATAAGAATAAAATGCAAATGTTGGAAAATAAATTACTGAATATAGCAAGCATTTTCTGAATGTAATCGAAATGAGAAACGGGATTGAATGGGACTCATCATTATTACAAGTGAAGAAGAATATGGAGGAAGAGGAGGAATTTTGTTTTAATGTAAATTGAAACCGGCCCATCTATTCTCACCTTACTCAACTATATCATACTGTTTGAAACCTCAATCAACCATGTCATTCCGTTTGCAGATTGGGCTTGATTAATGGTATCCCCGATAGGACAATTGTTGCCACCTGGATGAAGGCAAGCAGGGACGGATGGATCCAGGTATGCCGAGACCGAGCTCCTTTCATTTTATAGACTTAGGCAGAAGTTGAACAATGTTATGGTCGGAACGACCAATACCTGGTCTTAAATGATTCGTATGCAAGTGTCCTTCACTGAACCGTAACAGCGGTCCAATGTTGACTGGTCGCCACAGAACAGTGCCCTCATAATTTATCCAGACATTTTGCTATCTTGGCATTGTCATCTTTGTTGCATTTAGTCTTATCAATCAATGCCCAGTATTCTGAGATATGTTAAAATTGGCCTTATTTTATCCACATCCTTACCATTAATTGATTCCGACAACAGCAACAAGCAAGGAACTTGGTAAGAGTACTGGATTTCCCTATTAATTGTTGATATACTGTGATAACTTACATCCACAAGATGAATGGGGTGGGGGGAGAGCCAGCTTTGCCTCCATCAGAAAGATGGCGTGTACTATACAAAAATGGTAGTCTTTCGTTAAATCAGACCCTGTCATGGATCGAGTCCACACGAGGCCGTTCCTTGGCAAGCTCCGAACGCTGCCTCAATCAATATATTACGGATTTTCATGTGCACTCTACACATTTTAAAATGAAAGTTAAACATTTAGACTTTGTAACGAGGTGATATAAATTCAATGGTTTTAAAATACTAGTAATACCCACTCCCTCTGGGAGTGAAATATGGTGTTAATATCAAGATCGGGATAAGTAGTAAAACCACTTGCATGATTCCACATGTCCAGGAAAAAATTGCAAGTAGTCTCTCCACCCTCATGGGGGGGGGGGGGTATTGGGAGGGGGGGGTTGGTAGTTTGTGCCACGACCTGACCCTGGGGACCCCGATCACGCGTAAACTTTGGTGGAGATTGGCCCAATCATTTTCAATACACAAGCATTGAACCCATCGCTTTGCTGACTGTAGTTGAACAACACAACTTGCAAATGTTACAGCACAGTAATACAGTTCAGCGAGTCAATATTTGCAATATATATATATATATATATATATATATATATATATATATATATATATATACATATATATATATATATATATATATATATATATATATATATACATATATACATGGGAGTCCGAAAGTTACTTTACCCCTAATAAATTTCTTGCACTTCCCTCCGTCCCTTCACCTCTGTCCTCGCCCGCTATGGTATGCGGAAACACCGACTCAGAAGAATGAAGGAGCAAATACAGATACAATGACAAATTAATTATTGTAAGTAATGTAAAATAAAACCTGTATATGAAAAGAGTTCAATAACAATGCTTCACTGGGAAGGGGTAAAGTGACTTTCAGGCCACCATGTATATATATATATATATATATATATATATATATATATATATATATATATATATATATATATATATATATATATATATATATATATATATATATATATATATATATATATATGAAATTATTACAGAAACATATTATTTATTATCAATTCAGCATTAATTTGAGTAATATTGTACAGTACACATTCTTATTCACCAAAAAACAAAATTGTATTATTAATTTATTTTATGTTCCCAGGGATCAGACTCCCCCCCCCCCCCCACTCCAGTTGCAATTCTCATCGAGTTGTGAATAATACATCACCTTAAAGGCCAAGCCAAGCACTATACGTAACGCCATAATGACGTTCCAGACATAATGCCATCTTTCTAAACCGCCATCTTGTTAAATCTGCCATCCCAACACCTCGGGTCTGGCTCATTGCCAACAGACATCAGATAGAGGTAGATATATGGATTATGGTGTTGAATTGCCATCAGCGAAGCGACGGGATGGGTTGGGGTGCTGGACGCTGGGATGACGTGCATGTCCACAGAGGCAGAGCAGAGCACGAGATGTAATGCCATCCCAGAGAAAAGAGCATGACAGACAGATGGATGGAGAAATCCAGCTTCTTTAAAATACACTCACACACAATATATATATATATATATATATATATATATATATATATATATATATATATATATATATATATATATATATATATATATATTGGAGAAAGAATTGCCTTATTTATATAGTAGGATACTTGTATTTAAAATTATTGTGCTATTTTACTCTCATGCCTGAAAAGCATTCTGGACAGTTGGGTATTCATCATTTTTGATGGTACTATTTAAAAAACATATCTGAAGGGGTTGGTAGGACAGGTTGGAGAGATGCACACTCACCTCTGAGCAGTCTTGCCTGTGTTTGGCTCAGTGCTGTACCCAAACCCAGTTCCCGAGCTTGAAGAATTGCGCTTCCGATCTGAGTCAGAGTCAAGCCGAGCTTGGTTGTAAACTCGGAAAAGAGCTCGGATATTTTCCTGCCACATGAAATGAAGTAATTTAGTGTGTGTGGTAGAAATGTGCGCGAGTATATGAATCAAATGTGCATCGAATGGTCATGTTTTTTATCCTTGTGAGTTTCAAAGCAAAATGTTACCATAATCTGGCACCGCAAGTCTGTAGCTTTACCTGTCTAGCTCCGTTAACCGTGAGCAGAGGATGTGTTCCATTATCAAGCAACTCGCTTAGGCCTAAGTGACATTTGCCACGGCGGCCGTGGGGTCTCCAAAATCTATGGCCACTAGCAATTATACGGCGGCCGCAATATTTCCACGGTCACACAATGTAGCAGTCACGTATGTTTTTATTTTTCGGGGAGCCGCACGGCGTATTTAGGCCTAAGTCACATTTGCCACGGCGGCCGTGGGGTCTCCAAAATCTACGGCCACGAGCAATTATACGGCGGCCGCAGTATTTCCACGGTCACACAATGTTGCAGTCACATATGTTTTTATTTTTCGGGTTGCTGCACGGCATATTTAGGCCTAAGTCACATTTGCCACGGCGGCCATGGGGTCTCCAAAATCTACGGCCACGAGCAATTATACGGCGGCCGCAGTATTTCCACGGTCACACAATGTTGCAGTCACATATGTTTTTATTTTTCGGAGAGCTGCACGGCGTATTTAGGCCTAAGTCACATTTGCCACGGCGGCCGTGGGGTCTCCAAAATCTACGGCCACGAGCAATTATACGGCAGCCGCAGTATTTCCACGGTCACACAATGTTGCAGTCACATATGTTTTTATTTTTCGGGGAGCTGCACGGCGTATTTAGGCCTAAGTCACATTTGCCACGGCGGCGGTGGGGTCTCCAAAATCTACGGCCACGAGCAATTATACGGCGGCCGCAGTATTTCCACGGTCACACAATGTTGCAGTCACATATGTTTTTATTTTTCGGGGAGCTGCACGGCGTATTTAGGCCTAAGTCACATTTGCCACGGCGGCCGTGGGGTCTCCAAAATCTATGGCCACGAGCAATTATACGGCGGCCGCAGTATTTCCACGGTCACACAATGTTGCAGTCACATATGTTTTTATTTTTCGGGTTGCTGCACGGCATATTTAGGCCTAAGTCACATTTGCCACGGCGGCCATGGGGTCTCCAAAATCTACGGCCACGAGCAATTATACGGCGGCCGCAGTATTTCCACGGTCACACAATGTTGCAGTCACATATGTTTTTATTTTTCGGGGAGCTGCACGGCGTATTTAGGCCTAAGTCACATTTGCCACGGCGGCCGTGGGGTCTCCAAAATCTACGGCCACGAGCAATTATACGGCGGCCGCAGTATTTCCACGGTCACACAATGTTGCAGTCACATATGTTTTTATTTTTCGGGGAGCCGCACGGGGTATTTATAAATTGTGGAGACCGAAAACATGGGGGTGCCGTACGGTCTTTTATTTGATGTCGCACGGTGACCTTAGGGTGTTCCTGCGGCAGCCATAGAATTTTCAAGGCAGACGCAAGGTGCCCGCAAGGCGACCGCAGGGGGACCTTAAGGCGAACGTGCGGCCAGACGGACGGTAAGGAATGGGTTAATTTATTTTTTTTTTACCAGTTTTTTTTTTTTCAGCTTGTCGAATTTCTACAGCGAATGTAAAAATGAAAAAAGTTATAACTCCACGTTATAATTCCACGGCGACCTTACGACCTGTAAAATATAGGCAAACGGCGTAGGGCCACCCTGAGGTCACCGCAGAAACTCTGCGGCCGCCGCACGTTTCTGTCACTTCAGAGGGCGTACGGCCGCCGTATAGCAAATGTGACTTAGGCCTTAGGTCTTAGAAATTTTGGAGACTGAAAACGTGGGGTTTCCATACGGTCTTTGATTTGATGTCGCACGGTGACCTTAAGGGGGCCCTGCGGCGGCCATAGAATTTTCAAGGCAGACGCAAGGTAGCCTCAAGGCGACCGCAGGGGCCCTAAGGCGAACGTGCGGCCAGACGGACAGTAACGAATGGGTTAATCTTTTTATTTTACCAGTTTTATTTTTTTTTTTCGGCTTGTCGAATTGCTACGGCGAACGTAGAAATGAAAAAAAGTTATAACTCTGCGTTATAATTCCACGGCGACCTTACGACCTGTAAAATATAGCCAAACGGCGTAGGGCCACCCTGAGGCCACCACAGAAACTCTGCGGCCGCCGCAAGTTTCTGTCAATTCAGAGGGCATACAGCAGCCGTAGAGCAAATGTGACTTAGGCCTTACTGCTTGTCTGATTCAAAGTACTCAAACTATCAATGCAAAGGAATGGAGTGCTCGGCACCACTTCACAAGGTGGTGGTATCCAATGTAAACAACCCCTTCGTGGTACCTTAGCAAAAGCTGTGCAGGACAGAGTTTCCATTTATTCTCGATTTCTTATGAAAATAAGTTCCCCAAAATAATTTCTTGTGTTTGGAGCTGTTACAGAGAGTAGGAAGAGGAGAATGAAGAAGAAAGAAAGAAAGAAAGAAAGAAAGTCAGAAGGAAGAGCCAGAAGGAAGAGCCCCCCCCCAACAAAACTTACTTTTGAACCTGCCACTGTGCATTTTCGAGAGGGTGGTGGAGTGTTTTTGCACGTTTGTAGATTTTAAAGAATTATGATAAATTTAAACTAGAATGGCACTTGGTAGAGTGCATATCTATGCCAGGCTGAACAGTTATACCTTTTGTATCCTACTGAGTGGCCGGATCTGCATCTGGACCCCAAGCAAATTCTAATTGGCTTGTTCTTGTCACCTACACAACTCATCCACCAAGTTTTCTAATAATCCATCCACATTTTGAAATATCATGCTATAGAGTACCTAATTACCTCCGTGACCGAAGGCAGATGGAGGTTATGTTTTCAACCCTCCCTGTCTGTATGTTTGTTTGTTTGTCAACAAAATATCTCAAAAAGTTGTGGACACATTTGGACGGAATATGGTGGAGAGCTTGCATATTTGATAGTACTGCAGCATAGCAAACCAATTGTTCGACTTTTCATAAAAGCACCAAAATTGGTACATATGTTGACTAATGTATTCTGAACAATTCTGGATATGGAGCCACTCGAGATTTTGCCTTGGTCAGCTTTGGCGGCCATTTTGCCATTCTACTTTAACAACATGGGATATCTGTCATTGTTATTCTCTTTGTAGGTTTCTCAGAGGTGATAAATACTCCATGTGATGTGCATTTACAAAGGAAAACAATACAAATGTCATTTGCGTTGATTTTTTTATATTTCCAACCATTGTATTGGGGAAAAATGGTCATTTTTATGGGAAAATCCATTTTCGCACACAGCATCAGTGACAGGTTCAGAAGTATTTTGTTGTGGTAGTGGTAGTGGTGGACTTCGAAGACTGGTGCCATGAGAAAGAGAACAGCTCTCCCCAGTTTTTGTACTGGGCTAGAGTCTTGGATCTGGAGCTCTCCATCCTAATCTACGTGCGATCTCTGAGAGGGGAAGATTTCATCATGTACCTGGATGCTCTCACTGAGATAGTCCCATGGTTCTTCGCGCTGGACCATATAAACTATGCCCGGTAGATACCGGTCCATCTGCGTGACATGGCAGAACTTCCACAACAGTTCTGGAAACGATCTACAATGAGTACCCAGAGATCTACAATGAGTTCAAGGCAGGCCACTTCACAGTGCAAAAGACCAAGAGGGCAGTCTCAGCAATTCCTCTTGACCAAGCGCATGAACAAAACAATGCCCGTGTCAAGGGTGACGGAGGTGCCGTTGGCCTGACGGACAATCCCAGTGCTCTGAGGCGCTGGATGGTCGCCGGACCCAAGGTGGCCAGAGTGATCATGGAGTTTGAGGAGGCGAACATGCATCCAAATGCCAATGAGGAGACACGTCACCATGAAGAAACACCGTGTGCACAGAAAGCATTCCCCAAAGATGTACAATCACTTGTGGCTGTCATTGAAGAGCTAGGGAATCCCTTCGAGGAGGATAGTCCAGATTTGCTGGTCCTAGACACCAAGGAGATTGCCGATCCTGCAGTGATTGAAACAGTTCGCACTGCCAAGCAGATTGGACAAGAACAGTTTCAGGCATACTCAAAGGATTGCCTCATCGACAGAACCAAGACTATTGACGAACCTATAAAGAGGAATAAACTCCCCCTCTTCAGAACAGACAGAAGACCAAAAGCACCCAAAGGAAACGAAGCATCTGTCAAGAATGATATGGCCTTATTTGCAAGGCTCTACATTGGCTGCCAGAACCGCGATGGGAACCTGGACGAGTTCTTCCGTCATGAAAATCAAGCATGCCCTCCCGCGTTATCTAATGCAGGTAAGCTACACCTGGGTAGCAAAAGCGACTTGCTGGTGTGCCTTGAAGGCGTTGCTGAAGCTCAGTCTGATGCACCTGCTGTCACTTCTGTTGTCCTTGACAGCGCCGTCATCGTGCAGATGTTGAAGCCTGGCACTGCCAAGACATTTGAAGAATATACCCACCAAGTCTTCATCCCATACGTCGAGGGGCAGCTGCGTCGTGCTTCACGTCTCGTCCTTGTTTGGGATAGCTACAAAGATGGCTCCTTGAAGACGGCGACAAGGGAGAAACGAGGAAAAGGGGTGCGACGGCGCGTGGTGAGCACTGCAGCCATACCAGGAAACTGGCACAGTTTCCTACGTGTTGACGCAAACAAGGTGGAGCTCTTCACCTTCCTGTCCGATGTGCTGGTGCAGTCCTTCAATGACGAGGGAAAGGAATTGGTAGTCACTGATGATGAAGCAGTCATCTGCCTTCCAAAGCAGGAAGATGAAAGCTCTCTGGCTCCATGTGGTCAAGAAGAGGCGGACACTCGCATCATGCTACATGTGGCCCATGCTGCAGAACATGACCACCGTCAGATTCAAGTTCGAACCGTAGACACCGACGTCGTCGTCGTCGTCTTGGCGGTGATGGTAGCCCAGGTACTACCATGCGTGGATGAACTCTGGATTGCCTTTGGGACGGGCAAGAACTACCGCGACATCCCTGCCCATGAAATAGCTGCCTCCCTCAGTCCACAGAAGACACGTGCCCTCCCTGTCTTCCACGGCATGACCAGATGTGACACGGTATCAGCATTCGTGGGGCATGGGAAGAAATCTGCCTGGGCCACATGGAACTCGTTTCCAGAACTAACAGATTATCTTGTGACCCTGACCACCACACCCGTCAACATCCAGGATGACACAATGCACTGCATTGAAAGGTTTGTGGTGCTCCTCTATGACCGCACCAGTCCATATACAGACGTCAACGAGGCCAGAAAGAAACTCTTCGCCAAGAGGAACTCCGTCCAGTGCATCCCACCTACCTACGATACTTTGGAACAGCATGTGAAGAGATCAGTCTTCCAGGGTGGCTATGTCTGGGGGCAGGTCTTGGTCCCTCAACCTGTGCTTCCATCACCAACAAGCTGGGGCTGGCGGCAAACAGAGGATGGGTCCTACGAACCGCTCTGGACCACACTCAGAGGCTTCAAAAAGCTGCTTCGAGCTGGTGTCGTGCGGCTGCAAAAAAGGCTGTAGAAACCGCTGCAAATGCAAGAAGGCGAATCTGCAATGCACTGGACTGTGTGCTTGTGAAGGAGAATGCCAGTAGACAGATGCAGTAGACACAGACTGAGATATCGGCCTAGCTTAGAATGTGCAAATGCAAAGTCGTATTGCTTGTAAAAGTGTTGACTTCTTGATCCAAAGCCAGTACACTTGAGCTCAGAAACTCATTGTACTAGACCGATGTATGTGTGTACCATGTGGTCTGGTAGAATAGTAGTAGACAATAAACCATAGCCGCTTCAAAGTGAAGTGTGCAATAATTTGACTACATTTTCTGAGTTTGTCATTATCACGATTATCAGTTCCCTTTTCAAAATAGAGTAAAGTGTGTAATCTATAATGCAATTTTTGTTGATTCCAAACCCATTAAATGTGATGAATATCATTTGACTTGTTCTCCAGGCAATAATAGGTTTCGCAATAATAGCGAAAAGTTTCAGGCCTTTTTTTTTTTCAGGTAATGGCTTTTTTACCGAAAATTCTGGCTCATAATATTTGAATACGCCTTTTCATGGTCAATTTACTGAATTTTACACTTTCCTTATATCTACCACCAATACAATAAGAAAATAAGAGCATATAGCGAATTTCACTAAAGTAGAATGGTGGCCATTTTGGAAAATGGTCGCCGAAGCTGACCAAGGCACAATCTCGGGTGGCTCCATATCTACAATTGTTCGGAATACATTATTCTACATGTGTACCAATTTTGGTGCTTTTATGCAAATTTGAACAATTGATCTGAAATATCAGACTACGCTGCAGGACCAGGACAAGGACAAAATGATTAGATTTTGGTGAGGATCCAAATCCGGATCTGGATCCAAGAATTTTTAAAGCGATTTTTCACCATTGAGAGATAGGGCTAAAATGATATATAGCACAGGTCAAATCAGGTCAGGTATGGGAGCATGCGCTGGAGCAACGAGTCACTGCATCCACTTTTCGCCGGTACTCCAGGGGCCTCCATCTGGCCATCCCCCAGGAAGATGCCTGGCCCATCCCCATCTCCATGAGATGCTGATCAACCTGCTGCAACCACAAAGCACGTGGTCGGCCTATTGGCCTCCTCCACCCACGAGGCTTCCTCACTAAAATAATCTATTGAGCAGGATCAGCGTCAGGAGAACGAGCCACATGTCCATACAGCCGCAGCTGATGCTCACGGACTATGCAGACAACAAATCTCATTTGAGTCTCTCTCAGCAACCCCTCGTTGGACACAGTCACCCATCAATAGCCAATGATTCTCCAAAGAAACCTGGTACCAAAGGAATTAAGTCGCCATCTCAGATCCCTGGTCAGAGTCCAAGCCTCACATCCGTAGAGCAAGACTGCAAGCACCAAGGACCGGAAGACTTGGACTTTCGCCCTCCCGCAGAGGAAATGGCAGCGCCACACCCCATGATCCAGTGAATCCATCACTCCCCAGGCCCGACCCAGATGTCCATTGACCTCTGGCTCACAGCCATCAGAGACATGAATACTACCACCAAGGTAAGTGAATCTCTCCATGATCTCAACATCCTTGCCACAAACAGGTACAGACAAGACAGCAGCATCTAAGATGTCATTAAAAGCCTGGATATCAGTTTTGACCTCGGAAATCCATAATCCCTGTGGCTCCCACTCCTCATTCAGCATATTGAGGGCCCCCAAAAGGATATCCAGACTCTCCACAAACATGACTGCATCATCTGCGAAATCATGGTCAGAGATCTTGACATACCAAAACGATGTAACGCAGCTTGACCTCTCCAAAATCGTCCTCAAAATCCAGTCCAGACAAGCGCTGAAAAGTGTGGCAGGCCAGTACACACCCCTGACAGACTCCAATAACAACTGGAAATAAGTCAGAGATGGTACCACCACATCTCACAGCACTATCAGTACCAGAGTAGAGTTCAGACATCAGATTGATCACTTTTGGTGGCACCCCACGAAGACCAAGAATCCTCCAGAGGGCATTCTGGTTCACTGAATGGAACGCTTTAAACAGATCAACATAGGCTGCAAGCAGCCCCTGCCAGAACTCATCTGCTTTCGGTGAGGACCCGAAGAGCAAGGATATGGTCAATCGTTGACCTCTTTGGTGTAAAGCCTGACTGCTTTGGGCACTGGTGCTCAAGCAGATGTTGGCGAACCCTATCAAGAATTATCCGAGCAAAGACCTTGCCTGGCACTGAGAGCAGCGTCACCCCTCGGTTGTTGTTGGAGTCATGGCGATTACCCTTCCCTTTCCAGAGAGTGACAAACAAGGCCCCTCTTCCAGTCAATTGGGATGATGCCTGTGTTCCAGGCAGAGCACAGAACTGTTTGCATCGACATGAGTACAGCATTTCCACCAGCCTTGAGAAGTTCAGAATGGATGCCACAGATCCCAGGAGCTTTACCCCATTTCAACCGGTTCACCACAGCCAGTATTTCCACAAACAAAGGTGTATCACAGTTGATTGGAGGGTCAGCAATAGGGATAGTAACACCCCTGACATCCAAATGAACAGCTGGTGGATCAGCCTGGTACAGCCGCTCAAAGTAACCAGCACAGAGTGGGACTTTACTTCGGACTCCTCTGTCAAGAGCCCACCACCCTCCACTCTAACTGCAGTGCACTGAGGGACGGGTTTGGAGGAACGCAATGCATGAATTGTTCTGTGAGCAGGATGAGAATCACTTGACCGCAGATGATGCTCAACTCCCTCACAGATTTCTCGCACATAGGCTTCCTTGTCCACCCTTAGTGCACGTACAATTTTACGCCTCAGCTCTGTAAACATCTCAGGTCTACTATTCAGCCTGGCTCTGCAACTCTGGTCAATAGTATCCAGTGTCCCTTGAGAGATAAAAATTCTTCTTCACCCCTCGGTGAGTTCCAAGACATCCGCCGGTAACATCAAGGACGACGGTCTTGAAGGCTATTCACAACTCCTCAAGATTTCCCAAAGAACCCAGACCCCCCAAATCCCCACTCAGCCTGTCACAAACTCCTCAGCTCTACCTTCTCATCCTTGAGCTTGCCAACATCCAGACTCAGCTGGCATAGTACCATTCTCCCAGATTTAAGCTGCAACTTCAGAGTTGCTAAAACAAGCCTGTGGTCGGTATTGAGGAACTGAACACTCCCATCGACCCTGTAGTTCTGAATCGTCCTCCAGCGACCATCAGCGAGCACATGGTCAATCTCCTTTGCCACACCACCAGCGTTGGAATACCAAGTCCAGTGATGAGCCTGTGGGCGGTGAAACCATGAACCAGCCCCCTAAGTCCATGACTTCTTGCAAAGTCAAGGAACTTGAAGCTATTCTGGTTCACAGTTCCAGACCCATCGGGACCAACACGTCTCATAACCATCCCTATCAGTTCCAGTCGATGCATTGAAATCCCGCAGTACGAGAAGAGCATCTTGCCTGGGGCACTGGTCAACCACAGACTCGAGCGTAGCATAGAATGCTTCCTTCACGGTGAGATCACTCACCTCAGTCAGAGCATATGGAGAGACCAGGGAAATGACACCGAAGGAGTGACGAATCCTTCATCTCATAATATGCTCGTTGACCAGTGTTACCTCAAATATCATTGAGTCAGCTTATTGGACACAGCTACAGCAACTCCTTGGGCATGGTAACCATCAGAATGACCAGACCAATAGTAGGTGTAACTACCTGCCATACTCTCACCGTAATCCAGTCTCAGAACCTCAGAGAGTGCTGCAATACCGATGTCCAAACGCTTGAGCTCAGATGATAACAGAGTCAGGTGATCATCCTCTCTTCGGGACTGGACATTCCAGGCATCCACCGAAGGGACCGCCTCAGGTTAACCCAAGGAGACCATAGTCTGGTGGATGATACCTCAGCACCACCCCAACACACACTACCGCAATCTGACCTGGAAGAGTTACCCCGTGGTTTTCGTCTTATCATCAGAGTGGGGGTCCTGAAGGCTTTGCCCCAATCCCGTCATCCGGTGAGCTGCTCTGCGGAGGGCAGCTGCACATGAGGTACTCCCACGGAGTGGGTTTTCAGAATTATTTTTGCTTTCGTATGTTTTGCAGAATGAAGGGTTTTGCGGTGGCCGGAGTGCAAATCCTGCCACCAACTTCCGAATAAAAAGTAACCCAACTGCAGGATGACGTCCACAGAAACAGTTGGGCACTAGATATGGATGACCGTTGGCTCATATATATCGCACAATATTTCAAAAGTTATGGACGGCTTCAGACGAAACTTGGTGGATGAGTTGGTTAGGTGACAAGAATAAGCCGATTAAATTTTAGTTTATGTCCGAATCCAGATCCGGCCCATCAGTGGGATGCAAAACGTCAACTAATCAGCTCGGCGGAGGTATGCGCTCTACCGAGTGTCCTTCTTGTATTTATTGGCCCCATCTGATGGGGGCCAATAAATCCATTTTAAAAAATGGCCCCATCTCTCAATGGTGAAGTATGACAACAAAAAAACTGGAACAGCACTCGGTAGACTGCATACCTCCACCAGGCTGAAGAGTTTAAGTTTTGTATCCCACCGAAAGGCCGGATCTGGACTCAGACCTGAACCAAAATAGAATTGGCTTGTTCTTGTCACCGAACAAACTAATCCACCAAATTTTGTCAACTATCCACAACGTTTTGAAATACCATGCTATATTGTTACGAATCTGGCAGCCATGAGCACACAACAGACAGGTCCCCGGAGCTCAGTTATTGTGTGAAGTATATGTGGATACTGTATAGTTAGAATCCATCCCCTGTGTCTAATGGGTGATTAAATGTTCGTGCGCTGCGGAGTTATTTTGATAGTCAGGGTTTTCTTTTACATTTTCAACTACAACAACACCACCTTCGCCTCGCTCCATCCTGATGCCACAACGCTCGTGGTGGGCGGAGTTCAATAAAGGACTTGGCATCTCTCTCGACCAATCAATCAGAGAGATGCGAGCAAGTTTGTCTTCGTTCGGCCAATGGGAGCCAACGCAGGACAATATTACTCATCTTCCTGTTTGAGGGGCGGTCCGCCGTGACACCCGCCACGACCCCCCCCCCCCATTGCTATGGACGCCACCGTTGCATAGCAATGGGACTGAAATTTTTGAAAAAAATCCGAAAAATATTTTTATATATACATATCTTTTTTCTAAAATCAAAAATCGGCTTCCGCGCTTTTATGCGCACTATAATCAACCTCTTTGCCAAAAAATTTCAGCCCGATCCGTCAAAAACTGTACGACTCGTATGCAATTATATAGCGACCACCCATGTCGCCTACCGGCTTGTCTGGGTATTTGTGTGTGCGTATGTGTCCGTGGGCCCCATTTGATAAGTAGAATTGTTAAGTGCTTTTTGCTGTACATTATTTGCATTGCGTAGTCGGGTAACTCTGCCCTTATGTGCTCCCCTCATTCCCCAATTATTGTTGTTAATAAATTCCCCTCTTGTTGAATGTCCCAGCTCATTCTTGTCCTTTCTATCATTGGTTTGCCACGCTGCAAACGGGAATTAGGAAGCCTCATTGCTGCCGTAATCGTGCAATCAGCCCGGGAGGATTCTGGTACTCTCCGCTCGGGTAACGACTCGGATCGGGCTTGGTAACGGCGCGGATCTCGCAGATCCTGCCGAGGGTGAATTTCCCCGGTAGTTTGGACAACGTGGGTATTTAGGTATATTGAAATTGGCAATTGACCCTAACCCACGTAGTCGACCTATTGGCGATCTTCAGTCTGATAAGGGACCCGTGACCTTTTGGATTTATCTGAAAGGTACGACCTAAATTCCGGGTGTTCGGTGGAGCCGATTCTACTGTTCCATCTAACGGTCGTGCTCGCCACCGAGACCCGGCCCCATAACAATATATCGTTTTTGTACCCATCTCTCAATGGGAAGAATCGCTTCGAGAATATAATATATATCTATATAATATATATCTATATATATATATATATATATATATATATATATATATATATATATATATATATATACATACATATATATATATATATATATATATATACATTTATATATATATATATATACATATATATATATATACATACATATACATATACATACATACATATACATATACATATATATATACATATATATATATATATATATATATATATATATCTGTATGGATAATCTAAATATTGTATCAGGATTTTCACCAAAATTGAAACAATTAGTCCTCGGCACACACCCAACTGGTGGACCAAATTTTGTCTTAATCTGTCTATAACTTTTTCAGATATCCTGCTCACAGACAGACAAATAGGGGTGAAAACATAACCTCTGTCCACCTTAGGTGGCAAAGGCAACAATAAAAGTATGAACTACACATTTCGATAATATAATGAAAATACATAACAGTGGTATGCTTCTGAACATTTCATTGGTTGTCGTATCATTTTGAATCAGACTACGGTGGCCATTTTTGCTGACACATAGAGCCACCGCTCAATTTCTTGATCGACTTGCTGAGAGGCCAAGCGAGCAGTTTGCAAAGCAGATGACAGAATGGCTGGTCTTGAAAACCAGAGTAAGTAACAAGCTCTTGCTAACGGAACATACCAAGGGTCTCATGGCGTGACAAGCTCTGGGTTAACTCCGATTGGCTGTGGTTGTTGATTGTGTGAACTTTCAGTGCATAGAAATACAAGTACAGTAGAATGGCTGTGCATGACGTTGCCCTTAGCAACGAGCGAAACTCGTGGCAGCCATCTTGGAATATGCAATCGCGACTGTGACCTCATCGATTGAGCAAGTTTTGCGCTGTCGATCCGAGCTCATCATTGGTATCTCTCGCGGTGAAGCTGAATCTTTGGGCCTCTCACTCTCTCTCACCACAAGCAGGTCGGTGGTCTTTCTGTCTTCCACAGTCTCCTCTCTGGTCTCACCGCCCCTGCCCCCCATGCTCTGTCTGCGATATGTCCCGCCCATATTTCCACAAGGCGCTCAAGGTCCGCCAGCAACCCCCTTTTGGTAAAACTACCAAAAATCACGAATCACTGCTCACCTTCACGCTTTCATTCCTGTATTTTTCCCACCTTTGGAATAAACTCCCACATGCTCTTCAATCCCATTCTTCCCTTCAGGCCTTCAAAACAGCTATTCACCACCACCTCTTATCTTCCCCTATCCAAAACATCGATCTTTTCTACCCGTTAATCCACCCCAAACCCACCTCCTTCAAATTACCTGCTTTCCTTCCTGAAAGTCCCTGTCGTGAAAGTCCCTTGTGTACCCCGTGTTCTCCGCCCCATCCCTCTCCCTTCCACAGATCTCCGAAAGTCTCTGTTCCCCAATGTTTTGTCCTTCCCTCTCCTGCCCCATTTGTATCATGCCCCCTTGCTGTGCGTTGTGTGTTAGCTCTCATACGAGCCTCGACAATGTATCCAAAAAAATGAAGAAAAAAAAAAGAAGAAGCTGTTTTGAATCCAAAAACATCAAATTTGAGGGATCATGGCATAAATATAAACCCAAACTCACATTGTGTACCATTCTTGATATCAGATGGGTAACTTCTGGAGTATGTCTGCCACATTTCACTCGCTATAGTTCGTGAAATACTTCTGCATTAATGAATTCCAATGGATGCCCATCAGATATCAACAGTGCTCCACAACGCTCATTACATTCTCTTTGTATATTTTGACAGGAAAGCCATCAAACTGCTTATGAAGCAATAGATCCAAGTGGTTCTGACTGTCAGTAGCCTGGTGTTGGCGCAGTGGTAAGGGCAGCGGCTTGGGATCCAAAAGGTCCTGAGTTCAAGCCCCGTTGGGCCACTGAATTAATACACCAGGAGGTTGACTCAGCCTGTCATCCTTCCGAGGTCGGCGAAATGAGTACCAGTGTACTGGGCCGGTGTATACCTCAGTGAAAATAGGTGTACCTTATCCCTGTGTCGTAAGAGGCGACCAGGGTTGCGTCAGGAAGGGCATCCGGCATAAAACTTGTGCCAAATCATTATGCGGATCATAACGGATGATCTGCTGTGGCAACCCCTAACGGGAGCAGCCAAAAGAAGAAGAAGAAGAAGGTTCTGACTGTCAGCTTCAAAATAAACAGCCCAGTAATAAGGGAGTCGAGGGGGGGGGGGAATGAAATGTTAACAACTCAAACCTCATTCCCCAACTCCACACTCAAACCTTACTCATGAACCCTCAGTCACCACTCAGTACTTTTAGTAGACCAGCCAAATATGAAAAACTCCTCTCGAAATTTTTTCACATTTTTTGTAAATACAAGGCATCATGCTAGATCAATCATTCATATGATGAGGAAGAATATGTGGGTGGATGCCACCCTCAATTTGGAATTGAAAGGTAATTTCAAGGTCAATAAGGTCAAATTTTGTATTTTCTTTGATTTTGCACAATTTACACCTCATTCGATAGATTAATCCACAAGACTATCTTTACTGTCATGTAGATGTCCCAGCCTATATAATTAACACATAAAACTTTGTATCTTACACATGCATGCATGGCATAATGAAACACAAAAGTGTGATTTTGTCGAAAGTGTGTAAAAGACGTGTACAGTCATGCACCGCATTACGACGTTTCGGTTAACGACGGACCGCATATACGACGGTAGTCCCATAAGATTATAATGGAGCTGAAAAATTCCTATCGCCGAGTGATGTCATAGCCGTCGTAGCTCTGCCAGTCGTATAAAAGTACAGTATAGCACATCCAATTATGTCCAGTACATAATACTTGATAATGATAATAAACAACTATAGTGGTGGCCCCATTATAACACGATCGTTGAGGTCCATAAAATGTCATCGCGTGAAAAGCGGGGTCGCGCTAAATCAGGATTCAAGAAAATCAGCGTTCAAACGGACCCAATGTTGACCTAACATCCTAAATCACCCCGTTTTTTTGCACGTTTACCTTTGAGCAAGTAAATTACCTTTGGATTAAAGAATTCCACGAATAAATCGTTCTTACAGTCAAAATTAAAACACAAATGAATTTGTGGTAAAGCTTTTTTATGTTGTTAAAACATTCGCACTGTTCCAAAAATATATCACACAACTAAAAGGTGCTCGTTTCTTCATTTGTAAATTATAACATCGATGCAATGATTATTTATCATTTCCAAACGCTATTTATTCACCTTTCTAGAATCGATGCGAGAGGATATTGTAAGCAACCACTAACAAAACACATCGCCGCGATGAACAGCCCAAAGGTAAAACTAATGTGTCTTCCGTCTATCTTGGATGCGAGTTACAATTGCCTTCAGTATTCAGTACAGCAACATGCTGTACAGGTTTGTGGCCGAGGAGCAATAGGCTATCCGTATAGCCAAGGTGTGTTGTAGGCTATCCCATCTAAGTTTATGTAAGTACACTCTATGATGTTCGCACAATGACGACGTCGCTTAACGGCGCATTTCTCAGAACGTATCCCCGTCGTTAAGTGACGCATGACTGTATATACGAGGTTGTTTGCACACTCAATCTTTCTATGTGAACACGTTTTGAGAATCCTACACATAATATATACAGTGCCTTCAGAAAGTATTCACACCCCTTGACTTTTTCACATTTTGTGTTACAGCCTGAATTTAAAATGAATTTAAATTTGTCATCACCAAGGGTGACGGTGACGTCGGTGCACCACCGGCCCATCCTAGTTTTGCATTTTTAATTAATTTTCCGAAATTTGTAGAATTTGTGGGTTACGATGTGTAAATAAAGGTGGAAAAAAGTCTGATTTAATGCAATATAATTCCAGGGTACAAGCAACAAAAGGTGAAAATTTTGAAAGGGGGTGTAGATTTTCTATAGACACTGTGTGTATGTATATATATATATATATATATATATATATATATATATATATATATATATATATATATATATATATATATAGTTGTGGGGCCGGGTATCGGTGGTGAGCATGATCGCTAGATGGAGCAATAGAGTCGGCTCCACCGAACACCCAGAATCTAGGTCGTACCTTTCCGATAAGTCCGAAAGGTCACGGGTCCCTTTTCGGACTGAAGATCGCCAATAGGTCGACCACGTGGGATAGGGTCAATTGCCAATTTCAATATACCTAAATACTCACGGCGTCCAAACTACCGGGGAAATTCACCCTCGGCAGGATCTGTGCGATCTGGGCCGTTACCAAGCTGGATCCGAGTCATACCCCAAGCGGAGAGTACCAGACTCCTGCCGGGCCGATTGCACGATTACGGCAACAATGAAGCCTCCTAATTCCCGTTTGCAGCATGGCAAACCAATGGCAGAAAGGACAAGGACGAGCTGGGACATTCAACAAAAGGGGAAATTATTTTACAATAATCGGAGAGGGGAAGCACACAAAGAGCAGAGTTATCACGACTATAAGAAATGCTATGTACAATGAGCAAAGAAAGCACTTACACAGTTGTTACTTATAGACGGGGCCCAAGGACACACACGCACACACACAAATGTCCAGAAAGAGATGGACCTCGAGGTCTTTCTTGCCCACGTCAGCTCGGAGGGAAGACGGGTTGAGGGACGAGAAGCTAGCTTGGACCTGTCTACCTCGTGTGGTTCTCGACGATCTTGGGGGTAATGGGACTCGAACCCGCAACACGAGGCTGCTCCAAGCACCATGTATGGAGGGTAGCGTCGGGCGTTGGCATGCTCCTCCGGCTCGCAGGCAGGCGACACGAGATGATCTCCCGATTTGAGATGGTCGACAGCCCGCAGCAATGCGCAGACGAGACGCCTCAGATCAGCGCAATGCAGTCAGCTACAAACCCGGACAGAGACGCGCACTCGAGCAGACTGGATGCGCACTCGAGCAGACTCGACGCAATCATTCATTGCTTCCTCTTTGTCACTTTTCTTTTGGGGCCTGTCCGCTCCCGTGGCCTGCTCCCATTGGGTGGATGGCGCGTCACGGCCCCGCCTTCTTGCCAAGGACCACCCCGACTCTGGTCTGCTAGTCGCCCATTGTGCGGAAAACGACGCATACCCTTATTTGGCACGCAGCTGAAGCGAAACACTTTGTGACCAGATACGGTGCGAAATCCACACCGAAACGCACACCGCCTGGGGCATGGAATTCCAGACACGCCCGCATGCCAGCAAGCGCACGGAGAATGCCGAGAGCAGAGTGTTGTTGTTGTTGTAGGTGATGTAAAATGTAAAAATCCTATCTATCAAAATAACTCCACAGTGCACGTACATTTAATTCCCATTAGACTAGTGACGGGACCCTAAAGAGAAACACACACTTAGGCCTAGGTCACATTTGCCACGGCGGCCGTGGGGTCTCCAAAATATACGGCCACTAGCAATTATACGGCGGCCGCAGTATTTCCACGGTCACACAATGTAGCAGTCACATATGTTTTTATTTTTCGGGGAGCTGCACGGCGTATTTATAAATTGTGGAGACCGAAAACGTGGGGTTGCCGTAGGTCTTTGATTTGATGTCGCACGGTGACCTTAGGGCGTTCCCGCGGCGGCCATAGAATTTTCAAGGCAGACGCAAGGTGCCTGCAAGGCGACACAGGGGGACTGCAGGGCGGCCCTAAGGCGAACGTGCGGCCAGACGGAGGGTAACGAATGGGTTAATTATTATTTTTATTTTTTTTACCAGTTTTTTTTTTTTTTCCACTTGTCGAATTGCTACGGCGAACGTAGAAATGAAAAAAGTTATAACTCCGTGTTATAATTCCACGGCGACCTTACGGCCTGTAAAAGATAGCCAAACGGCGTAGGGCCACCCTGAGGCCACCTCAGAAACTCTGCGGCCGCCGCACGTTTCTGTCAATTCAGTGGGCGTATGGCCGCCGTATCCTCGCCGGAGAGCAAATGTGACTTAGGCCTTACCAATATAACGGAGCTATAAGGTCTCTGGCTGTTGTGTGCCGTAAGCTTCCAAATTCGTAACAATATATATATGTAATATTGTTAAGGATTTGGAAGCCTTTTGCACACAGACATTCAGCAGCCCTGCAGTTCAGTTATTTCGTTAAGTATGTGTTTATAGTTAGGGTCCCGTCCCTTATGCCTAATGGGAATTTCATGTGTGCGCTGCGGGTTTATTTTTTAGTCAGGGTTTTTTTTTACAACAGCGGCACCGTCGCCTCGCTCCACAGACACCATAACGCACGTATTACTGGCTGCGGACATGGGTGGGACCCCTCGCTCCAGAGCCGACTCCACCCACGAGGGCAAGGGCACGCCCTTCGTCCAATCAGGAGGCTCATCGCCTCAGAGCCGACTCTGCCCACAAGGGCAAGAGTGCGCCCTTAGTCCAATCAGAAGGCTCATCGCCTCAGGGAGAGGATGGTGATCGGCGCGTTCTGTCTGGCTGTCTCTGGGTCTGCTTCGCCTGGTGTCGTGTGATCCGCCTGGAAGCTTTTTCGGCCTTGATCGCTTGTCGCCTCGTCGTCCCTCGCCTCGTCCGCCTTCGTGCTGGCTGGTGTCCGTCGCTCTAGCCCTCGTCCCTGGTGCTTGGTGCTACGTTGAGGCGCTGGGTTCAAGTCCTGCCGAGTCAGCTCGACCAGACCGCACGAGGCGAACAGGTTCAAGTGCAGACTCTTGCCCTCAGCTCGCCTTCCCTCCCGAGCTGAAGGGCCAAATAAAGGCCGCGGCCACCATTTCTTTTGGGTGTGTGCGTGTGTGTCTGTGGGCCCAGTCTACAAGTAACAATTGTTTAAGTGCCTTGTACATGACTTGCATTCCTTCTTGATAGTCACTTTAACTCTGCTCTTTTTGTGCTCCCCTGCACCATTATAAATAAACCCCCAAATTGTTCAATGTACCAGCTCGTTGTTGTGCTTTATATTATTATGGTTCTGTGATTGTTCCTGGTGCATCAGCTTTGATGTCCGTCGGCACAAAATTACCGTGCTTCCCCATTATCTCAGGTCACTCAAAGGCATTTTTTACATGGATTTATATTTCCATTTATGGATGTTATCTGACGATTGTTTCTTTTTTTCTGGTGTGCTGGCTTGGATGTTCAGCGGCAACCAAACATTTCAGCATTCTCCATCACCCGGAAGGCACCAATCTTTCATATCAGTCAGTGAGTCAGTGGTTTATATAATAAATATATACTGTATATCTCCAGAAAATCCATTCCTTCATTCTCCAACCTGTAGTTTTGTCCGAATGACTCGTTTCGGCCAGCACCCGACATGCTGGCCTCCATTAGCCTTTATCAAGAGCAATTTCCTTGTTTACCTCCTCCCTGATATACCTGGGGGAGAGGGTGGGCCTGTTCCGTCAACCAATTGCAGAGCTGTATTGCGAGACCTGGTGAGATTTAACCCATGACGTTTAATGTGTGTGCTTGTGTTGCATCTCTCCAAGCCGTACGTTGCCCTTGATATCCTCGATTATATTCCACTTTGTCTCTCTGGTGTATTTGTAAGTGAGGGGACCATAAGCTTATGATAATGCCACAGTCTCCTCAATCAGAGGTGACTTTGTTTGCCCGGTGTGCCATGCTTCAAATATTCGCCTCCTCGCAGGTTTGGGGATGCCACCAGCACATTTACATTGGTCCAGAGGGGAACATGGCCCAACCTTAACGATGGCAGACCTTTCCAGGTGGTTGCACTCGATGGCCTTCTGATGTTCTTTAATACGCTGGCCTAAGGTTCTTCCTATCTCTCCTATGTATTCTGCAAGACAGTCACATGGAATGGTATATTCCACACCTGTGCGATCATTCTTGTGTATTCTGTCCTTGACGTTGGTCAGTAGGTGTAGACAGCAGCAATCTGATCACCTTATTGAATACAACCCAACAAACAAAATTGTTGTTGTCTGGAGGATTTGCAGAAATGACAACGGTGAAGACTTCAGACCTGGAGCTTGATGCGACAGCACTTAAAGTGGATCACGAGGAGGCTGACCCCCATCTTGTACTCCACTGCCTTCATGTCAATGTAGATGCGACAGTCATGTACTGGTGCTATTGCTTGCCTATGACAAAATGCCATGTTCATATTTGTGGATGAAATCTGGCACTGCCAAGACCCCCAAGTTTATTCCAGTGCATGATGTTTGAAAGCACTTGACAGCCCCACAATTTGACACAATACTTGACTTTCATTCCCTTCAGTGGTGTGAGAAGTGTCTCAATTCTTAAGTCACAGCAGGTCCACTGCTTTTTTTTTTTTTTTGCATACACTGTCGAGGCTCGTATGAGAGCAAACACCAAACGTACAACAAGGGGAGCAGGAGAAAAGAGGGGTGGGAGAGGGAAGGAAAAAACAATGGGGAACAGAGACGTGAGGAGATATGTGGAAGGGAGAGGGATGGGGTGGGATACACAGGGTAACCAAGATGGACACTACAGGGACTTTCAGGTCCTTGCACGACAGGAACTTTCAGGAAGGATTTCCTGACGGCGACTGGCTTTGGAGGCCAGGTTGGAAATGTGGCTTTCCCAGGAAAGATCATGGCAGATAGTGGGACCCAGAAGCTTGAATGAAAGGACGTCAAGAGGATTGTTGAGAAAGTAGATGGGGAGGGGGGGGGGGATTTCCAGACGGTCCTTTTAGAGAGACACAGCGAGAGTGTGAGATTTGTCAGGGTTGAAAGACATGTTTCACATGTTGGACCAGTTTGTGATTTAATCCAGATCTGCAGAGAGTGAAGAGGCTGCTGTTTGCCAATCTGAGGGATGACAGATGGTACGGCAGAGGGTGGAGTCATCAGCAATGAGATAAAGAAGATTTTTCAGAGAGTCAGAGAGATCATTGATGAAAACCAGAAAAAAGAACAGGGCCCAGAACACTGCCTTGAGGAACTCCAGCCTGGACAGGAAGAGGGGATGAAAGAACTCCATTTAGGGCCACACGTTGGCTGTGACAGGAGAGGAAGTCTGTGAGCCATGAGTGGAGATTTCCTTGGATACCATTGGAAGAGAGTTTGGTGAGCAGGGCAGGGTGCCTGACAGTATCAAAAGCACATGATATGTCTGGGGAGATGGCTCTGACTTCATGTCTGGCATTTAGGATGTCCATCCATTGTTGGGAGAGCAGAAGCAGCATATTCAGGGTAGAGGGACCTGGTCTAAATCCAAATTGATTGGAAATCAAGCCATTGGAGAAGAGGAAGAATTTAATGTCTGAAGCAATGATGGATTCCATAACCTTGCTGATGATTGAGAGAAGGCTGATTGGTCTGTAGTTGCAGGGATCTGTTTTAGCACCTTTTTATGCAGGGCAGTAATGTTTGCTGATTTCCAAGCAGATGGCAGATGACCTTGAGCAAATGAGAAGGTGAATATAACAGAGAGAGGGTGAGCAAGAGCAGCAAAGCAGGTTTTTTGGGACACGTGGGCTGAAACTGTCTGGACCGGTTGCAGAATCTGAATTCGAGGTTTGACAGCAAGCTCTCCACCTTGTCAGGAGAAAAGGACACAGGGTCCAGCAACAGCTGGGTGCAACTGGGTAAGGTGGGTACAGAAAACAATAGGTTTGGGACACAAGATTTAGAAGCAAACACAGAGTTTAAGCATTCAGCCTTTTCACGTGCAGTGTCAGCTGTGTGGCCATTTGTGGTAAGGGAGGGCATGGAGGGGGGAACATACACCAGAAACAGACTTAAATAGACACCACCAGGGATTGGAGGCTTGTGAGTTCAGAATTGAACTTAGAAAGATGTTTTCTGGCTCTCCTGAGGGTAGACACACTTGTTTCGAGCTTTTGTGGAAAGAACTGATATTGCCTTCAATTGGATTCGCCTTCTATGAGGCGAAGGCAAGTTGTTTCAGGACAACTGCCTCGCCACAAGCTTCAGTGAATCATGGGTGTGAGGAAGGGTAGGACAACTGAAGACGAGATGGGATAAATCTGTGCATGAGAGAGAGAGAGCAAATTTCTTTGAAAGAATTCCCAGGACGAGTTGATGTCGGCCGAAGTAGAGATGGGAGACAAATTTAGAAGTTTGATGGCTGCTTGAAGTCCCTGCCAGTCAGCTTGAGTGAAATGCCAGACTCAATGGTGCTGAGGTGGTTCTCTAATAACAGCCAGAGAGATGTTTACTTTGTCAAACATGTGGTCAGATGAATGGATTGGAGCAAAGGAAGAACAGCAGACATTTTCAGGGAAATTGGTCAAAATCAGATCCAGAAGGGATGAAGTACCATTGTTTGAGATCTGGGTTGGGAAGTTGACAGATTTTTTCAGTCCCAATGAGTCACAGAAGTCTTTTGCTGAAGGGCCATGGCAGGTGAGAGATGTACCCACACCCAACCAACTGGCATGATGACAGTTGAAGTCACCACATGAGAGGAAGAGAGAGTTGGGATTGGAGGATAGAAGTTGGTCCATGTTATATTGAAAAAAAAATATCACCAACGTGATGCTACATTTTTGGAACTGTCAAAATATCAGCACATTCAATATAAGCCAGGTGTTGGCTTAGTGGTTAGAGTGGTGGCTTGGGATCCTAGGGTCCTGAGTTCAAGGCCCCATTGGCCGCTGAATTATAATACACCAGGAGGTTGGCTCAGCCCGTCATCCTTTCGAGGTCGGCAAAATGAGCACCAATGTAAGGGGGACACTGCATCAGCGGCATAACCGCGTCCCAGCCAATGATGCAACACAGACAGACAGACAGACAGACAGACAGACAGACAGACAGACAGACAGACAGACAGACAGAGAGAGAGAGAGAGAGAGAGAGAGAGAGAGAGAGAGAGAGAGAGAGAGAGAGAGAGAGAGAGAGACATTCAATAATGGAAAGTGTTGGACGGTATTGGAAACTGAAGATTTTTGAGATATATTTTCATTGATGTCGCAACTATATTGAAATGAAGGATTCATTTTATACACGATAGTCCCGGGGGGGGGGTGGAGGAGACGGGGACGATATATGCAACACCATTCTCTCCCGCCTTTCATGTGAATGGTGAGAAAACGTCTCAATTGCCAGTTCTGCTGCCTCATCATTGGGGTCTTCCATTGAGGATCCTGACCCTGTGTCTGAGGGGGAGGGGGGACTATATGTACCAGTACAATCACCACATCTGAATTCCAACTCAAACCTCTTGCAGGAGAGGTTTTATCAAGATGGCAAAGCATGCACACACACAAAAAGCACTGCCCCCAGAGCAACAAACACAGCACTCACCCCCCCCCTCCACCATCGCAGCTGATATGCAATTCTTCCCCACATACGCCCATTGTACACGAAGGAAAAAAAAAACTTTAAAGAAATAGATAAGCACAGGACGAGTTAAGTGCTGGACGTTGGGATGACGTGCAGATCCAGAGGCCTAGTCTAGCCCTCCCAGAAGTCATGTTGTAATGGCATCCCAGCGAAAAGAGCACGACAGGCAGAGGGACAGATGGAGAAATCCAGCTACTGTAATATACAGTATGGATGAAGTCCATTGTCAAGCCACAGTGGCTTCTTCCACACACTGCAAAAGTGCAATAAATGTTCAAAAATACCCATTGTGATGTTGTGTTTGTATGACAATAACACAAAACACTGCTTTCAATGAGAGCACACAAAAGTATCTACATCAATTTCAGGACTGATTACATGTCGATAAACAGCTATATGTTCAAGCTATTGTGCAATGGGTCATCGTTATGGTTATATGAACATCAATAGCGAGCACCCCACAAGTGCCACTACATTAACGCAGGTGATGGTGCTATGTCGATACCTTGCTAGATTGTTGATATTTGAAGCGACGATGATCGAGTAGGAAAAATATCAATATCGCCCAGCCCTGTCGAGAATGTTCAAGGGGGTTCGAAGGGATGGTGGTTTTTAACACGCACATTAGGAAGAGTGGATGACGTCTGTCTGTACACAAGACAATGCATAGCTACCATCACGACTACATTACCTCATGCTTATTCTAGTACATTCGAGATTGGAAATAACTAAACTATTCTATGCAATGGAAGCCCCGAGAAGCCATTTCCACAACACTATCAAGTAACTCATTAATCGCTATCTTTTCCTGCATAGGACATCGTTGTATTGTAATGCGAGCAGTGCTACAGCCAGCTGTACCTGTCAACGCAGCTTCAGCCGTGCGTCTCTATTTACATATGCTTGATTCTAGCTCTTCCACAATCCTCGATCATGTAAAAATAATGGGGTTTTTTTGCAAACTTATCCAAGCTCAAAGCCATTCCGATACTGGGTAATTTTTTTGCCAAAATTACTGAGCCGGATCCAAACTGAGTTTTTGATTCCGAGTCCCAGCACTAGTTTGAATCCAACCAGCTATAAACCCCCATCCTGGTGTTTCGCATGTAGGGTGAGGCATCAATGTGTATGCCGTCCCTTGGATGGACGTTAAACTGGGTGTACCATTTGACAGCATTAGTTGGTGGATATTAAAGATCCCACAGTATCAATGGCAAAGAGCAGCAACCTCAACTAATTACAAAATTTTTGCCTCGACTGAGGAGAGCAAGTGGATGGTCTTCTTGGAGGTCCTTGATGCCAGGTTACATCGCTTGCTATTTTAGTGTGGTGGTTGTCTGGGCAGCAACGTCTGTGCCATAAACAAATTGACCAGGGGGTTTGCACATTTCACCTGAACGGGTCATCTTCATGGTACGAAGGGCAACCACCACCATAATCTGACTATTCAACCCCATAATTGCAGTTGACATGAAATCATTCCTTTTCTCCAACAGCCTCATCTCAGATCATCAATTCGGATTCAGACCTGGTCACTCTACATAGACTCTTCCAACAATGGATGGAGGTACCACGCTTACTCTACTGACACCCTCAATGTCAGATATGAGATCAGGGCTGTCTCTCTGGAAATATCTCGAGCTTTTGATACAGCCTGGCATCCCACCCTGCTTTCCAAGCTGTCTGCCGATGGAATCCAAGGCCAACTCCACTCTTGGATTCCTGACATTCACCACTCTCATAGCCAACGTGTGGTTCTCAACGGAGCCCTTTCATCTTCTCTCTCTGTCAAGGCTGGAGCACCCCAAGGCAGTGTTCTCAGCCCCATCTTATGCCTAATATTCATCAATGATCTCACCCACTCTGGAAAATCCTCGCTATCTTTTTGCTGATGACTCCACTCTCTGCCATGACATCCCCAATTCTACTGGCAGGTAGGCTGGAGAGATTACATGTCAAGAAACAATCGACAGGCAGCAGCCTCTTCCCTCTCCTAAGACCTTGACAATATCACAAACTGGTCAAAAACTTGGAATGTCTTTCAATCCTGAGAAATCCCACACTCACTCTTTCTTTCCAAAAGGACCGTTCTGCAAACCCTCCCATCTCCTTTCTCAACAAATGTCTAAAAGAGGTTCAGTCACTCAAACTCTTAGATCTCACTCTCAGCCATGACCTCTCTTGGACAAGCCACATTTCAAAGTTGGCTTCCAAACTCAAAAGCTGGCTGGGTATCCTTCATTGCGCAAAGTCCTTCCTTCACACACCCAAGCTCCTGTCCACCTCCAAGGTTTTCATTTGCAGCTTGGAGTATGGCTCCCCCTTCTGGGCTCACGCCCCTACCTCGCATCTTGCTCAACTTGACGCCGTGGAAACAAAGGCTTTCAAGGTCATTGGAATCTCTCCGGTCGGTGGTCTATCTGTCTTATTCCGCCTCATTTCTGGTCTTGCGCCCTCTGCCTTCTCAGTGCTTTATCCCCCACCCCCACCCCAAATATCTGCAAGGGGCAGGCAGTCCACCAGCAAAGAGGTGCTTTTGTTTGCATCTCTTTGATCATCTCCTCGTTCACTGTAGCCCCCAAGATAGTTGTAGACTGTAGAGGATCTCATTGTGCATTCATACTTGCTTTTATCTGCCACGGTCTCTTGATTCTTAGGACTCTGACATTCCTATTCATTTTGGTCCCAAATACGACTCCAGGCCCACTTCGTGTGGATGAATGAAAGGAATATAATAATATAGCAGCACGGTCCCCCGGGTTTGTACATCTGACTAATGATTCACCTGCAAAAGGTAGAGGGAAACAACAACAACCGGTACGCACAACCGAGTGATAAAACGGCAAAAGCAGGGCAGCTCACCTTCAAACACAAACACTTTGGAAGCGAAATACAGGCCAATAGGTAACGTGACCATCAGGACGGTGAAGAACATGAGGGTCCTGAGGACAGAGGATGCCAGGCCATCCCTGCAATGGAACCATACACAGCTGAAGGATTCAGTCAAACGTTATTTTTAAAAAATTCCGTCAAAAAAACATTTCGTCAGATGCACGCCCATCCAGATACGGTGTTCCCCAATGCTTATATTATATACTCCCATTCATATACGGAGTTCCCCAATGCTTATATTATATACTCCCATTCATATACAGTGTTCCCCAATGCTTATATTATATACTCCCATCCATATACAGTGTTCCCCAATGCTTGTATTATATACTCCCATCTATATACGGTGTTCCCCAATGCTTATATTATGTACTCCCATTCATATACGGTGTTTCCCAAAGCTTATATTATATACTCCCATTCATATACTACATACTCCCATTCATATACGGTGTTCCCCAATGCTTATATTATATACTCCCATTCATATGCGGTGTTCCCCAATGCTTATATTATATACTCCCATTCATATACGGTGTTCCCCAATGCTTATATTATATACTCGCATTCATATATGGTATTCCCCAATGCTTATATTATATACTCCCATCCATATACGGTATTCCCCAATGCTTATATTATATACTTCCATCCATATACAGTATTCCCCAATGCTTATATTATATACTCCCATTCATATACTATATACTCCCATTCATATACGGTGTTCCCCAATGCCTATATTATATACTCCCATTCATATACGGTATTCCCCAATGCTTATATTATATACTCCCATTCATACTCTACATACTCCCATTCATATACGGTGTTCCCCAATGCTTATATTATATACTCCCATTCATATACGGTATTCCCCAATGCTTATATTATATACTCCCATTCATATACGGTATTCCCCATAGCTTATATTATATACTCCCATTCATATATTATATACTCCCATTCATATACGGTATTCCCCAATGCTTATATTATATACTCCTATTCATATACGGTGTTCCCCAATGCTTATATTATATACTCCCATTAAAGGGAGGAGGAAGAAGAAGAAGTCTCACGGCTCACAAACAAACAAACAAACAAACACACACACACACACACACACACACACACAGACACACGCGCACACACACACACACACACACACACACACACACACACACACACACACAATGATACATCAGGCTGAATTAGGATAACGTCACCTTTCCATCAACCAATCGAATCGAAACTTACCCGCTTGACTCGGGTTCCACCACGTCCCTCACGCCTAATCCCACACTGTCTCCCTTTATCATTACGGAGGCAGCACTCACTGTACAGTATTCAAATCACGGAACGGCAGCCAAGGTTCACAGTCCATATAATGTGGAAAACCTCAAATCCGTCCCAAATCGAGATTCAACGGCAATGTTGCGCAAAACGCGAGAGATTTTACCTCAAAAATTAATGTTAGTGACATGCTCAAGAACGAAGTAGTGATTGAAACGTAAAAATCAACAAAAAAAATTTTTTTATACAGTACTGTACTAATATTAGAACCACACATACACCGCCCAACATGTTTCAAATCCAGTACCTCAAACTCTCCAGCAAAACCACATCCGGTTACACCGCCAAACGCTCGAGATTTTTTTTTGCCTCAAAATAATTAATGGTGGTGATATGTTCGACAACGAAATAGCAATAGAAACAGAAAATTCGACAAAGAAAATGTCATACAGTACTGTACTGATATTAGGTCGTATATACACCGCCCAACATGTTTT
Source organism: Eptatretus burgeri (assembly GCF_056783735.1). NCBI lineage: Eukaryota > Metazoa > Chordata > Myxini > Myxiniformes > Myxinidae > Eptatretus > Eptatretus burgeri. The sequence goes on along the minus strand of NC_140978.1, from coordinate 41,014,170 downwards.
TTTTTTTGTGTACCTTGTCGAGGCTCCAATGAGAGCTAACACACAACGCACAGGATTCAGGAAGGGGGGCGTGAGAAAAGAGGGGCGGGAGTGGGAAGGACAAAACAGTGGGGAACAGAGACATTTGGAGATCTGTGGAAGGGAGAGGGATGGGACGGGGAACATGGGGAATAGAAGATGGACATTACAGGGATTTTCAGGAAGGAAAGCAGGGAATTTGAAGGAATTGGATTAACGGGGGTAGAAAAGATCGAGGATTTGGATGGGGGACGATAAGAGGTGATGGTGAAGAGCTGTTTTGAAGGCCTGGAGGGAAGAATGGGAAAGAATAGAGTGAGGGAGTTTATTCCAAAGGTGGGAAAAAGAGGAATGAAAGAATGAAGGTGAGCAGTGATTCGAAATTTTGGTAGTTTTACCATAAGGGGGTTGTTGGCGGACCTTGAGCGCCCTGCGGAAATATGGTGGGGACAAATCGCAGAGAGAGCAGGAGGGGGGCAAGGCTGGAGAGGAGAGGGTAGAAGACAAAGACCACCGGTCAGCCTGCGGTGAGAGGGTGAGAGGCCCAAAGACTCAGCCTCATCACTGAAGATGCCAATGATCCGAAATGCCTTGGTTTCCACAGCTTGAAGACGAGAAAGGTGGGAGGCAGGAGTACCAGCCCAGAGGGGAGAGCAGTACTCCATCAGGCTGTAGACGAAAGCTTTGTATGTAGTCAGGAGCTCAGGTGGGCTGAGGAAGGACATTGCACGTCGGAGGATTCCCAGTCGGGGACTGGCTTTGGAGGTGAGGTTGGAAATGTGGCTTTCCCAGGAAAGGTCAGGACAGATTGTGAGACCCAGAAGCTTGAAAGAAAGGATTTCTTCCAGAGGATTGTTGAGAAAGTGGATGGGGGGGGGGGGGTTCCAAGCGGTCCTTTTGGAGAGACATCGTGAGAGTGTCAGACTTGTCAGGATTGAAAGACATGTTCCATGTGTTGGACCAGTTTGTGATTTTACCCAGATCTGCAGTGAGAGAAGAAGCTGCTGCTTGCTGGTCTGAGGGATGACAGATGGTACGGCAGAGGGTGGAGTCATCAGCAAAGAGATAAAGAGGATTTTCCAGATTGTCGGAGAGATCCTTGATGAAAACCAGAAAAAAGAACTGGGCCCAGAACGTTGCCTTGACGAACTCCAACATGGACAGGAAGAGGAGATGAAAGAACTCCATTTAGGGCCACACGTTGACTGCAACAGGAGAGGAAGTCTGCGAGCCATGAGTGGAGATGGCCTTGGATACCATAGGAAGAGTTTGGTGAGCAGGGCAGGGTGCCAGACCATGACAAAAGCATGTGATATGTCTCGGGATATGGCTCTGATTTCATGTCTGGCATTGAGGACCTCTATCCATTGTAGGAAGAGCAGAAGCAGCATATCAACGGTAGAGTGACCTGGTTTGAAACCGAATTGATAATCGGAAATCAGGCCATTGGAGAAGAGGAAGAATTTAATGTCTGAAGCAATGATGGATTCCATAACCTTGCTGATTGAGAGAAGGCTGATTGGTCTGTAGTTGCAGGGATCTGTTTTTGCACCTTTTTGTGCAGGGCAGTGATGTTTGCTGATTTCCAAGCAGATTGCAGATGACCTTGAGCAAATGAGAGGGTGAATAGAACAGAGAGAGGGTGAGCAAGAGCAGAAGAGCAGGTTTTTAGGACACGTGGGCTGATGCCGTCTGGATCGGTTGCAGAATCTGAGTCGAGGTTTGACAGCAACCTCTCCACCTTGTCAGGAGAAAAGGACACAGAGTCCAGGGACAATTGGGTGCGACTAGGTAAGGTGGGAAGAGAAAGCGATGGGTTTTGGACACAAGATTTAGATGCAAACACTGAGTTTAGGCATTCAGCCTTTTCACGTGCGGTATCAGCAGTGCGGCCATTTGAGGTAAGGGAGGGTATGGAGGGGGAACGTACACAAGAAACAGATTTGATTACATGCCACCAGGATTTGGAGTAGGGAGAGATGTTTGAGAGTTCAGACTTGAGCTTACAAAGATGTTGTTTTCTGGCTCTCCTGATGGTAGATATGTTGAGATCCAAGGTGAACTCCATACTGATTGAAATCCACACCGATCTTAGATAGAGAAGAGTTTAATACACATCAAAATACAAATGCGCATATGGAGAGACGGGCCAGGCACTGTAGTCAGTCCAGCCCAGCTCTGAATAACTCAGCTTCAGCTCTTGTTTATATGCATTTACTCTGACCCCTGCATCACTGCTTGCATGCAAATGTCAAGCAAGATTAATCTTGTTGTTCATCCATTTACTTTTTCAAGCTCCTGTGGTAATTATGAAAGTAAAGGGTCACCCCATTTCCCAGCTAATCTTCTCTCAGTGATCGCTACTTGCATGTTGTTTACCCCTTAGGGTTGGGAGGCCCGGCTGGGTGACATTTCACAAGCAACCCTTTTGGCTGACAAGGCAATCCCTTTGACAGTGCAGAGATAAACAACAAGATTTATCCATTCCCTCTTCCCAAAGTGCAAAGATGTTAAAAAAAACACTGATGACTTGTTTGGGACACATACAGTGTCTCCACATTCCCTCATCTTGTTACTTTGGAACATTATGTGAAAGAAACAAAACAGCTGCACAATAACATTAAGAGATGGAGCATCCGTGGACCGGCAGGATGGCAGACAGCAGTCTCCCTTCAGATGGCCCACTCTTATGGTCAACTCCAAGTGGCCCATGACGGTCGGAGGTTCCTCCTGCACCCCCTAGCCTGAAAAGAGACCCCTACCCACCACCCAACCGGCCCACCAACACCCCAACCCCTCTGTAGAAAAGTGAATTAGGCATAGGTCATAAGGAAGCAAAGTTACTTTCTAAAGCTACTCACACAAAGTTCATTATGCACAACAGACAAGAATATATTTTAACTAACTAGTGTTTTTTTTTTTATGAACGACAAGTAAGAATATATTTTAGCTAACTACTGTGTTCTTTATTAAAAACAAATAAGAATATAATTTTTTACTAACTGCAAGCCAGAATAAAAATAAGAAAGTACAAAATCCCAATATTTTCCAATAAGGCAATGTTTCGATAATATTTCTTTCCATCCCCTCCATTGGCGCAAGCAATTCGAGACACTCATCCAATGTGAGTTTGAGCAGAGCGTTCTGTATGAACGACAAGGAATTCTTTTTTTTAAGTTTTTGTCAATCCCAAAAGCACTAGTGTCTGTACTTTCATATTTCCCAAAAAATAATACCACAATCACGGTGTCTCGACGAAATTTTTTAAACTAGGTTCTTCATTTTCTGGGTCTTCAGAGATGGTTGGTCCAGGGAAACTTCATGCACCACCATTGTCGTCACTGTGGTAAATTTTCTCACACACACACACACACACACACACACACACACACACACACACACACACACACACACACACACACACACACCGATCATTACTTTTATGCATGCCATGATGACAATAGCACTGAATATCATAAAGCCAACGATCAATATGTGGAGTATCCATGTTCCCCATCCACGAAACACTCCCATTAACCAAGATCTGAACCCTTCTTCCTTTAAATAGTCATGGTATTCTGCAGCTGCCTTCCTTACGTATTCCGCTAGGTCACAGAAATATACCATTTTAATGGTGCCTGGGGTTTCTACAAGATTATTTTTTCGTATCTATATATCTATCCTTGTCCCAGTTATCCCTTCATGTAACAATATTCCTTGTTTCAGGCGTACAGTGCCTATGTCCCCTTCATCCCGTGTCACACGAGGTGCGTAATTATATGTTAGGGTCCTATAAGTGTTTTCCCATACACGCCTTCCTCATGCAATTGGTCCCAATGTTTACCTTCTTCTGCCCTGCTATCCTGTCACAACCCATTCATTGTTTCCCCTACTGTCGACCTACCAAACATTCTGCTCTCTATGACATTCCCAAAATGCCCCCACTATCTGTTATTGTCCATATGATCACGATTATGCACATGCTAATCAAAAGCACCGCCACATCTGTCATGAACCTCCAGTAACATTCTTTCAACTTGCAGATTTCCTTTCTTTCTCTTTTCGACTTCTTGTATCCTCTTGCAATGAGATGTGTGAGTCCATGATTGGCTTACCTTCTCACTTGGCAGCTACGTGGGTAACCAGTAATACCTGGAAGGGTCCGATCCAACGTGTCTTCAGGACGTTCCTCCGTTTGAACACCTTGCTGTCCACCCAGTCGCCAGGCTCTATGCCATGGTGTTTCTCTGCAGTTTTGTCCCGGTAGCTTGTCTGACCTGTTGTCAAACTCTTTCACAACCTTTGTTAGAGCAGCACAAGAGTTAATCTTCATGTATATATAGGTCCATATATTTTACAGACATTTTACCAATATTATAATCTAGTGTTGACTTAGCACTCATAGTGGTGACCTGGGATCCCAGAGTCCTGAGCCCAAATCCCATTGACCACTGAATGAACCCCAGAGGGCCGACTCAGCCTGTCACTCCTTCAAGACTGACAAAAACGAACATCACTACACTGGCAATAGGAACACCGCATCAGTGGCACAGTCACGCCCCAACCAATGATGCAACCAACAGCCAAAAAGGCAGCACACACCACCAACATTTAATAATACACATAACTTCTACAAAAATTTCCTGCCACAGCTGCAAATCCTGGAGCGTGTCATGTACGTAGCACCTCCTTCTACATCCCCCTTTTGCTCGTGTGGCCACTTCCATGAGCCAAACGAGCAAACCATGGTAAAAACACCTTTTGGACAACCACTTTACTCTCCTTTTGAGACCCAATATTTTGTTTTTGTGTTACAAAAGCAATCTTTTTGCTCCAACTTGGCTCTTTCAATTGCCTCAGCGGCCTCATGTAGTGCTGCAATGTCGTCAGTAGTCGGCACCCTTTCCTCATTTTCTCTTTGACTAGCAATTTGCTATTTGTTGTGATTTAGCTGCTTGTTTTGCTGCTGAAAGCATTTCCTTTTGAGACCATATATCTTTGCTTTGTATGTGCTAGACATCTCACTATGGCTAATAGCTTCTAACAGTTCCACTATCAATTTACTATTTTTGACTTGCATACCTTGCGATGTTATATACCCTCTTATTTCCAAAGTTCCAACATTGTGTGCCACCCTGTACACATAACAGGAATCCGTATATATTGTTATGCGTATATCCTTGGCTAGATTGCATACTACAATTAGCACACGTACCACTTTCCAAGATGTCACTTTCAGAGCACACTGCGTATCCTGACGGTTATGTTCAGTGTCGGACATATTTTACCCTGTCAAATTCTTTGCTCTAACAGTGATTCACCCAATATTGTATAATCAGGTACCATCCATCCATCCATTTGGACCACACTCTGCAAAGCGTTTAGTGCTGCCCAAGTAGTCTCCCTGGCTATTGGGAACAATCCTGGACGGGTCGCCACTCCGACACAGTATACCAGCATGCTGGCACTCATTTTGCCGACCTCGGAAGGATGACAGGCAGAGTCAACCCCACCTGGTGTTAATTCAACAGCTGAGCGGGATTTGAACTCAGGACGCTAGGATCCCAAGCCCACTACCCTAACCATTAAGCCAACACCAGGCATAATCATCCCCTGATGTCAACCAAATCAGCAAATTATCCACATACTGTACTAATAACGCCTATGGCAAGCACTGAAATTGCGCCTCTGTCCAAACATCTGACACCCATCTTTTAAATAACTTTACCATAATATCAGCTCAAAAATACAACCCAAGCTCGTTAATCTTTCAATTAACAAATTATGGCACCAAATGAAAATTACAACTGCACTTTCCGAACTTTCACTGATGCAAACTGGTCTATGATGTGTTCAAAGTCATAGACTGGGTCAATTTTCAAAAAATCTTAATCCCAAAGGAAAATGGTGTTAATTTATGGCATACAAGCTATTTAGGGGTATTTGAGGGGTGCTGAACTCAAATCTGATGTATGCCCAGCTCAAAAATGGCTGATAATGCCTTAAAATTGAGAAATCCAAGATGCCCACCAACGACGGGCTGAAATGTATTTATGTTCATATATTTTTGACTAAACACGGTAGAAACTTGAATGAAATGTGCTTTTGTATGTTTTCATATATGGGGAATCCAATGCCATATTCAGTTTTGATATAAAATGTAAAGAAACTGATTGAAGATGAATAATTTGTCGACCAGATAAGATCCACAAGCAGATTGATCCTACATGTTCAGGAATAATTTACTCAGTTTGCTGTTTTTTCTCATTTCAGATATATCCAATATAATATAATCCAAATACTAATAATATAATATATAATAATAATATGTGAGGGCTCACAACCCCACAGGCGGGCTCCCTGTAGTCCATCCAGGTCCTGGTTGGTAAGCCGTTACGTCACGCGGTTACCAAGCCGCTACGTTGAGAAAACGTTTCAGGAGCAATTGTTATATTGGCCCGTGCTTTGGGGCTGTTTACTCGGTAAGTTGTAGTTATTATCGCTTATAATGGCCATAAATATTTTGATTAGTGTCTATTGCTTTCGTAGCTTTGGTTTCTTTAGTGTTTTCCCATAGTTTTATGGGTATTTTCGGTAGTTTTGTGTCACATGTTCGCATGAATCGAGAACACGTGCTTTGAGATCATGCACTTACTTAGATTATTTTATGTCCTTTTATAGTGATTACGTCTTGCAGCCATCAGGGTAAGCACTATGCTGACTATTATTCGTATTTTAGAGGTAGTTTTCGAGAGGTTATTTCATTTTGTAATTTTGTATTCATTATTTCTACATGAGCCTACATGGCTTTACGGACAAGCAGTTGTGCTGATAGGATTAAGTAGTCTATCTGCCTACTACTACTCCAGAATTAGTCAGTGTCTGCCTCAAACAAGTCCTGTAATTATCTAGGAAATGTGTATTAATATTATGTATTTTTAGGTCCTTTTGTTCTGCTTTGGAGTAAATAGTCACATGGCCAACTTGAAAACCCTGCGTTACAAATATAATATATCCAATATAATATAATCCAAATAATAATAATAATATAATCCAAAATAATATGCTGTAATGGAATATTGATGTGAACATCGTTGTATATCATTGTAATAATACAAAGATGAAATTATATCATTGTAATTATGCAAAATTAAGATTCAAATGTGCATGTTGGAAACTAAAAAGGTTTTCGCACTCTGTCGGAATTTTTTACATAAATAAATGAGTTATTGTCTAAAATGTAAAAACAAAACCAAGAGTAAAAATATCTCGTATGTTAAAAGTAAAAATAATAGTGTTATACATAAAGGTACATGTTTGGTGTGTGGCTCAAAAAAGAGTGAATTCATCAACAAACACAAATGAGGGGGAAATATACAAAAGTTTTAATCAGGAAGTAAATTTACAACAACTGGAATACCAGGGGAATTACATCAACCAGGGTATTCTCTCTGTAGTCCAGGAACAATCTTGAATAAAAGATTAGATGAGGCTGACAATCCTATCAATAGGGATGATGAAGTGTGCATGAGGCATGATATTGATTATGGAAATAGCACAACTTTGGAAGAAAAACATGAAGCTGAGAGAGAAATGTTGTATAATTTGTCTCTGGTACAAAATCCAACCTTGAGAGAAAAAGTTGATGGGTTCATCGTGAAGAAGATGATCAGTGCTAAATTGAAACTTGGACTTGGAAATTCAAAAAAAAACATAGGTTCTAATGATGTCATTAAGATTGAAGAACAATTTGCTGATGAATTACATAAACAAATAATCACAAAGTTTCATAGAAGGAAGGTTTATTCCAAGGAAGTTGATTATATCTGGTCCACTGATTTAATAGAACTTAATAATGATAAGGGGTACAAGTATGTTTTAACCGTTATTGATTTGAGGAGTAGATATGTGTGGGTTGTCCCTTTGAAAAACAAAACAGGTAATGTTATGTTAGCTTTCCAACAGATATTCAATAAAAGCAAGAGGAAACCTAAAAAAATTGTGGACTGATGATTTGTTAGGGTTAGGGTTAGGGTTAGAGTTCTACAACAAAAAATTTATTAATTTTCTGAAAAATAACAACATTACATGAAACAGCACCTTTAATGAAGGAAAAGCGGTTGTTATTGAGCGTTTTAATCGCACTTTAAAAGAGAGACTTTTTTAAGCAGCTCCCTGCACGACGCGAGCACCCCCTCGTCTGCCCTTGCCGCCTCTCCACAGCTCCGTCCCCTTTTTGCTCCGACTCCAACGCACACGACGACGACCAACTCCTTCTTGCTTCTTCTTCCCAACTCCACCGACTGCGAAGTCTTAACTCTCTCCTTCTTGACTCACGAACGCGGTCGCTTATATCAGCCCCGTGGCTTCGCTCTCTCATCTTTGACCCCCTCCCTTCGACCTTTCACCTCGCTCCCCATTGGCCCGAGAAAAAGTGGGCGTGAATGCTTTTTGATCCATAAATTTGCATATATCGATCGCCCTCCAAAGCCCTGGGGGCGGGGCCAAATCACCCCTCGCTCACCGATTGGACGGAACAAAAGTGGGCGTGTGTCGTTTTTGATCCGTTTTTGAAGTGGAAAATCCGTGGTTTTGTACACGCTGTTCGGCGCGCGCCCTGCACGAGTCCAACACCGGTACCCACAAGCGGCGCAAGAACGGTGGCGATGCGACGGTTGCGAGGTGTGACGTGAAGCGGCGCCGCGGTGGGTGGTTGATGTTGTGGTTGTAACAATGGCGGTTGGTCCAAAATAAAGATAGTAAAAGAAAAACGGCTATCCTGAAGAGTCGCAGCACGCATAAATGACATGTATTCCCACTAGACAACGGGTTTGGGCCTAACTACACATATACTTACCGAGATATCTCACCTAAGGGACCTGAATGGTGGTTTGCGAATTTGGTAACCACAACACTACCCCCTCCCCTTTTTACAGACTCGTCCCGAGTCGTCAAATTTTCGTGTGCCATCATGTGTAGTTTTCCCCGAGTACATTTTACCTACGGATCCCTGAGTGCGACATTCATGGTATTCGTGTCCCCAAAATAAATAACCTGAGGGCTGCGTAACTATCTAAACAAACTCACTCACACGGACGACTTAAATAAAATTGCCGGCGCTAGGACAGACATGCCGGGGGCGCACTCATATTTACAGTACATCTTACCTTAACTTACAAATTTTACACTAAACCATGGCCCAGGATCAATGAACTCTGCAAAAGAAAAGCAGTTAGCAGGGAGCCAGGCTGCTCACATGCAGTCTCTGGCTCAAACAATGCAGGCGACAGGGAACGTGGCTGGCTGCTCACACGCAGTCCAAGGCCTTCCCTTTTGAACTGAACTCAGTGAACCACAACGGTGCTTGGGCTGCACAAACGCAGTCTCCGTGCCAGCTCAAGTGGCACACGCAATGAACACAACGAATGGATGCATGGACACAAACACGGTGCACGGGCCGCCACTGCAGGCCCGTGTTGTAGCTGCCAACAGGGCAGTTCTCGCAGCTTGCAAGCTGTTGCCTTGCGGATCCTGGCGCACATGGAAATGAACAGGGGGGGGGGCAAAGCAAAATTGAACGGGGCTGGTGAACATGGGCAGTGGGCATGGCATGGCAAACACAGCCCGCAGAAGAAGGCCGCTGTAGGCAAACACAGCCGGCAGACGAACTGGCCGGCACGGGCCTTGAAGAAAAACAGCCAGCAGATGAACTGGCCGGCACAGGCCTTGCAGCACAGCAGCTGCAGACGATCCAGCCGGCACAGGCCTTGCAGCACAGCAGCTGCAGATGAAGTTGGCCGGCCTCCGCCTTGAAGCAAAACACGGCCAGCCGATGAAGTGGCCAGCCTTTGCCGTTCAGTGGAGGTTGGTGGAGGGAGTGCGGTGGTGCTGGCCACTCGGAAGGCGGGCTCGGACCTACCTGCCTGTCTCCCTCCCAACCTATCGCCTTTGCCTGTCACTGTACATACCCACTCCCTTAATTTGTCAAACCCCAATTTAGCCCCAACTTTTTTTTTTTTTTTTTTTTTTACTTCCCCAATATAAATCGTCCCCTAACCCCCTTTATCGTCCTTGTTCGGCTAACCTATACTGTCACCGAGCCTACTCCCAACCCCTATGTTCCCTTCCCGGAGGGGAATAAGGGAGAGCTAACGTCCTGTGTCGAGGCCCAACGAAGCCTCAGAATGGCCTTCCCAGAGTTCGGCGATCTTAACACCAAGTGGGTCCAGCGGCCCACAACGAGAGCGAGGGGATGGATGGTGCGGAGGGGTACATCTCCTAATCTACCCGAACCATTTAACTGTTAAACTACCCCGGGGCTTTCAACAAGCACCTCTCGCTTAAACTATTGGTTCTAACAACCCAGATTCCCGTCGCCTATGTTGGTGTCCTTACAATTTCGGGCCTCGCCCCCCAATTTTCTCTCCATGCCCTCACACGGTCTCCTGGCTGGGACACGTGGCTCCCTTTGGCAGGCACGACCCTCTGCCGATTCTCCCGCTATGGCACCCCCGGGCACTACACTGCCTCCGAGCCTACCAGCTCCCTAACACCGGGGAGTGCCCCCCATGGCACCTCCTCTGAAACGCAAACGTGGCAGGCTGGCTTCCCGGGCCCCTTTCCGAGGGTCACCCATGCCCACAACACTGCCCACGCGGCTAATGGCGCCCCGGGCCCCCGCACCAAGCAGGCGCACCCGTGCCCACTACTCTATCCCGGCCCCCCATGGGCCCATGGCCTACCGCGGCCGACTAGCCTGGTGCCGGGGTACCCACTCAGCGATACTCACCTTCGCAGCCACGTCCCAAGCCCGTCAACAGGGCTCCTGCACCCTCCAAATGGGTTTCTGAGCCTACATTCCCACCAACAGCAAAACGACCTCCAATTTGTAATTTAACTAACCCTAACTCACTCTACACTGACCCCCGGGTCCCTTGGGCGGGAGTCACTCCTCCCCCCAATCACTCATCGCACCATGCATTCCCCATTCACTCCACACACACAGACCCGCTGGCCTCACTCACTCACCAAGCACATGCCTCACAACTCACCAACTCTTCAACACACTCACCACTGAACTCTGCCATTCTTCTAACTACATCCCCTAACTAACTCGTGCTCCCACGTCGTCCCTTACACTATAGCACGTTCCTTTTAACACTACGTAGCTAAACTACGTCCCCTCTACACATCCACAAGTCTGTCACTGTCTCCAAATAATCATTTTATTTCCCAACCTAAATCTCACTAAATCCCTCTACCTAATCCATTCCACGGACTCCATGAGGACTTACCCCTGCCCCATGGAGTCTGTCTAGCTAAGCTAACCCTTCCCCCTAACTAGTTTCCATCCTGTGCCCAGGGTAAGGGGGTCTTCCACCCCTTGCCCAGGAATCCTGTGCACCCGAAAGTGAGGCTTGCTTTTTTTTTTTTTTTTCATGCGCAGCACCTGCGCGGCAACTCGCGCCCTTTACACCTGCCCGTGACGTCATGCAGCTGCACGTGTTCCTCGTCCCCCCTTGGATGGTACCATCCGGCGGGGATACCCCTCCTGCCGGATTCCAACCCCACGTACAGCCATGACGTCACCGTGCGCATAAAAAAAAACACAAGCCCCACGTCTCGAGGGGTTCCCCACGCGAACACATGTGCTTTGCCCGTTGGAGCTTAACACACACGATCGCGTGGAGAACCCATCCGGTCCAAATCCATTATCCTGCCTAAACTTTGTCCGTCCGCGGGATCGGCAAATCCACCGCGTGCGTTTCCGGACCGGGACTTCACTCTCGCAAGCGAGCACGTGGCGGCCTCGTGCGTTGCACAGCACGGACCGCGTGCTCACTGCTGGGTGAACCCGGCACGGTCCCCGAAACAACTACAGCCGCTACTCGGCTTTCGTTTCTCCCATGTCGCCGTCTCCGTCTCCATTCAACCCACGCACACCTGTGTGTTACGACGCACACAGTCCACTCCATCACATTCACACCGGGAGATGCGGCTGCGTGCTCCCGCATGCCAACCGACATCTCCCTCACATACCGCTCTCTCACACACACGGTCTCCCTTGGACACAGCGACCTTGCACACGGCCGTTCACTCACGCGTGCCTCACCACTCACACAAACCATACTACTTACTCGTGGTGCTCCATTCACTCGCGCGGGGGCACTCACCCGCGGTGCCTCACTCACACACGCGAGGGCACTCACCCGCGGTGCCTCACTCATACACCGTGCCTCACTCACACACGCGGGGGCACTCATCCGCGGTGCCTCATCCACACACCGTGCCTCACTCATATACCGTGCCTCACTCATATACCGTTTCATCCACACACACGGCCTCACTCACACACGGCCTCACTCACACACGGCGTGCTGGGAAGCACGTACTCTGGCACCATCGCCACCACACCACTCACACACGGGGTCGCTTCCACACACGGGGACGCACTCACACCTTGCACCACACACACAGGGACAACCACACTGGGGATTCGTGTCCCCACAAGGGTCTCCGGGGCCTCTATACCCCCCAAGCTCTCCGTGCACCTGTCCACAGCACCCGTCCCCTCAACCTCGCAAAGCACGACCGAACTCACCTGGTCGTGACTCGCCTCAAGGGGGCATACTCCCTCCCCTCGTTCCTGGAGGAGGCCATCCAGGTGCTCGCACTGGGTCCCTACACGCTTCGCGAGCTCAACCTCACTATCCTCCACTACCTCCGTGTGTGTGTGTGCGTCACTTACCCCGTCTTCATCGTGTTGTCTCTCCTCTATTTTTTGTCTCCCGTGTCTCTATACATTTATAAGTTTCTGTTGTCGTCACCTCGTGTCTCGTCTCACACGTTTTGGTCTCCCCATTTAATTTTTCCCTTTTGGTCACCGTCGATTTTTCTGTCACGACCCTCGCCCAACACGCCCCCCGAATTATTTTTTTACCCGCCTCCACCGCGGGCCTGTCAGCCGATGCACCCCCTTCCAGCTCGTTTGCTTCCACACGTGGAGTCGCCATTCCTATCTCCCTGGTCACGGCCTTCATGCCCGCCTGCAGGCATCGGCCCATGTTCTGCGTCTCACCCCGTAGCTCTTTCATTTCCTCCTTCATGTTTGTTTCCATTCCGTTCATTTGTTGTGTATTCGCATCCAATTTTGTGTATTCGCATCCAATTTTTGTGTATTCGCATCCATCTTTTCGTTCATTTGTTGTGTATTCGCATCCATCTTTTCGTTCATTTGTTGTGTATTCGCATCCATTTTTTGTGTATTCGCATCCATTCTCGCTGTCATTGCCGCCAGCATGGCGCATAGCTGGGCCATGTCGGATGCACTCAGCTGAGCCGTTTCGGCAAGGGTTGGGGAAGGGTTTTGGTGGAGAGGGGGGGGGAGGTGTCATACACCGCGGCCGCTGCCGCACCCATTTCGGGCTCTGGGTTCAGTTGGGCGAGTCCGTGTTCCTGCACAGGCATTCCATCCTGGGCCATGGATCCTACACATTCTACATCCATTTCTAATACCCCGGCTCCCGCTCGCCTTGAGACGCCATCTTGCTTCTCTTAAAGGGTTAATTTGAATCGCTCGTAATTTGGAGGGAATCGGGGGTCGCTTCTCTCACCCCTGGACCGATTCCCGTGAATTTAGCTGGAGACAGGAGAGCCCGTTTTCCTGTTCTCAGATACCAGTGCCGCGAGGAGGGCGATGGATTTGTATCGCACGACCTGACACCAGTGTTACGGATTCGCGCCCACCGGCGTGCTGACGGCCACGTAACTCGAATCGCGGCACGTCGCCCACCAGACGGACAATCCAGTCGTGACCCTCTCGGACTAACGCCGGGAACCAGTCACGGGTGGACCTTTCGGTCTCACCGCGATCGAGCCAATCAGCCCCCGCGTGGGATAGGGTTGCTCGCCAAATTCGACCTACCTAAGTACCCACACGGAGGGTAGACCGGGCGATCGCACCTCGCCGCAGGTCGACTTCGGACACGGGCCACTTAAGCGACCCGTTCCGTACTATCGGGATAACCGAGCGGTGTTATCGGGATATCGGGATAACCCACTACCAACCCTTTACGTGAAGCAAGATGAGGATTCAATGAAAGAAATGACGAAGCGAAGCGGGAAACAGTTCAACACAAAGCACATTTATTCGCGATGAACGGAAAGCACACATATTCAATTCCACCAAAAGCACATAGAAAAGAAGAGAAACACAATGCAATTTTACACAAAAAGCAAATGCGACAATGCAGATCCTTAGACTTACCGATTACGCGAGCACACGGCAACACTTATACAATTTTACTTCACAGACGGCGCCGACAACACATACCCAAAACCAAGGAAAAGAACAGAGAACCCTCAAGGATGAGGCGGGCCTGAGGCCGAGACCGGGTCGGGCCTACCCGTCTGGTGATGAGACGCGGAGCGGCGATAGTGCCTCAACTCCGCGGGCCTCGCGGACAGTGTCTGGTAGGGGGTGGGAAAGGGGCCCCCTTGGTCGCACTATCTCAGCGCGGGGGGAAACAGGAGGGGGTTGCTGATGCTCGGGGTATAGAGGATTTCTACTCTGCCTCGAGTCCCGCGACGAGCGTCTCCACCTCGGCCAGGTCGCGCCGTCGGCCTCCCTGGTGTGCAGCTCCCTGCACGACGCGAGCACCCCCTCGTCTGCCCTCGCCGCCTCTCCACAGCTCCGTCCCCTTTTTGCTCCGACTCCAACGCACACGACGACGACCAACTCCTTCTTGCTTCTTCTTCCCAACTCCACCGACTGCGAAGTCTTAACTCTCTCCTTCTTGACTCACGAACGCGGTCGCTTATATCAGCCCCGTGGCTTCGCTCTCTCATCTTTGACCCCCTCCCTTCGACCTTTCACCTCGCTCCCCATTGGCCCGAGAAAAAGTGGGCGTGAATGCTTTTTGATCCATAAATTTGCATATATCGATCGCCCTCCAACGCCCTGGGGGCGGGGCCAAATCGCCCCTCGCTCACCGATTGGACGGAACAAAAGTGGGCGTGTGTCGTTTTTGATCCGTTTTTGAAGTGGAAAATCCGTGGTTTTGTACACGCTGTTCGGCGCACGCCCTGCACGAGTCCAACACCGGTACCCACAAGCGGCGCAAGAACGGTGGCGATGCGACGGTTGCGAGGTGTGACGTGAAGCGGCGCCGCGGTGGGTGGTTGATGTTGTGGTTGTAGCAATGGCGGTTGGTCCAAAATAAAGATAGTAAAAGAAAAACGGCTATCCTGAAGAGTCGCAGCACGCATAAATGACATGTATTCCCACTAGACAACGGGTTTGGGCCTAACTACACATATACTTACCGAGATATCTCACCTAAGGGACCTGAATGGTGGTTTGCGAATTTGGTAACCACAACAATATATATATATATATATATATATATATATATATATATATATATATATATATATATATATATATATATATATATATATATACATATATATATATATATATATATATATATATATATATATATATATATATATATATATATATATATATATATATATATATATATATATATAGCCTGGTGTGTTGGCGCAGTGGTTAGGGCAGTGGCTTGGGATCCAAAAGGTCCTGAGTTCAAGCCCCGTTGGGCCACTGAATTAATACACCAGGGGGTTGACTCAGCCTGTCATCCTTCCGAGGTCGGCAAAATGAGTACAAGTATACTGGGCCGGTGTATACCCCGGTTAAAATAGGTGTACCATATCCCTGTGTCGTAAGAGGCGACCAGGGTTGCGTCAGGAAGGGCATCCGGCGTAAAACATGTGCCAAATCACTATGCGGATCATACGGATGATCCGCTGTGGCGACCCCTAACGGGAGCAGCCGAAAGAAGAAGATATATATATATATATATATATATATATATATATATATATATATATATATATATATATATATATATATATATATATATATATATATATATATATATATATATATATATATATATATATA
The DNA here is from genome assembly GCF_056783735.1 of Eptatretus burgeri. Classification (NCBI taxonomy): domain Eukaryota; kingdom Metazoa; phylum Chordata; class Myxini; order Myxiniformes; family Myxinidae; genus Eptatretus; species Eptatretus burgeri. The sequence goes on along the minus strand of NC_140978.1, from coordinate 40,998,161 downwards.
TATATATATATATATATATATATATATCCTGGTGTTGGCGCAGTGGTTAGGGCAGCGGCTTGGGATCCAAAAGGTCCTGAGTTCAAGCCCCGTTGGGCCACTGAATTAATACACCAGGGGGTTGACTCAGCCTGTCATCCTTCCGAGGTCGGCGAAATGAGTACCAGTGTACTGGGCCGGTGTATACCCCGGTTAAAATAGGTGTACCATATCCCTGTGTCGTAAGAGGCGACCAGGGTTGCGTCAGGAAGGGCATCCGGCGTAAAACATGTGCCAAATCACTATGCGGATCATGCGGATGATTCGCTGTGGTGACCCCGAAAGGGAGCAGCCGAAAGAAGAAGAAGATATATTTATATATATATATATATTTATATATATATATATATATATATATATATATATATATATATATATATATATATACATATATATAGTGTGTCAAGAGGGACGTTCTTAGATCTGTGAACCCTAAACACAGAATCCTCAACTGAATAGTCAGTCAATAATTAACTTTTGTTTGTTGGTGTGTGTGCAATGGGGGACATTCTTAGATCTGTGAACCCCAAACACTGAATCCTCAACCACATAGTCAAGGCTTAACTTTTGTGTGTGTGCATGTGTGTGGGATAATATAACAGGGAGCATAATCAACCCCAACCCATCCCTAACCAACCTTAACCCTAACCCAACCCTAACCCAACCTAACCCTCACATTCAAAATCCGAACCCAACCCAAACCCACCCAAACCTTCACATTTAAAATCCCAACCCCAAAACCAACCACAACCCTTACCCACTCCAACCCTCACATTCAAAATCCCAACCCCAAACCCTAACCCAATCCTCACCCAACCCTCACCCTCACATTCAAAATTCCAACCCCAACCTAACCCTAACCCTCACATTCAAAATCGCAACCCCAACCCAACCCTAACCCTCACATTCAAAATCCCAACCCAACCCAAACCAAACCCTAACCCTTGCATTCAAAATCCCAACCCCAAAACCAACCCCAACCCTAACCCACCCTAACCCTCACATTCAAAATCCTAACCCAACCCAAACCCACTCTAATCCTCACATTTAAAATCCCAACCCAACCCAACCCTAACCCACCCTAACTCACACAGTCAAAATCCCAACCCTAACCCAACCCTAACCCACCCTAACCCTCACATTCAAAATCCCAACCCAACCCAACCATAAACCACCCTAACCCCCATATTCAAAATCCCATCCCCAACTCAACCCTAACCCACCCTAACCCTCACATTCAAAATCCCAACCCCCACCCATCCCTTACCCACCCAAACCCCCATATTCAAAATCCCAACCCAACCCAACCCTAATCCACCCTCAACCTCACATTCAAAATCCCAACCCAACTCAACCTGACCCACCCAAACCCACCCTAATTCACCCTAACCCTCACATTCAAAATCCCAACCCCAAACCCACCCGAACCCTCACATTCAAAATCCCAACCCAAGCCCAACATAATATATATTTTTTAATATATTATGTTGAGCTCCAACATATATTATGTTGAATATATTATCTTTTTAATATATTATGTTGAGCATATATATATATATATATATATATATATATATATATATATATATATATATATATATATATATATATATATATATATATATATATATATATGGATGACATTATGTCATTATGTCATTATGCTGAGTTATTATGTTAATATATTAATATATTATATCTCAAATTTTAAAAAAATACTGTATTGTTGAAATACATATTATATATATATATATATATATATATATATATATATATATATATATATATATATAATATACATATTATATGGCAAGCCTCGTTGCAGCTTTCGGATCAACGCTGAAATCCAGCTACGGGTGTGTTTTTAATCACACCGTAAATAAGCCAACTATTTTGTCCACGCGTGACAGGGTCCGATCGGCGAATTGTCGATTTACCTAAGTATGCGCGCAGACAGAAATGCCTGGGATTTACACCTCAACGGGACCTGCTTGGAAACAAGCCACTTAAGCAGCTCACTCCGTTTGCGATTTGCCGAGCGGTGTATATCGCCAAGCTATCTTTATTCTTTTGCTATCTTTATAGCATTATATATATAACTGTGTGTGCTGTGCATTATACCGCCGGATCCGATTACTTTATCGGCTATTTAAAAGCCAGCTAATATCCCGAATGCAATGACGGCAGCTCAATTGAGGGAAAGGACGCAACGAACAGGTGAACATTCACACAACGACATTTATTTGTAACACGTATGCATGCAAACACGTCTGCAATCATGCAGTCAATAAAGCAATGCAGGTAAGGGACAAAACACGAGCAAAAATACCCTACAGCCATTGTCTATTTATTACTGTACATTCACTTAACAGTTCTACTTATGGACAAGGCACCACAGCTATCATGCAAAGAAACCCCAGGAAAGGGAGGGGAAGAACTGTACCCATAGGCCTTTAATATCCACGGAGCTGTAGAGACCGCAGGAGATCCGAGACGCCGGGCTGGTTACCTGTCACTCTCGTGGTGACTCGCTGAGCGACCCTCGACGTTTCCTCAGAAACACGGCAGCTCGGTTGGTCCAGGCCCTGCCGTGCGGCCTGGTGGATCGGCCTCTCCAACGACACTTCAGAGGAACAAACGGGCCTTTGCTCTTTCGAGAGTTGATGCTCTTTTAAGAGCCCGCCTGTTCCTCAACGTTGGCTCGGACCGTTCTATCGCTGGCTGGCGACCTCTCTCCGGCTTTCTCCACCTTCCCGCAGTTCTGCGCGGCACGGCAGGCTTGGCTGCGCTCCGTCGACCCCGACTACCCTCCACTGGACTCGAACCTTGGCGGGCTGCTGGCTTCCTCCGACTCGACGCCAGCTCGACTCCAGACTTCCACTCCTCGACTGGTATTCCGGCGCGCCTTTTTATTGGGTCGGGGGTGCGTTTGATCTCTCACCTCTCAGCCCCCCCCGCTGGCTCCGCCCCTTTTGTGATTCTGATCCGATCTCTTCGTGAAGCTGGGACATGCGCGGACGTGGGTGAAATCATCAACCACGCGGACGTTGCAGGAATCACGGCTCCCGCTCTAACAGGGAACCCTCGCATCTGTCGGCGGCGATATTGCTAATCCGTGGGATTCGCCGTGGCTGGCGAAAAGATGGCACGCAATAGAGATGAAGGTGAGGCGATGTTGTGCATTTGTGGAGATGTTGTTGAGGAGATGGTGAGAGATGTCGTGGTTGGCGCTGTGGTGGGGATGGTGTGGTTGTTCATAGGTGGTTGTGGTTGTTCAGATGTGGTTGTTCCAAAATAAAGATTTGTTAGGGTTTCAGATTCAGATAACAGCAAAAGAATAATGGCTGACTCAAAGATCACAGCCCGGTTACACAAATAATTGCTCGTTAAACATTGGTGGGGAAATCTAATCTGAACACACACTTATCGACATAACTGATCTCTGGGAAGCCTAAATGGTGTTCTGTGAATTTCCACAACCGTAAAAAAAAAATATATATATATATATATATATATATATATATATATATATATATGTATAAATATATATAATGGTTTCCAAATTCGCAACAATATATATATATATATATATATATATATATATATATATATATATATATATATATATATATATATATATATATATATATATGTATATATATATATAATGGTTTCCAAATTCGCAACAATATATATATATATATATATATATATATATATATATATATATAGTGTTGTGGTTGACGAAATTCACAAACCACCATTCAGGTCCCTTAGGTGAGATATCTCTGTAAGTATATGTGTAGTTAGGCCCAAACCCGTTGTTTAGAGGGAATAAATGTCATTCATGCGGGCTGCGACCCTTTTAGATAGCCGTTTTTCTTTTACTATCTTTATTTTGGACCAGCCGCCATTACTACCACCACCAACCACGTCTCAACAGCCATCACACAACAACCAACAACCACAACGCCGCTTCACGACAACAGCCACGACCTTTACCGTCACAACTCGCCACCATCGTATCACCACCATTCTTGCGCCACTTGTGGGCACCGATACTGGACTCGTGCAGGGCGCGCACCGAGCAGCGTGTTCAGAAACATCACAGACTTTCCGAAGAAAACGGATTCAAAACGACTCACGCCCACTTCTGTTCCGTCCTATCGGTGAGCGTGGGGCGATTTGGCCCCGCCTCCAGGGCGTTGGAGTGTGGTCGCTATATGCAAATTCATGGATCAAAAAGCATTCACGCCCACTTTTCCTCGGTCCAATGGGGAGCCAGTTAGAGGTGAAGGGTCGGAGGTAAAGGGTCAAAGGTGAAGGGGCGAAGCCACGGGGCATATAAGGGGCCGCGTTTGTCAGTCGAGTCAGTTGGGAGTTCGCGGAGCCAGTGAAGAGTTGGGACGAGTCAAGAGAGGAGACGGAGAGGGCGATCGGACGAAGCTGTGGAGAGGCGGCGGCGGCGAAGGCGGTTGAGGGGTGCTCGCGTCGGAGTCGGGGAGCTGCGGAGGGAGAGGCCGGCGGCGCGACCGGGGTCGTGGTGGAGACGCTCGTCGCGGGACCCGAGACAGGGAGATATCCTCCTTTCCCCCGAGCATCAACAACCCTCTCCTGTTTCCCCCCGCGCTGAGATACTGCGACAAGGGGGCCCCTTTCCCACCCCCTACCAGACACTGTCCGCGAGGCCCGCGGAGTTGGGGCGCCACCGCCACTTTGCGTCTCATCATCAGACGGGTAGGCCCGACGCGGTCTCGGCCCCAGGCCCGCCTCATCCTTGAGGGTGGTCCTTTTCTTTTGCTTTGGGTATATGTGTTGGCGGTGCCGTCTGTGAAGTAAAATTGTATAAGTGTTGCCGTGTGCTCAGTAGTCGGATAGCTCTGCATTGTCTTCTTCTTTTATATTTGCTTTTTGTGTAATATTGTGTGTTTCTTCTCCTTTTACATTTGCTTTTGGTGTAATTGTATATGTGTGCTTTCCGTTCATCGTGAAATAAATGTGAATTATGTTGAACTGTTTTCCCGTTTCGCTTCGTCTTTTCTTTCATTGAATCTCCATCTTACTTCACGCAAAGGGTTGGTAGTGGGCTGAATACGCCCGATAATTAATCGAACCATCGAGGCCGACGATAACACCGCTCGGTTATCCCGATAGTACGGAACGGGTTGCTTAAAGTGGCCCGTGTCCAAAGTCGACCTGCGGCGAGGTGCGATCGCCCAGTCTACCCTCCGTGTGGGTACTTAGGTAGGTCGAATTTGGCGAGCAACCCTATCCCACGCGGGGGGCCGATTGGCACGATCGTGGTGAGGCCGAAAGGTCCACCCGTGACTGGTTCCCGGCGTTAGTCCGAGAGGGTCACGACTGGATTGTCCGTCCGGTGGGCGACGTGCCGCGATTCGAGTTACGTGGCCGTTCGCACGCCGGCGGGCGCGAATCCGCAACAATATATATATATATATATATATATATATATATATATATATATATATATATATATATATATATATATATATATATATATATATATATATATATATATTGTTGCGAATTTGGAAACCATTATCGCACCCATTATTCAGGTCCTTTAGCTCAGTTATCTTGGTAAGTACATGTTCTATAGATAGCTCACCTTCCATTGTTTAATGGGTAAATCTATGTAAATGCGCTGTGATTTATTTTAATAGTTACGTCAGAACAACAAAGAAGAACCCTCCCGTCCCGTGATTCAAAATTCAACGGGTCGTCACGAGATTTAGCAAGTTAAACAGCCCCCACCTGCAGTTGCGGGAGGGGGGGTGGCGAACAAGGGCGCATGAGTCACGCCGAAGCAAAGCGAGGCGGGGCGAAGAGGAATAAGAAAGGGACCCTCTGCTTGGCTCGAGTTGGTTCTTGCCGGGGGGTTGTTCTTCGGGTGGCTGTTGCTCTGCTTCGTGGTCTGGTTCGGCTGGCTCTTTTTGGTTCGTGGAGCTCTTCGCGGTCTCTGCTTGGTTCCCGGCTTGGTGCGACTCCTTGGCCTCATCTTGGTAGGTGGTTCTTCGGGGAAGTGACGCATCGTCGGGAAGGATCGGCGCCTCGTATCACCAGCACGTGATCCAGAGCGCGAGGGGATCCGCCTGCTGCTCAGAAGGGATCGCGGCCCACCGTGATTGGATCCAGCTCACCCTCGCTGGTGCCCAGACCGAACAGCTCGAAAACCACACGAGGTGGAAAGGTCCGAGACAGGCCCTGGACTTCAGCTCATCTGACCCTCCGAGCTGAAGTCCGTATTAAAGGCGTCAGCTACCATTTCGTGGGTGTATGTGTGTGTGTGTGTGTGTGTGCATATGTGTGTCCGTGGGCCCGTCTAACAAGTAGAAAACTGTTAAGTGCTTCGTGTGCTGTACATATTACCTTGCATTAATTGTATTCGGTATAGTTCTGCTCTTTGTGTTCCCAAGTTCCCCATAATTACTGTATAAATAAACCCCAATTGTTAAATGTTTTCAGCTCGTCGCGTCGATTCCTTCATTGACTGAGCATATCATGTGTTCGGAATTCGAAGGCCGTTGGGCCGCCGTAAGGGGACATTCAGACCGACGGTTCTCGGCGATTAAGTCGCTCGGAATCGCGCACGGGACAGTCTCGCTTAAGCAGCTTGTTTCGTACGAGTTCCGTCGAGGGTGTGGAGGTTCGGTAGATTGCCACGTGGTCTCGAGGTATTTTGAAGAATTGGCAAATAACCCTGTACCACATGGTAGAAACATTGGCCCTTCACGGTTCTTGCACAAGGACCCGTCGACTCCGGACTTATCCGGGGCGACGATCTATATTCCGGGCGATCGGTCGGGCCGACTCGACTTGCGGCCGACCCCCTAGCACTGTAACAATATATATATATATATATATATATATATATATATATATATATATATATATATATATATATATATATATATATATATATATATATATATACGTGTGTGTGTGTATGTGTGTGTGTGTGTGTGTGTGTGTGTGTGTGTGTGTGTGTGTGTGTGTGTGTGTGTATGTGTGTGTGTGTGTGTGTGTGTGTGTGTGTGTAAATGTATATATACATATATATTATATCTTTCTATATATAACTAAAAATCTCATCTTGCATGTATGTATGTATGTATTATGTATGTTCCCAAAATGCAGCCAAAACGGTACAAGATAGCACAAATATTTTAGGGCCACATTACTCACCAATCTCCTGCGGTGTGCAGTATCACGTTTCGTTCAAATCAGGCAACGAAAGGTTTATTAAAATTACAATTCCTGATTCAGTCAAGTACTCTTCGGGAGAATTTGATCAATGCAAACAACCTCAGCTGTATAGTTCGCTGGACCATTTTTTTTTCTTGAAATGATTGATTTTTAAATCTCAACTATTTAGTATAGACAAAGAACGATTTATTTTTAAGCATAAAATAAACATCGCCATTTTGATGTAATACTTCCGTGTTCGTTAATAAATTGTGTTAAGACGCGTACTTCGTTGAACGATGACTCCTGAGGTAAATGCTCAAATTTTCTTCAAGTTAAAGTTTGATCACTAAATTATGATAAAATTTCGTGTTTTTTCTTTTTTTCATCAACTGC